>NW_027671611.1:0-509143 GCF_964165515.1 Mesoplodon bidens | reverse complement strand
AAGGTGCACATTTTCCCATTACAAGAGAGAGGGGTGCACCAGTTGCCAGGAAGTCTTAGTCAATGGACGGCTTTAGCTTTAGTAGTGCTCACAGGGCTCAAGACTCTCACGTGGTCACTTCTTTCCAAGGAAGTACACTGTGTCCCCAAAGCCTTCTGAGCACAATCAAGGGATACACAGTTGTGGGAACATTCCTCACCATGCAGTTGGATGGGCCGGGAACTAATGTGTTCCCTATGGTTAGCGATCCACAGCTTTGAAACAGCCTCAGGAAGGCGGTTCGTGGCAGGCTTTCATTCCATGTTGGTCTGCCACTTGGAGGAAACGTAAGATGCCTTGAAAGAAACCACCGGGACTCCAATTCAGTTTGGGGACTCCTGCTCGAGGTCTCTCTAAGTGATGCGAAAGTGGCCTTTAGGTCCAGACTGAAATAAAGTAGAGATTTACCCTGAGCATCGCTAGGCATTTGGAACATCCAAAGTCACCTAGGCCTACTGAGGGCATTTAGAGGATTATGCCGTTCACCACATGCAGAACACACTGCATCCAAAAGTTTCATCGCAGAAGGCCAAATTGCGTTCCAACGGTCTCCTTTGGATTGCCAGAGAAGATAGGTCTATGTGCTGGGTGATCCAGTTTGTCATGGAGAATCTCGGAAAAGGCAGGATTTCCCCCATTTGAAAGGGAGATAGTGGCGGCGTCAAGGCTGACTGAAAGACATTGCTGTTACCGTCTTCTAGTCACCTCTAGCAATGCCTCAGTGAAGGAAGTGAGTGTTCTCCTACTAATCCAGGTGTTCTCCAGTGCCTTGTTTGGAGTTCATGCTACGTTTGCCCTAGCTCAGTGCCAAGTAAACGTGACCCATAGCCTCAGGTAAGCACGAGTGTTTCCTCTCAGCAATGTTTTGTGTGCAGCCATCTCCATGAGCCGTGACTCGAGAGAGGGTTTGAACTCAACAACGGCTTTCCGTAGCCCTAAGAGAGTCACGTAGGAATTCCCTTCTGAGGGAGAGTGTGTGCCCTGTAGTTCCGTTTTATTTTCCGAGAAACATAACACAGAACAGACTGTGGGGTCAACTGTTTCTATGCAGAGGAAAGGGTAATGAACAGATTCTCGCTGGCAGAGCTTGATTTCTACAGCTCTAAGGCAGCCCCAGGACCACGTTTTTGCCAGTATTCCATTCAACGTGGCTCTGCCTCTGCGGAGGCCCTCTGAACTGCACTGAAAGAATCCCTGAGCCTAATGTGCATCCTGGCAACTCTTACCTGTCATCTCTCTATTGTGGAGCAAGGTACACGGTAGGTCCAGCCTGACAGAAAATGCTGAAAATCCGGTACAATTGTGAGGCATTTGGACGATCCAAAGTCACCTAGGCCGGACTAGTTCATGAAGCGTGTAATGCGATTCATGGCACGCAAAACAGCCCGCGTCCAACGAAGTGTGATCATAGAAAGGCCCAGTGGGGCTGAAAGTCTCCAGTGGTCAGTCAGAGATTGCTGGTTATTTTGCTGTGGTGTCAAGTTGGAAACGCGAGAATGTGGGAGAAGCCCGACTTTCTCCCTTTGGAAAGCAGCTCCATTGCAGCTTCCAAGCCTGCTGAAACCCACACCACCGCGACACTGCTCACTCCACAGATGCCGCTGAAGAGCAGTTAGTTTTTACCTGAAGAAACCAGGAGCTTGCAATTCCTTCCTGGGAGCTCACCACAGGAGCATACTGTAGCTAAAGTGCTAACTAAATGTGACCTCTAGTCTTGAGGTAAGGTGCACATTTTCCCATTACAAGAGAGAGGGGTGCACCAGTTGCCAGGAAGTCTTAGTCAATGGACGGCTTTAGCTTTAGTAGTGCTCACAGGGCTCAAGACTCTCACGTGGTCACTTCTTTCCAAGGAAGTACACTGTGTCCCCAAAGCCTTCTGAGCACAATCAAGGGATACACAGTTGTGGGAACATTCCTCACCATGCAGTTGGAAGGGCCGGGACCTAATGTGTTCCCTATGGTTAGCGATCCACAGCTTTGAAACAGCCTCAGGAAGGCGGTTCGTGGCAGGCTTTCATTCCATGCGGGTCTGCCACTTGGAGGAAACGTAAGATGCCTTGAAAGAAACCACCGGGACTCCAATTCAGTTTGGGGACTCCTGCTCGAGGTCTCTCTAAGTGATGCGAAAGTGGCCTTTAGGTCCAGACTGAAATAAAGTAGAGATTTACCCTGAGCATCGCTAGGCATTTGGAACATCCAAAGTCACCTAGGCCTACTGAGGGCATTTAGAGGATTATGCCGTTCACCACATGCAGAACACACTGCATCCAAAAGTTTCATCGCAGAAGGCCAAATTGCGTTCCAACGGTCTCCTTTGGATTGCCAGAGAAGATAGGTCTATGTGCTGGGTGATCCAGTTTGTCATGGAGAATCTCGGAAAAGGCAGGATTTCCCCCATTTGAAAGGGAGATAGTGGCGGCGTCAAGGCTGACTGAAAGACATTGCTGTTACCGTCTTCTAGTCACCTCTAGCAATGCCTCAGTGAAGGAAGTGAGTGTTCTCCTACTAATCCAGGTGTTCTCCAGTGCCTTGTTTGGAGTTCATGCTACGTTTGCCCTAGCTCAGTGCCAAGTAAACGTGACCCATAGCCTCAGGTAAGCACGAGTGTTTCCTCTCAGCAATGTTTTGTGTGCAGCCATCTCCATGAGCCGTGACTCGAGAGAGGGTTTGAACTCAACAACGGCTTTCCGTAGCCCTAAGAGAGTCACGTAGGAATTCCCTTCTGAGGGAGAGTGTGTGCCCTGTAGTTCCGTTTTATTTTCCGAGAAACATAACACAGAACAGACTGTGGGGTCAACTGTTTCTATGCAGAGGAAAGGGTAATGAACAGATTCTCGCTGGCAGAGCTTGATTTCTACAGCTCTAAGGCAGCCCCAGGACCACGTTTTTGCCAGTATTCCATTCAACGTGGCTCTGCCTCTGCGGAGGCCCTCTGAACTGCACTGAAAGAATCCCTGAGCCTAATGTGCATCCTGGCAACTCTTACCTGTCATCTCTCTATTGTGGAGCAAGGTACACGGTAGGTCCAGCCTGACAGAAAATGCTGAAAATCCGGTACAATTGTGAGGCATTTGGACGATCCAAAGTCACCTAGGCCGGACTAGTTCATGAAGCGTGTAATGCGATTCATGGCACGCAAAACAGCCCGCGTCCAACGAAGTGTGATCATAGAAAGGCCCAGTGGGGCTGAAAGTCTCCAGTGGTCAGTCAGAGATTGCTGGTTATTTTGCTGTGGTGTCAAGTTGGAAACGCGAGAATGTGGGAGAAGCCCGACTTTCTCCCTTTGGAAAGCAGCTCCATTGCAGCTTCCAAGCCTGCTGAAACCCACACCACCGCGACACTGCTCACTCCACAGATGCCGCTGAAGAGCAGTTAGTTTTTACCTGAAGAAACCAGGAGCTTGCAATTCCTTCCTGGGAGCTCACCACAGGAGCATACTGTAGCTAAAGTGCTAACTAAATGTGACCTCTAGTCTTGAGGTAAGGTGCACATTTTCCCATTACAAGAGAGAGGGGTGCACCAGTTGCCAGGAAGTCTTAGTCAATGGACGGCTTTAGCTTTAGTAGGGCTCACAGTGCTCAAGACTCTCACGTGGTCAGTTCTTTCCAAGGAAGTATACTGTGTCCCCATAGCCTTCTGAGCACAATCAAGGGATACACAGTTGTGGGAACATTCCTCACCATGCAGTTGGATGGGCCGGGAACTAATGTGTTCCCTATGGTTAGCGATCCACAGCTTTGAAACAGCCTCAGGAAGGCGGTTCGTGGCAGGCTTTCATTCCATGCGGGTCTGCCACTTGGAGGAAACGTAAGATGCCAAGAAAGAAACCACCGGGACTCCAATTCAGTTTGGGGGCTCCTGCTCGAGGTCTCTCTAAGTGATGCGAATGTGGCCTTTAGGTCCAGACTGAAATAAAGTAGAGATTTACCCTGAGCATCGCTAGGCATTTGGAACATCCAAAGTCACCTAGGCCTACTGAGGGCATTTAGAGGATTATGCCGTTCACCACATGCAGAACACACTGCATCCAAAGGTTTCATCGCAGAAGGCCAAACTGCGTTCCAACGGTCTCCTTTGGATTGCCAGAGAAGATAGGTCTATGTGCTGGGTGATCCAGTTTGTCATGGAGAATCTCGGAAAAGGCAGGATTTCCCCCATTTGAAAGGTAGATAGTGGCGGCCTCAAGGCTGACTGAAAGACATTGCCATTACCCGTCTTCTAGACACCTCTAGGAAGGCGTCAGTGAAGAAAGTGAGTTTTCTCCTACGATTCCAGGAGGTCCCCAGTGTCTTGTTTTGAGTTCATGCTACGTTTGCCCTAGCTCAGTGCCAAGTAAACGTGACCCATAGCCTCAGGTAAGCACGAGTGTTTCCTCTCAGCAATGTTTTGTGTGCAGCCATCTCCATGAGCCGTGACTCGAGAGAGGGCTTTAATTATACTACGGCTTTCCGTAGACCTAAGAGAGTCACGTAGGAATTCCCTTCTGATTGAGAGTGTGTGCACTGTAGTTCCCTTTTATTTTCCGAGAAACATAACACAGAACAGACTGTTGGGGTCAACTCTTTCTATGCAGAGGGAAGGGTAATGAACAGATGCTCGCTGGCAGAGCTTGATTTCTACAGCTCTAAGGCAGCCGCACGACGACGTTTTTTCCAGTATTCCATTCAACGTGGCTCTCCCTCTGCGGAGGCCCTCTGAACTGCACTGAAAGTATCCCTGAGCCTAAAGGGCATCCTGGCAACTCTTACCTGTCATCTCTCTATTGTGAAGCAAGGCACACGGTAGGTCCAGCCTGACAGAAAATGCTGAAAATCTGGTAAAATTATGAGGCATTTGGACGATCCAAAGTCACCTAGGCCGTACTAGTTCATGAAGCGTGTAATGCGATTCATGGCACGCAAAACAGCCCGCGTCCAACGAAGTGTGATCATAGAAAGGCCCAGTGGGGCTGAAAGTCTCCAGTGGTCAGTCAGAGATTGCTGGTTATTTTGCTGTGGTGTCAAGTTGGAAACGCGAGAATGTGGGAGAAGCCGACATTCTCCTTTTGGAAAGCAGCTCCATTGCAGCTTCCAAGCCTGCTGAAACCCACACCACCGCGACACTGCTCACTCCACAGATGCCGCTGAAGAGCAGTTAGTTTTTACCTGAAGAAACCAGGAGCTTGCAATTCCTTCCTGGGAGCTCACCACAGGAGCATACTGTAGCTAAAGTGCCAACTAAATGTGACCTCTAGTCTTGAGGTAAGGTGCACATTTTCCCATTACAAGAGAGAGGGGTGCACCAGTTGCCAGGAAGTCTTAGTCAATGGACGGCTTTAGCTTTAGTAGTGCTCACAGGGCTCAAGACTCTCACGTGGTCACTTCTTTCCAAGGAAGTACACTGTGTCCCCAAAGCCTTCTGAGCACAATCAAGGGATACACAGTTGTGGGAACATTCCTCACCATGCAGTTGGAAGGGCCGGGACCTAATGTGTTCCCTATGGTTAGCAATCCACAGCTTTGAAACAGCCTCAGGAAGGCGGTTCGTGGCAGGCTTTCATTCCATGCGGGTCTGCCACTTGGAGGAAACGTAAGATGCCTTGAAAGAAACCACCGGGACTCCAATTCAGTTTGGGGACTCCTGCTCGAGGTCTCTCTAAGTGATGCGAAAGTGGCCTTTAGGTCCAGACTGAAATAAAGTAGAGATTTACCCTGAGCATCGCTAGGCATTTGGAACATCCAAAGTCACCTAGGCCTACTGAGGGCATTTAGAGGATTATGCCGTTCACCACATGCAGAACACACTGCATCCAAAAGTTTCATCGCAGAAGGCCAAATTGCGTTCCGACGGTCTCCTTTGGATTGCCAGAGAAGATAGGTCTATGTGCTGGGTGATCCAGTTTGTCATGGAGAATCTCGGAAAAGGCAGGATTTCCCCCATTTGAAAGGGAGATAGTGGCGGCGTCAAGGCTGACTGAAAGACATTGCTGTTACCGTCTTCTAGTCACCTCTAGCAATGCCTCAGTGAAGGAAGTGAGTGTTCTCCTACTAATCCAGGTGTTCTCCAGTGCCTTGTTTGGAGTTCATGCTACGTTTGCCCTAGCTCAGTGCCAAGTAAACGTGACCCATAGCCTCAGGTAAGCACGAGTGTTTCCTCTCAGCAATGTTTTGTGTGCAGCCATCTCCATGAGCCGTGACTCGAGAGAGGGTTTGAACTCAACAACGGCTTTCCGTAGCCCTAAGAGAGTCACGTAGGAATTCCCTTCTGAGGGAGAGTGTGTGCCCTGTAGTTCCGTTTTATTTTCCGAGAAACATAACACAGAACAGACTGTGGGGTCAACTGTTTCTATGCAGAGGAAAGGGTAATGAACAGATTCTCGCTGGCAGAGCTTGATTTCTACAGCTCTAAGGCAGCCCCAGGACCACGTTTTTGCCAGTATTCCATTCAACGTGGCTCTGCCTCTGCGGAGGCCCTCTGAACTGCACTGAAAGAATCCCTGAGCCTAATGTGCATCCTGGCAACTCTTACCTGTCATCTCTCTATTGTGGAGCAAGGTACACGGTAGGTCCAGCCTGACAGAAAATGCTGAAAATCCGGTACAATTGTGAGGCATTTGGACGATCCAAAGTCACCTAGGCCGGACTAGTTCATGAAGCGTGTAATGCGATTCATGGCACGCAAAACAGCCCGCGTCCAACGAAGTGTGATCATAGAAAGGCCCAGTGGGGCTGAAAGTCTCCAGTGGTCAGTCAGAGATTGCTGGTTATTTTGCTGTGGTGTCAAGTTGGAAACGCGAGAATGTGGGAGAAGCCCGACTTTCTCCCTTTGGAAAGCAGCTCCATTGCAGCTTCCAAGCCTGCTGAAACCCACACCACCGCGACACTGCCTACTCCACAGATGCCGCTGAAGAGCAGTTAGTTTTTACCTGAAGAAACCAGGAGCTTGCAATTCCTTCCTGGGAGCTCACCACAGGAGCATACTGTAGCTAAAGTGCTAACTAAATGTGACCTCTAGTCTTGAGGTAAGGTGCACATTTTCCCATTACAAGAGAGAGGGGTGCACCAGTTGCCAGGAAGTCTTAGTCAATGGACGGCTTTAGCTTTAGTAGGGCTCACAGTGCTCAAGACTCTCACGTGGTCAGTTCTTTCCAAGGAAGTATACTGTGTCCCCATAGCCTTCTGAGCACAATCAAGGGATACACAGTTGTGGGAACATTCCTCACCATGCAGTTGGATGGGCCGGGAACTAATGTGTTCCCTATGGTTAGCGATCCACAGCTTTGAAACAGCCTCAGGAAGGCGGTTCGTGGCAGGCTTTCATTCCATGCGGGTCTGCCACTTGGAGGAAACGTAAGATGCCAAGAAAGAAACCACCGGGACTCCAATTCAGTTTGGGGACTCCTGCTCGAGGTCTCTCTAAGTGATGCGAAAGTGGCCTTTAGGTCCAGACTGAAATAAAGTAGAGATTTACCCTGAGCATCGCTAGGCATTTGGAACATCCAAAGTCACCTAGGCCTACTGAGGGCATTTAGAGGATTATGCCGTTCACCACATGCAGAACACACTGCATCCAAAGGTTTCATCGCAGAAGGCCAAACTGCGTTCCAACGGTCTCCTTTGGATTGCCAGAGAAGATAGGTCTATGTGCTGGGTGATCCAGTTTGTCATGGAGAATCTCGGAAAAGGCAGGATTTCCCCCATTTGAAAGGTAGATAGTGGCGGCCTCAAGGCTGACTGAAAGACATTGCCATTACCCGTCTTCTAGACACCTCTAGGAAGGCGTCAGTGAAGAAAGTGAGTTTTCTCCTACGATTCCAGGAGGTCCCCAGTGTCTTGTTTTGAGTTCATGCTACGTTTGCCCTAGCTCAGTGCCAAGTAAACGTGACCCATAGCCTCAGGTAAGCACGAGTGTTTCCTCTCAGCAATGTTTTGTGTGCAGCCATCTCCATGAGCCGTGACTCGAGAGAGGGCTTTAATTATACTACGGCTTTCCGTAGACCTAAGAGAGTCACGTAGGAATTCCCTTCTGATTGAGAGTGTGTGCACTGTAGTTCCCTTTTATTTTCCGAGAAACATAACACAGAACAGACTGTTGGGGTCAACTCTTTCTATGCAGAGGGAAGGGTAATGAACAGATGCTCGCTGGCAGAGCTTGATTTCTACAGCTCTAAGGCAGCCGCACGACGACGTTTTTTCCAGTATTCCATTCAACGTGGCTCTCCCTCTGCGGAGGCCCTCTGAACTGCACTGAAAGTATCCCTGAGCCTAAAGGGCATCCTGGCAACTCTTACCTGTCATCTCTCTATTGTGAAGCAAGGCACACGGTAGGTCCAGCCTGACAGAAAATGCTGAAAATCTGGTAAAATTATGAGGCATTTGGACGATCCAAAGTCACCTAGGCCGTACTAGTTCATGAAGCGTGTAATGCGATTCATGGCACGCAAAACAGCCCGCGTCCAACGAAGTGTGATCATAGAAAGGCCCAGTGGGGCTGAAAGTCTCCAGTGGTCAGTCAGAGATTGCTGGTTATTTTGCTGTGGTGTCAAGTTGGAAACGCGAGAATGTGGGAGAAGCCGACATTCTCCTTTTGGAAAGCAGCTCCATTGCAGCTTCCAAGCCTGCTGAAACCCACACCACCGCGACACTGCTCACTCCACAGATGCCGCTGAAGAGCAGTTAGTTTTTACCTGAAGAAACCAGGAGCTTGCAATTCCTTCCTGGGAGTCACCACAGGAGCATACTGTAGCTAAAGTGCCAACTAAATGTGACCTCTAGTCTTGAGGTAAGGTGCACATTTTCCCATTACAAGAGAGAGGGGTGCACCAGTTGCCAGGAAGTCTTAGTCAATGGACGGCTTTAGCTTTAGTAGTGCTCACAGGGCTCAAGACTCTCACGTGGTCACTTCTTTCCAAGGAAGTACACTGTGTCCCCAAAGCCTTCTGAGCACAATCAAGGGATACACAGTTGTGGGAACATTCCTCACCATGCAGTTGGATGGGCCGGGAACTAATGTGTTCCCTATGGTTAGCGATCCACAGCTTTGAAACAGCCTCAGGAAGGCGGTTCGTGGCAGGCTTTCATTCCATGTTGGTCTGCCACTTGGAGGAAACGTAAGATGCCAAGAAAGAAACCACCGGGACTCCAATTCAGTTTGGGGACTCCTGTCGAGGTCTCTCTAAGTGATGCGAAAGTGGCCTTTAGGTCCAGACTGAAATAAAGTAGAGATTTACCCTGAGCATCGCTAGGCATTTGGAACATCCAAAGTCACCTAGGCCTACTGAGGGCATTTAGAGGATTATGCCGTTCACCACATGCAGAACACACTGCATCCAAAAGTTTCATCGCAGAAGGCCAAATTGCGTTCCGACGGTCTCCTTTGGATTGCCAGAGAAGATAGGTCTATGTGCTGGGTGATCCAGTTTGTCATGGAGAATCTCGGAAAAGGCAGGATTTCCCCCATTTGAAAGGGAGATAGTGGCGGCGTCAAGGCTGACTGAAAGACATTGCTGTTACCGTCTTCTAGTCACCTCTAGCAATGCCTCAGTGAAGGAAGTGAGTGTTCTCCTACTAATCCAGGTGTTCTCCAGTGCCTTGTTTGGAGTTCATGCTACGTTTGCCCTAGCTCAGTGCCAAGTAAACGTGACCCATAGCCTCAGGTAAGCACGAGTGTTTCCTCTCAGCAATGTTTTGTGTGCAGCCATCTCCATGAGCCGTGACTCGAGAGAGGGTTTGAACTCAACAACGGCTTTCCGTAGCCCTAAGAGAGTCACGTAGGAATTCCCTTCTGAGGGAGAGTGTGTGCCCTGTAGTTCCGTTTTATTTTCCGAGAAACATAACACAGAACAGACTGTGGGGTCAACTGTTTCTATGCAGAGGAAAGGGTAATGAACAGATTCTCGCTGGCAGAGCTTGATTTCTACAGCTCTAAGGCAGCCCCAGGACCACGTTTTTGCCAGTATTCCATTCAACGTGGCTCTGCCTCTGCGGAGGCCCTCTGAACTGCACTGAAAGAATCCCTGAGCCTAATGTGCATCCTGGCAACTCTTACCTGTCATCTCTCTATTGTGGAGCAAGGTACACGGTAGGTCCAGCCTGACAGAAAATGCTGAAAATCCGGTACAATTGTGAGGCATTTGGACGATCCAAAGTCACCTAGGCCGGACTAGTTCATGAAGCGTGTAATGCGATTCATGGCACGCAAAACAGCCCGCGTCCAACGAAGTGTGATCATACAAAGGCCCAGTGGGGCTGAAAGTCTCCAGTGGTCAGTCAGAGATTGCTGGTTATTTTGCTGTGGTGTCAAGTTGGAAACGCGAGAATGTGGGAGAAGCCCGACTTTCTCCCTTTGGAAAGCAGCTCCATTGCAGCTTCCAAGCCTGCTGAAACCCACACCACCGCGACACTGCTCACTCCACAGATGCCGCTGAAGAGCAGTTAGTTTTTACCTGAAGAAACCAGGAGCTTGCAATTCCTTCCTGGGAGCTCACCACAGGAGCATACTGTAGCTAAAGTGCTAACTAAATGTGACCTCTAGTCTTGAGGTAAGGTGCACATTTTCCCATTACAAGAGAGAGGGGTGCACCAGTTGCCAGGAAGTCTTAGTCAATGGACGGCTTTAGCTTTAGTAGGGCTCACAGTGCTCAAGACTCTCACGTGGTCAGTTCTTTCCAAGGAAGTATACTGTGTCCCCATAGCCTTCTGAGCACAATCAAGGGATACACAGTTGTGGGAACATTCCTCACCATGCAGTTGGATGGGCCGGGAACTAATGTGTTCCCTATGGTTAGCGATCCACAGCTTTGAAACAGCCTCAGGAAGGCGGTTCGTGGCAGGCTTTCATTCCATGCGGGTCTGCCACTTGGAGGAAACGTAAGATGCCAAGAAAGAAACCACCGGGACTCCAATTCAGTTTGGGGACTCCTGCTCGAGGTCTCTCTAAGTGATGCGAAAGTGGCCTTTAGGTCCAGACTGAAATAAAGTAGAGATTTACCCTGAGCATCGCTAGGCATTTGGAACATCCAAAGTCACCTAGGCCTACTGAGGGCATTTAGAGGATTATGCCGTTCACCACATGCAGAACACACTGCATCCAAAGGTTTCATCGCAGAAGGCCAAACTGCGTTCCAACGGTCTCCTTTGGATTGCCAGAGAAGATAGGTCTATGTGCTGGGTGATCCAGTTTGTCATGGAGAATCTCGGAAAAGGCAGGATTTCCCCCATTTGAAAGGTAGATAGTGGCGGCCTCAAGGCTGACTGAAAGACATTGCCATTACCCGTCTTCTAGACACCTCTAGGAAGGCGTCAGTGAAGAAAGTGAGTTTTCTCCTACGATTCCAGGAGGTCCCCAGTGTCTTGTTTTGAGTTCATGCTACGTTTGCCCTAGCTCAGTGCCAAGTAAACGTGACCCATAGCCTCAGGTAAGCACGAGTGTTTCCTCTCAGCAATGTTTTGTGTGCAGCCATCTCCATGAGCCGTGACTCGAGAGAGGGCTTTAATTATACTACGGCTTTCCGTAGACCTAAGAGAGTCACGTAGGAATTCCCTTCTGATTGAGAGTGTGTGCACTGTAGTTCCCTTTTATTTTCCGAGAAACATAACACAGAACAGACTGTTGGGGTCAACTCTTTCTATGCAGAGGGAAGGGTAATGAACAGATGCTCGCTGGCAGAGCTTGATTTCTACAGCTCTAAGGCAGCCGCACGACGACGTTTTTTCCAGTATTCCATTCAACGTGGCTCTCCCTCTGCGGAGGCCCTCTGAACTGCACTGAAAGTATCCCTGAGCCTAAAGGGCATCCTGGCAACTCTTACCTGTCATCTCTCTATTGTGAAGCAAGGCACACGGTAGGTCCAGCCTGACAGAAAATGCTGAAAATCTGGTAAAATTATGAGGCATTTGGACGATCCAAAGTCACCTAGGCCGTACTAGTTCATGAAGCGTGTAATGCGATTCATGGCACGCAAAACAGCCCGCGTCCAACGAAGTGTGATCATAGAAAGGCCCAGTGGGGCTGAAAGTCTCCAGTGGTCAGTCAGAGATTGCTGGTTATTTTGCTGTGGTGTCAAGTTGGAAACGCGAGAATGTGGGAGAATCCGACATTCTCCTTTTGGAAAGCAGCTCCATTGCAGCTTCCAAGCCTGCTGAAACCCACACCACCGCGACACTGCTCACTCCACAGATGCCGCTGAAGAGCAGTTAGTTTTTACCTGAAGAAACCAGGAGCTTGCAATTCCTTCCTGGGAGTCACCACAGGAGCATACTGTAGCTAAAGTGCCAACTAAATGTGACCTCTAGTCTTGAGGTAAGGTGCACATTTTCCCATTACAAGAGAGAGGGGTGCACCAGTTGCCAGGAAGTCTTAGTCAATGGACGGCTTTAGCTTTAGTAGTGCTCACAGGGCTCAAGACTCTCACGTGGTCACTTCTTTCCAAGGAAGTACACTGTGTCCCCAAAGCCTTCTGAGCACAATCAAGGGATACACAGTTGTGGGAACATTCCTCACCATGCAGTTGGATGGGCCGGGAACTAATGTGTTCCCTATGGTTAGCGATCCACAGCTTTGAAACAGCCTCAGGAAGGCGGTTCGTGGCAGGCTTTCATTCCATGTTGGTCTGCCACTTGGAGGAAACGTAAGATGCCAAGAAAGAAACCACCGGGACTCCAATTCAGTTTGGGGACTCCTGTCGAGGTCTCTCTAAGTGATGCGAAAGTGGCCTTTAGGTCCAGACTGAAATAAAGTAGAGATTTACCCTGAGCATCGCTAGGCATTTGGAACATCCAAAGTCACCTAGGCCTACTGAGGGCATTTAGAGGATTATGCCGTTCACCACATGCAGAACACACTGCATCCAAAAGTTTCATCGCAGAAGGCCAAATTGCGTTCCGACGGTCTCCTTTGGATTGCCAGAGAAGATAGGTCTATGTGCTGGGTGATCCAGTTTGTCATGGAGAATCTCGGAAAAGGCAGGATTTCCCCCATTTGAAAGGGAGATAGTGGCGGCGTCAAGGCTGACTGAAAGACATTGCTGTTACCGTCTTCTAGTCACCTCTAGCAATGCCTCAGTGAAGGAAGTGAGTGTTCTCCTACTAATCCAGGTGTTCTCCAGTGCCTTGTTTGGAGTTCATGCTACGTTTGCCCTAGCTCAGTGCCAAGTAAACGTGACCCATAGCCTCAGGTAAGCACGAGTGTTTCCTCTCAGCAATGTTTTGTGTGCAGCCATCTCCATGAGCCGTGACTCGAGAGAGGGTTTGAACTCAACAACGGCTTTCCGTAGCCCTAAGAGAGTCACGTAGGAATTCCCTTCTGAGGGAGAGTGTGTGCCCTGTAGTTCCGTTTTATTTTCCGAGAAACATAACACAGAACAGACTGTGGGGTCAACTGTTTCTATGCAGAGGAAAGGGTAATGAACAGATTCTCGCTGGCAGAGCTTGATTTCTACAGCTCTAAGGCAGCCCCAGGACCACGTTTTTGCCAGTATTCCATTCAACGTGGCTCTGCCTCTGCGGAGGCCCTCTGAACTGCACTGAAAGAATCCCTGAGCCTAATGTGCATCCTGGCAACTCTTACCTGTCATCTCTCTATTGTGGAGCAAGGTACACGGTAGGTCCAGCCTGACAGAAAATGCTGAAAATCCGGTACAATTGTGAGGCATTTGGACGATCCAAAGTCACCTAGGCCGGACTAGTTCATGAAGCGTGTAATGCGATTCATGGCACGCAAAACAGCCCGCGTCCAACGAAGTGTGATCATAGAAAGGCCCAGTGGGGCTGAAAGTCTCCAGTGGTCAGTCAGAGATTGCTGGTTATTTTGCTGTGGTGTCAAGTTGGAAACGCGAGAATGTGGGAGAAGCCCGACTTTCTCCCTTTGGAAAGCAGCTCCATTGCAGCTTCCAAGCCTGCTGAAACCCACACCACCGCGACACTGCTCACTCCACAGATGCCGCTGAAGAGCAGTTAGTTTTTACCTGAAGAAACCAGGAGCTTGCAATTCCTTCCTGGGAGCTCACCACAGGAGCATACTGTAGCTAAAGTGCTAACTAAATGTGACCTCTAGTCTTGAGGTAAGGTGCACATTTTCCCATTACAAGAGAGAGGGGTGCACCAGTTGCCAGGAAGTCTTAGTCAATGGACGGCTTTAGCTTTAGTAGTGCTCACAGGGCTCAAGACTCTCACGTGGTCACTTCTTTCCAAGGAAGTACACTGTGTCCCCAAAGCCTTCTGAGCACAATCAAGGGATACACAGTTGTGGGAACATTCCTCACCATGCAGTTGGAAGGGCCGGGACCTAATGTGTTCCCTATGGTTAGCGATCCACAGCTTTGAAACAGCCTCAGGAAGGCGGTTCGTGGCAGGCTTTCATTCCATGCGGGTCTGCCACTTGGAGGAAACGTAAGATGCCTTGAAAGAAACCACCGGGACTCCAATTCAGTTTGGGGACTCCTGCTCGAGGTCTCTCTAAGTGATGCGAAAGTGGCCTTTAGGTCCAGACTGAAATAAAGTAGAGATTTACCCTGAGCATCGCTAGGCATTTGGAACATCCAAAGTCACCTAGGCCTACTGAGGGCATTTAGAGGATTATGCCGTTCACCACATGCAGAACACACTGCATCCAAAAGTTTCATCGCAGAAGGCCAAATTGCGTTCCAACGGTCTCCTTTGGATTGCCAGAGAAGATAGGTCTATGTGCTGGGTGATCCAGTTTGTCATGGAGAATCTCGGAAAAGGCAGGATTTCCCCCATTTGAAAGGGAGATAGTGGCGGCGTCAAGGCTGACTGAAAGACATTGCTGTTACCGTCTTCTAGTCACCTCTAGCAATGCCTCAGTGAAGGAAGTGAGTGTTCTCCTACTAATCCAGGTGTTCTCCAGTGCCTTGTTTGGAGTTCATGCTACGTTTGCCCTAGCTCAGTGCCAAGTAAACGTGACCCATAGCCTCAGGTAAGCACGAGTGTTTCCTCTCAGCAATGTTTTGTGTGCAGCCATCTCCATGAGCCGTGACTCGAGAGAGGGTTTGAACTCAACAACGGCTTTCCGTAGCCCTAAGAGAGTCACGTAGGAATTCCCTTCTGAGGGAGAGTGTGTGCCCTGTAGTTCCGTTTTATTTTCCGAGAAACATAACACAGAACAGACTGTGGGGTCAACTGTTTCTATGCAGAGGAAAGGGTAATGAACAGATTCTCGCTGGCAGAGCTTGATTTCTACAGCTCTAAGGCAGCCCCAGGACCACGTTTTTGCCAGTATTCCATTCAACGTGGCTCTGCCTCTGCGGAGGCCCTCTGAACTGCACTGAAAGAATCCCTGAGCCTAATGTGCATCCTGGCAACTCTTACCTGTCATCTCTCTATTGTGGAGCAAGGTACACGGTAGGTCCAGCCTGACAGAAAATGCTGAAAATCCGGTACAATTGTGAGGCATTTGGACGATCCAAAGTCACCTAGGCCGGACTAGTTCATGAAGCGTGTAATGCGATTCATGGCACGCAAAACAGCCCGCGTCCAACGAAGTGTGATCATAGAAAGGCCCAGTGGGGCTGAAAGTCTCCAGTGGTCAGTCAGAGATTGCTGGTTATTTTGCTGTGGTGTCAAGTTGGAAACGCGAGAATGTGGGAGAAGCCCGACTTTCTCCCTTTGGAAAGCAGCTCCATTGCAGCTTCCAAGCCTGCTGAAACCCACACCACCGCGACACTGCTCACTCCACAGATGCCGCTGAAGAGCAGTTAGTTTTTACCTGAAGAAACCAGGAGCTTGCAATTCCTTCCTGGGAGCTCACCACAGGAGCATACTGTAGCTAAAGTGCTAACTAAATGTGACCTCTAGTCTTGAGGTAAGGTGCACATTTTCCCATTACAAGAGAGAGGGGTGCACCAGTTGCCAGGAAGTCTTAGTCAATGGACGGCTTTAGCTTTAGTAGGGCTCACAGTGCTCAAGACTCTCACGTGGTCAGTTCTTTCCAAGGAAGTATACTGTGTCCCCATAGCCTTCTGAGCACAATCAAGGGATACACAGTTGTGGGAACATTCCTCACCATGCAGTTGGATGGGCCGGGAACTAATGTGTTCCCTATGGTTAGCGATCCACAGCTTTGAAACAGCCTCAGGAAGGCGGTTCGTGGCAGGCTTTCATTCCATGCGGGTCTGCCACTTGGAGGAAACGTAAGATGCCAAGAAAGAAACCACCGGGACTCCAATTCAGTTTGGGGGCTCCTGCTCGAGGTCTCTCTAAGTGATGCGAATGTGGCCTTTAGGTCCAGACTGAAATAAAGTAGAGATTTACCCTGAGCATCGCTAGGCATTTGGAACATCCAAAGTCACCTAGGCCTACTGAGGGCATTTAGAGGATTATGCCGTTCACCACATGCAGAACACACTGCATCCAAAGGTTTCATCGCAGAAGGCCAAACTGCGTTCCAACGGTCTCCTTTGGATTGCCAGAGAAGATAGGTCTATGTGCTGGGTGATCCAGTTTGTCATGGAGAATCTCGGAAAAGGCAGGATTTCCCCCATTTGAAAGGTAGATAGTGGCGGCCTCAAGGCTGACTGAAAGACATTGCCATTACCCGTCTTCTAGACACCTCTAGGAAGGCGTCAGTGAAGAAAGTGAGTTTTCTCCTACGATTCCAGGAGGTCCCCAGTGTCTTGTTTTGAGTTCATGCTACGTTTGCCCTAGCTCAGTGCCAAGTAAACGTGACCCATAGCCTCAGGTAAGCACGAGTGTTTCCTCTCAGCAATGTTTTGTGTGCAGCCATCTCCATGAGCCGTGACTCGAGAGAGGGCTTTAATTATACTACGGCTTTCCGTAGACCTAAGAGAGTCACGTAGGAATTCCCTTCTGATTGAGAGTGTGTGCACTGTAGTTCCCTTTTATTTTCCGAGAAACATAACACAGAACAGACTGTTGGGGTCAACTCTTTCTATGCAGAGGGAAGGGTAATGAACAGATGCTCGCTGGCAGAGCTTGATTTCTACAGCTCTAAGGCAGCCGCACGACGACGTTTTTTCCAGTATTCCATTCAACGTGGCTCTCCCTCTGCGGAGGCCCTCTGAACTGCACTGAAAGTATCCCTGAGCCTAAAGGGCATCCTGGCAACTCTTACCTGTCATCTCTCTATTGTGAAGCAAGGCACACGGTAGGTCCAGGCTGACAGAAAATGCTGAAAATCTGGTAAAATTATGAGGCATTTGGACGATCCAAAGTCACCTAGGCCGTACTAGTTCATGAAGCGTGTAATGCGATTCATGGCACGCAAAACAGCCCGCGTCCAACGAAGTGTGATCATAGAAAGGCCCAGTGGGGCTGAAAGTCTCCAGTGGTCAGTCAGAGATTGCTGGTTATTTTGCTGTGGTGTCAAGTTGGAAACGCGAGAATGTGGGAGAATCCGACATTCTCCTTTTGGAAAGCAGCTCCATTGCAGCTTCCAAGCCTGCTGAAACCCACACCACCGCGACACTGCTCACTCCACAGATGCCGCTGAAGAGCAGTTAGTTTTTACCTGAAGAAACCAGGAGCTTGCAATTCCTTCCTGGGAGTCACCACAGGAGCATACTGTAGCTAAAGTGCCAACTAAATGTGACCTCTAGTCTTGAGGTAAGGTGCACATTTTCCCATTACAAGAGAGAGGGGTGCACCAGTTGCCAGGAAGTCTTAGTCAATGGACGGCTTTAGCTTTAGTAGTGCTCACAGGGCTCAAGACTCTCACGTGGTCACTTCTTTCCAAGGAAGTACACTGTGTCCCCAAAGCCTTCTGAGCACAATCAAGGGATACACAGTTGTGGGAACATTCCTCACCATGCAGTTGGATGGGCCGGGAACTAATGTGTTCCCTATGGTTAGCGATCCACAGCTTTGAAACAGCCTCAGGAAGGCGGTTCGTGGCAGGCTTTCATTCCATGTTGGTCTGCCACTTGGAGGAAACGTAAGATGCCTTGAAAGAAACCACCGGGACTCCAATTCAGTTTGGGGACTCCTGTCGAGGTCTCTCTAAGTGATGCGAAAGTGGCCTTTAGGTCCAGACTGAAATAAAGTAGAGATTTACCCTGAGCATCGCTAGGCATTTGGAACATCCAAAGTCACCTAGGCCTACTGAGGGCATTTAGAGGATTATGCCGTTCACCACATGCAGAACACACTGCATCCAAAAGTTTCATCGCAGAAGGCCAAATTGCGTTCCGACGGTCTCCTTTGGATTGCCAGAGAAGATAGGTCTATGTGCTGGGTGATCCAGTTTGTCATGGAGAATCTCGGAAAAGGCAGGATTTCCCCCATTTGAAAGGGAGATAGTGGCGGCGTCAAGGCTGACTGAAAGACATTGCTGTTACCGTCTTCTAGTCACCTCTAGCAATGCCTCAGTGAAGGAAGTGAGTGTTCTCCTACTAATCCAGGTGTTCTCCAGTGCCTTGTTTGGAGTTCATGCTACGTTTGCCCTAGCTCAGTGCCAAGTAAACGTGACCCATAGCCTCAGGTAAGCACGAGTGTTTCCTCTCAGCAATGTTTTGTGTGCCGCCATCTCCATGAGCCGTGACTCGAGAGAGGGTTTGAACTCAACAACGGCTTTCCGTAGCCCTAAGAGAGTCACGTAGGAATTCCCTTCTGAGGGAGAGTGTGTGCCCTGTAGTTCCGTTTTATTTTCCGAGAAACATAACACAGAACAGACTGTGGGGTCAACTGTTTCTATGCAGAGGAAAGGGTAATGAACAGATTCTCGCTGGCAGAGCTTGATTTCTACAGCTCTAAGGCAGCCCCAGGACCACGTTTTTGCCAGTATTCCATTCAACGTGGCTCTGCCTCTGCGGAGGCCCTCTGAACTGCACTGAAAGAATCCCTGAGCCTAATGTGCATCCTGGCAACTCTTACCTGTCATCTCTCTATTGTGGAGCAAGGTACACGGTAGGTCCAGCCTGACAGAAAATGCTGAAAATCCGGTACAATTGTGAGGCATTTGGACGATCCAAAGTCACCTAGGCCGGACTAGTTCATGAAGCGTGTAATGCGATTCATGGCACGCAAAACAGCCCGCGTCCAACGAAGTGTGATCATAGAAAGGCCCAGTGGGGCTGAAAGTCTCCAGTGGTCAGTCAGAGATTGCTGGTTATTTTGCTGTGGTGTCAAGTTGGAAACGCGAGAATGTGGGAGAAGCCCGACTTTCTCCCTTTGGAAAGCAGCTCCATTGCAGCTTCCAAGCCTGCTGAAACCCACACCACCGCGACACTGCTCACTCCACAGATGCCGCTGAAGAGCAGTTAGTTTTTACCTGAAGAAACCAGGAGCTTGCAATTCCTTCCTGGGAGCTCACCACAGGAGCATACTGTAGCTAAAGTGCTAACTAAATGTGACCTCTAGTCTTGAGGTAAGGTGCACATTTTCCCATTACAAGAGAGAGGGGTGCACCAGTTGCCAGGAAGTCTTAGTCAATGGACGGCTTTAGCTTTAGTAGGGCTCACAGTGCTCAAGACTCTCACGTGGTCAGTTCTTTCCAAGGAAGTATACTGTGTCCCCATAGCCTTCTGAGCACAATCAAGGGATACACAGTTGTGGGAACATTCCTCACCATGCAGTTGGATGGGCCGGGAACTAATGTGTTCCCTATGGTTAGCGATCCACAGCTTTGAAACAGCCTCAGGAAGGCGGTTCGTGGCAGGCTTTCATTCCATGCGGGTCTGCCACTTGGAGGAAACGTAAGATGCCAAGAAAGAAACCACCGGGACTCCAATTCAGTTTGGGGACTCCTGCTCGAGGTCTCTCTAAGTGATGCGAAAGTGGCCTTTAGGTCCAGACTGAAATAAAGTAGAGATTTACCCTGAGCATCGCTAGGCATTTGGAACATCCAAAGTCACCTAGGCCTACTGAGGGCATTTAGAGGATTATGCCGTTCACCACATGCAGAACACACTGCATCCAAAGGTTTCATCGCAGAAGGCCAAACTGCGTTCCAACGGTCTCCTTTGGATTGCCAGAGAAGATAGGTCTATGTGCTGGGTGATCCAGTTTGTCATGGAGAATCTCGGAAAAGGCAGGATTTCCCCCATTTGAAAGGTAGATAGTGGCGGCCTCAAGGCTGACTGAAAGACATTGCCATTACCCGTCTTCTAGACACCTCTAGGAAGGCGTCAGTGAAGAAAGTGAGTTTTCTCCTACGATTCCAGGAGGTCCCCAGTGTCTTGTTTTGAGTTCATGCTACGTTTGCCCTAGCTCAGTGCCAAGTAAACGTGACCCATAGCCTCAGGTAAGCACGAGTGTTTCCTCTCAGCAATGTTTTGTGTGCAGCCATCTCCATGAGCCGTGACTCGAGAGAGGGCTTTAATTATACTACGGCTTTCCGTAGACCTAAGAGAGTCACGTAGGAATTCCCTTCTGATTGAGAGTGTGTGCACTGTAGTTCCCTTTTATTTTCCGAGAAACATAACACAGAACAGACTGTTGGGGTCAACTCTTTCTATGCAGAGGGAAGGGTAATGAACAGATGCTCGCTGGCAGAGCTTGATTTCTACAGCTCTAAGGCAGCCGCACGACGACGTTTTTTCCAGTATTCCATTCAACGTGGCTCTCCCTCTGCGGAGGCCCTCTGAACTGCACTGAAAGTATCCCTGAGCCTAAAGGGCATCCTGGCAACTCTTACCTGTCATCTCTCTATTGTGAAGCAAGGCACACGGTAGGTCCAGCCTGACAGAAAATGCTGAAAATCTGGTAAAATTATGAGGCATTTGGACGATCCAAAGTCACCTAGGCCGTACTAGTTCATGAAGCGTGTAATGCGATTCATGGCACGCAAAACAGCCCGCGTCCAACGAAGTGTGATCATAGAAAGGCCCAGTGGGGCTGAAAGTCTCCAGTGGTCAGTCAGAGATTGCTGGTTATTTTGCTGTGGTGTCAAGTTGGAAACGCGAGAATGTGGGAGAAGCCGACATTCTCCTTTTGGAAAGCAGCTCCATTGCAGCTTCCAAGCCTGCTGAAACCCACACCACCGCGACACTGCTCACTCCACAGATGCCGCTGAAGAGCAGTTAGTTTTTACCTGAAGAAACCAGGAGCTTGCAATTCCTTCCTGGGAGTCACCACAGGAGCATACTGTAGCTAAAGTGCCAACTAAATGTGACCTCTAGTCTTGAGGTAAGGTGCACATTTTCCCATTACAAGAGAGAGGGGTGCACCAGTTGCCAGGAAGTCTTAGTCAATGGACGGCTTTAGCTTTAGTAGTGCTCACAGGGCTCAAGACTCTCACGTGGTCACTTCTTTCCAAGGAAGTACACTGTGTCCCCAAAGCCTTCTGAGCACAATCAAGGGATACACAGTTGTGGGAACATTCCTCACCATGCAGTTGGATGGGCCGGGAACTAATGTGTTCCCTATGGTTAGCGATCCACAGCTTTGAAACAGCCTCAGGAAGGCGGTTCGTGGCAGGCTTTCATTCCATGTTGGTCTGCCACTTGGAGGAAACGTAAGATGCCAAGAAAGAAACCACCGGGACTCCAATTCAGTTTGGGGACTCCTGTCGAGGTCTCTCTAAGTGATGCGAAAGTGGCCTTTAGGTCCAGACTGAAATAAAGTAGAGATTTACCCTGAGCATCGCTAGGCATTTGGAACATCCAAAGTCACCTAGGCCTACTGAGGGCATTTAGAGGATTATGCCGTTCACCACATGCAGAACACACTGCATCCAAAAGTTTCATCGCAGAAGGCCAAATTGCGTTCCGACGGTCTCCTTTGGATTGCCAGAGAAGATAGGTCTATGTGCTGGGTGATCCAGTTTGTCATGGAGAATCTCGGAAAAGGCAGGATTTCCCCCATTTGAAAGGGAGATAGTGGCGGCGTCAAGGCTGACTGAAAGACATTGCTGTTACCGTCTTCTAGTCACCTCTAGCAATGCCTCAGTGAAGGAAGTGAGTGTTCTCCTACTAATCCAGGTGTTCTCCAGTGCCTTGTTTGGAGTTCATGCTACGTTTGCCCTAGCTCAGTGCCAAGTAAACGTGACCCATAGCCTCAGGTAAGCACGAGTGTTTCCTCTCAGCAATGTTTTGTGTGCAGCCATCTCCATGAGCCGTGACTCGAGAGAGGGTTTGAACTCAACAACGGCTTTCCGTAGCCCTAAGAGAGTCACGTAGGAATTCCCTTCTGAGGGAGAGTGTGTGCCCTGTAGTTCCGTTTTATTTTCCGAGAAACATAACACAGAACAGACTGTGGGGTCAACTGTTTCTATGCAGAGGAAAGGGTAATGAACAGATTCTCGCTGGCAGAGCTTGATTTCTACAGCTCTAAGGCAGCCCCAGGACCACGTTTTTGCCAGTATTCCATTCAACGTGGCTCTGCCTCTGCGGAGGCCCTCTGAACTGCACTGAAAGAATCCCTGAGCCTAATGTGCATCCTGGCAACTCTTACCTGTCATCTCTCTATTGTGGAGCAAGGTACACGGTAGGTCCAGCCTGACAGAAAATGCTGAAAATCCGGTACAATTGTGAGGCATTTGGACGATCCAAAGTCACCTAGGCCGGACTAGTTCATGAAGCGTGTAATGCGATTCATGGCACGCAAAACAGCCCGCGTCCAACGAAGTGTGATCATAGAAAGGCCCAGTGGGGCTGAAAGTCTCCAGTGGTCAGTCAGAGATTGCTGGTTATTTTGCTGTGGTGTCAAGTTGGAAACGCGAGAATGTGGGAGAAGCCCGACTTTCTCCCTTTGGAAAGCAGCTCCATTGCAGCTTCCAAGCCTGCTGAAACCCACACCACCGCGACACTGCTCACTCCACAGATGCCGCTGAAGAGCAGTTAGTTTTTACCTGAAGAAACCAGGAGCTTGCAATTCCTTCCTGGGAGCTCACCACAGGAGCATACTGTAGCTAAAGTGCCAACTAAATGTGACCTCTAGTCTTGAGGTAAGGTGCACATTTTCCCATTACAAGAGAGAGGGGTGCACCAGTTGCCAGGAAGTCTTAGTCAATGGACGGCTTTAGCTTTAGTAGTGCTCACAGGGCTCAAGACTCTCACGTGGTCACTTCTTTCCAAGGAAGTACACTGTGTCCCCAAAGCCTTCTGAGCACAATCAAGGGATACACAGTTGTGGGAACATTCCTCACCATGCAGTTGGAAGGGCCGGGACCTAATGTGTTCCCTATGGTTAGCGATCCACAGCTTTGAAACAGCCTCAGGAAGGCGGTTCGTGGCAGGCTTTCATTCCATGCGGGTCTGCCACTTGGAGGAAACGTAAGATGCCTTGAAAGAAACCACCGGGACTCCAATTCAGTTTGGGGACTCCTGCTCGAGGTCTCTCTAAGTGATGCGAAAGTGGCCTTTAGGTCCAGACTGAAATAAAGTAGAGATTTACCCTGAGCATCGCTAGGCATTTGGAACATCCAAAGTCACCTAGGCCTACTGAGGGCATTTAGAGGATTATGCCGTTCACCACATGCAGAACACACTGCATCCAAAAGTTTCATCGCAGAAGGCCAAATTGCGTTCCGACGGTCTCCTTTGGATTGCCAGAGAAGATAGGTCTATGTGCTGGGTGATCCAGTTTGTCATGGAGAATCTCGGAAAAGGCAGAATTTCCCCCATTTGAAAGGGAGATAGTGGCGGCGTCAAGGCTGACTGAAAGACATTGCTGTTACCGTCTTCTAGTCACCTCTAGCAATGCCTCAGTGAAGGAAGTGAGTGTTCTCCTACTAATCCAGGTGTTCTCCAGTGCCTTGTTTGGAGTTCATGCTACGTTTGCCCTAGCTCAGTGCCAAGTAAACGTGACCCATAGCCTCAGGTAAGCACGAGTGTTTCCTCTCAGCAATGTTTTGTGTGCAGCCATCTCCATGAGCCGTGACTCGAGAGAGGGTTTGAACTCAACAACGGCTTTCCGTAGCCCTAAGAGAGTCACGTAGGAATTCCCTTCTGAGGGAGAGTGTGTGCCCTGTAGTTCCGTTTTATTTTCCGAGAAACATAACACAGAACAGACTGTGGGGTCAACTGTTTCTATGCAGAGGAAAGGGTAATGAACAGATTCTCGCTGGCAGAGCTTGATTTCTACAGCTCTAAGGCAGCCCCAGGACCACGTTTTTGCCAGTATTCCATTCAACGTGGCTCTGCCTCTGCGGAGGCCCTCTGAACTGCACTGAAAGAATCCCTGAGCCTAATGTGCATCCTGGCAACTCTTACCTGTCATCTCTCTATTGTGGAGCAAGGTACACGGTAGGTCCAGCCTGACAGAAAATGCTGAAAATCCGGTACAATTGTGAGGCATTTGGACGATCCAAAGTCACCTAGGCCGGACTAGTTCATGAAGCGTGTAATGCGATTCATGGCACGCAAAACAGCCCGCGTCCAACGAAGTGTGATCATAGAAAGGCCCAGTGGGGCTGAAAGTCTCCAGTGGTCAGTCAGAGATTGCTGGTTATTTTGCTGTGGTGTCAAGTTGGAAACGCGAGAATGTGGGAGAAGCCCGACTTTCTCCCTTTGGAAAGCAGCTCCATTGCAGCTTCCAAGCCTGCTGAAACCCACACCACCGCGACACTGCTCACTCCACAGATGCCGCTGAAGAGCAGTTAGTTTTTACCTGAAGAAACCAGGAGCTTGCAATTCCTTCCTGGGAGCTCACCACAGGAGCATACTGTAGCTAAAGTGCTAACTAAATGTGACCTCTAGTCTTGAGGTAAGGTGCACATTTTCCCATTACAAGAGAGAGGGGTGCACCAGTTGCCAGGAAGTCTTAGTCAATGGACGGCTTTAGCTTTAGTAGGGCTCACAGTGCTCAAGACTCTCACGTGGTCAGTTCTTTCCAAGGAAGTATACTGTGTCCCCATAGCCTTCTGAGCACAATCAAGGGATACACAGTTGTGGGAACATTCCTCACCATGCAGTTGGATGGGCCGGGAACTAATGTGTTCCCTATGGTTAGCGATCCACAGCTTTGAAACAGCCTCAGGAAGGCGGTTCGTGGCAGGCTTTCATTCCATGCGGGTCTGCCACTTGGAGGAAACGTAAGATGCCAAGAAAGAAACCACCGGGACTCCAATTCAGTTTGGGGACTCCTGCTCGAGGTCTCTCTAAGTGATGCGAAAGTGGCCTTTAGGTCCAGACTGAAATAAAGTAGAGATTTACCCTGAGCATCGCTAGGCATTTGGAACATCCAAAGTCACCTAGGCCTACTGAGGGCATTTAGAGGATTATGCCGTTCACCACATGCAGAACACACTGCATCCAAAGGTTTCATCGCAGAAGGCCAAACTGCGTTCCAACGGTCTCCTTTGGATTGCCAGAGAAGATAGGTCTATGTGCTGGGTGATCCAGTTTGTCATGGAGAATCTCGGAAAAGGCAGGATTTCCCCCATTTGAAAGGTAGATAGTGGCGGCCTCAAGGCTGACTGAAAGACATTGCCATTACCCGTCTTCTAGACACCTCTAGGAAGGCGTCAGTGAAGAAAGTGAGTTTTCTCCTACGATTCCAGGAGGTCCCCAGTGTCTTGTTTTGAGTTCATGCTACGTTTGCCCTAGCTCAGTGCCAAGTAAACGTGACCCATAGCCTCAGGTAAGCACGAGTGTTTCCTCTCAGCAATGTTTTGTGTGCAGCCATCTCCATGAGCCGTGACTCGAGAGAGGGCTTTAATTATACTACGGCTTTCCGTAGACCTAAGAGAGTCACGTAGGAATTCCCTTCTGATTGAGAGTGTGTGCACTGTAGTTCCCTTTTATTTTCCGAGAAACATAACACAGAACAGACTGTTGGGGTCAACTCTTTCTATGCAGAGGGAAGGGTAATGAACAGATGCTCGCTGGCAGAGCTTGATTTCTACAGCTCTAAGGCAGCCGCACGACGACGTTTTTTCCAGTATTCCATTCAACGTGGCTCTCCCTCTGCGGAGGCCCTCTGAACTGCACTGAAAGTATCCCTGAGCCTAAAGGGCATCCTGGCAACTCTTACCTGTCATCTCTCTATTGTGAAGCAAGGCACACGGTAGGTCCAGCCTGACAGAAAATGCTGAAAATCTGGTAAAATTATGAGGCATTTGGACGATCCAAAGTCACCTAGGCCGTACTAGTTCATGAAGCGTGTAATGCGATTCATGGCACGCAAAACAGCCCGCGTCCAACGAAGTGTGATCATAGAAAGGCCCAGTGGGGCTGAAAGTCTCCAGTGGTCAGTCAGAGATTGCTGGTTATTTTGCTGTGGTGTCAAGTTGGAAACGCGAGAATGTGGGAGAATCCGACATTCTCCTTTTGGAAAGCAGCTCCATTGCAGCTTCCAAGCCTGCTGAAACCCACACCACCGCGACACTGCTCACTCCACAGATGCCGCTGAAGAGCAGTTAGTTTTTACCTGAAGAAACCAGGAGCTTGCAATTCCTTCCTGGGAGTCACCACAGGAGCATACTGTAGCTAAAGTGCCAACTAAATGTGACCTCTAGTCTTGAGGTAAGGTGCACATTTTCCCATTACAAGAGAGAGGGGTGCACCAGTTGCCAGGAAGTCTTAGTCAATGGACGGCTTTAGCTTTAGTAGTGCTCACAGGGCTCAAGACTCTCACGTGGTCACTTCTTTCCAAGGAAGTACACTGTGTCCCCAAAGCCTTCTGAGCACAATCAAGGGATACACAGTTGTGGGAACATTCCTCACCATGCAGTTGGATGGGCCGGGAACTAATGTGTTCCCTATGGTTAGCGATCCACAGCTTTGAAACAGCCTCAGGAAGGCGGTTCGTGGCAGGCTTTCATTCCATGTTGGTCTGCCACTTGGAGGAAACGTAAGATGCCAAGAAAGAAACCACCGGGACTCCAATTCAGTTTGGGGACTCCTGTCGAGGTCTCTCTAAGTGATGCGAAAGTGGCCTTTAGGTCCAGACTGAAATAAAGTAGAGATTTACCCTGAGCATCGCTAGGCATTTGGAACATCCAAAGTCACCTAGGCCTACTGAGGGCATTTAGAGGATTATGCCATTCACCACATGCAGAACACACTGCATCCAAAAGTTTCATCGCAGAAGGCCAAATTGCGTTCCGACGGTCTCCTTTGGATTGCCAGAGAAGATAGGTCTATGTGCTGGGTGATCCAGTTTGTCATGGAGAATCTCGGAAAAGGCAGGATTTCCCCCATTTGAAAGGGAGATAGTGGCGGCGTCAAGGCTGACTGAAAGACATTGCTGTTACCGTCTTCTAGTCACCTCTAGCAATGCCTCAGTGAAGGAAGTGAGTGTTCTCCTACTAATCCAGGTGTTCTCCAGTGCCTTGTTTGGAGTTCATGCTACGTTTGCCCTAGCTCAGTGCCAAGTAAACGTGACCCATAGCCTCAGGTAAGCACGAGTGTTTCCTCTCAGCAATGTTTTGTGTGCAGCCATCTCCATGAGCCGTGACTCGAGAGAGGGTTTGAACTCAACAACGGCTTTCCGTAGCCCTAAGAGAGTCACGTAGGAATTCCCTTCTGAGGGAGAGTGTGTGCCCTGTAGTTCCGTTTTATTTTCCGAGAAACATAACACAGAACAGACTGTGGGGTCAACTGTTTCTATGCAGAGGAAAGGGTAATGAACAGATTCTCGCTGGCAGAGCTTGATTTCTACAGCTCTAAGGCAGCCCCAGGACCACGTTTTTGCCAGTATTCCATTCAACGTGGCTCTGCCTCTGCGGAGGCCCTCTGAACTGCACTGAAAGAATCCCTGAGCCTAATGTGCATCCTGGCAACTCTTACCTGTCATCTCTCTATTGTGGAGCAAGGTACACGGTAGGTCCAGCCTGACAGAAAATGCTGAAAATCCGGTACAATTGTGAGGCATTTGGACGATCCAAAGTCACCTAGGCCGGACTAGTTCATGAAGCGTGTAATGCGATTCATGGCACGCAAAACAGCCCGCGTCCAACGAAGTGTGATCATAGAAAGGCCCAGTGGGGCTGAAAGTCTCCAGTGGTCAGTCAGAGATTGCTGGTTATTTTGCTGTGGTGTCAAGTTGGAAACGCGAGAATGTGGGAGAAGCCCGACTTTCTCCCTTTGGAAAGCAGCTCCATTGCAGCTTCCAAGCCTGCTGAAACCCACACCACCGCGACACTGCTCACTCCACAGATGCCGCTGAAGAGCAGTTAGTTTTTACCTGAAGAAACCAGGAGCTTGCAATTCCTTCCTGGGAGCTCACCACAGGAGCATACTGTAGCTAAAGTGCTAACTAAATGTGACCTCTAGTCTTGAGGTAAGGTGCACATTTTCCCATTACAAGAGAGAGGGGTGCACCAGTTGCCAGGAAGTCTTAGTCAATGGACGGCTTTAGCTTTAGTAGTGCTCACAGGGCTCAAGACTCTCACGTGGTCACTTCTTTCCAAGGAAGTACACTGTGTCCCCAAAGCCTTCTGAGCACAATCAAGGGATACACAGTTGTGGGAACATTCCTCACCATGCAGTTGGAAGGGCCGGGACCTAATGTGTTCCCTATGGTTAGCGATCCACAGCTTTGAAACAGCCTCAGGAAGGCGGTTCGTGGCAGGCTTTCATTCCATGCGGGTCTGCCACTTGGAGGAAACGTAAGATGCCTTGAAAGAAACCACCGGGACTCCAATTCAGTTTGGGGACTCCTGCTCGAGGTCTCTCTAAGTGATGCGAAAGTGGCCTTTAGGTCCAGACTGAAATAAAGTAGAGATTTACCCTGAGCATCGCTAGGCATTTGGAACATCCAAAGTCACCTAGGCCTACTGAGGGCATTTAGAGGATTATGCCGTTCACCACATGCAGAACACACTGCATCCAAAAGTTTCATCGCAGAAGGCCAAATTGCGTTCCAACGGTCTCCTTTGGATTGCCAGAGAAGATAGGTCTATGTGCTGGGTGATCCAGTTTGTCATGGAGAATCTCGGAAAAGGCAGGATTTCCCCCATTTGAAAGGGAGATAGTGGCGGCGTCAAGGCTGACTGAAAGACATTGCTGTTACCGTCTTCTAGTCACCTCTAGCAATGCCTCAGTGAAGGAAGTGAGTGTTCTCCTACTAATCCAGGTGTTCTCCAGTGCCTTGTTTGGAGTTCATGCTACGTTTGCCCTAGCTCAGTGCCAAGTAAACGTGACCCATAGCCTCAGGTAAGCACGAGTGTTTCCTCTCAGCAATGTTTTGTGTGCAGCCATCTCCATGAGCCGTGACTCGAGAGAGGGTTTGAACTCAACAACGGCTTTCCGTAGCCCTAAGAGAGTCACGTAGGAATTCCCTTCTGAGGGAGAGTGTGTGCCCTGTAGTTCCGTTTTATTTTCCGAGAAACATAACACAGAACAGACTGTGGGGTCAACTGTTTCTATGCAGAGGAAAGGGTAATGAACAGATTCTCGCTGGCAGAGCTTGATTTCTACAGCTCTAAGGCAGCCCCAGGACCACGTTTTTGCCAGTATTCCATTCAACGTGGCTCTGCCTCTGCGGAGGCCCTCTGAACTGCACTGAAAGAATCCCTGAGCCTAATGTGCATCCTGGCAACTCTTACCTGTCATCTCTCTATTGTGGAGCAAGGTACACGGTAGGTCCAGCCTGACAGAAAATGCTGAAAATCCGGTACAATTGTGAGGCATTTGGACGATCCAAAGTCACCTAGGCCGGACTAGTTCATGAAGCGTGTAATGCGATTCATGGCACGCAAAACAGCCCGCGTCCAACGAAGTGTGATCATAGAAAGGCCCAGTGGGGCTGAAAGTCTCCAGTGGTCAGTCAGAGATTGCTGGTTATTTTGCTGTGGTGTCAAGTTGGAAACGCGAGAATGTGGGAGAAGCCCGACTTTCTCCCTTTGGAAAGCAGCTCCATTGCAGCTTCCAAGCCTGCTGAAACCCACACCACCGCGACACTGCTCACTCCACAGATGCCGCTGAAGAGCAGTTAGTTTTTACCTGAAGAAACCAGGAGCTTGCAATTCCTTCCTGGGAGCTCACCACAGGAGCATACTGTAGCTAAAGTGCTAACTAAATGTGACCTCTAGTCTTGAGGTAAGGTGCACATTTTCCCATTACAAGAGAGAGGGGTGCACCAGTTGCCAGGAAGTCTTAGTCAATGGACGGCTTTAGCTTTAGTAGGGCTCACAGTGCTCAAGACTCTCACGTGGTCAGTTCTTTCCAAGGAAGTATACTGTGTCCCCATAGCCTTCTGAGCACAATCAAGGGATACACAGTTGTGGGAACATTCCTCACCATGCAGTTGGATGGGCCGGGAACTAATGTGTTCCCTATGGTTAGCGATCCACAGCTTTGAAACAGCCTCAGGAAGGCGGTTCGTGGCAGGCTTTCATTCCATGCGGGTCTGCCACTTGGAGGAAACGTAAGATGCCAAGAAAGAAACCACCGGGACTCCAATTCAGTTTGGGGGCTCCTGCTCGAGGTCTCTCTAAGTGATGCGAATGTGGCCTTTAGGTCCAGACTGAAATAAAGTAGAGATTTACCCTGAGCATCGCTAGGCATTTGGAACATCCAAAGTCACCTAGGCCTACTGAGGGCATTTAGAGGATTATGCCGTTCACCACATGCAGAACACACTGCATCCAAAGGTTTCATCGCAGAAGGCCAAACTGCGTTCCAACGGTCTCCTTTGGATTGCCAGAGAAGATAGGTCTATGTGCTGGGTGATCCAGTTTGTCATGGAGAATCTCGGAAAAGGCAGGATTTCCCCCATTTGAAAGGTAGATAGTGGCGGCCTCAAGGCTGACTGAAAGACATTGCCATTACCCGTCTTCTAGACACCTCTAGGAAGGCGTCAGTGAAGAAAGTGAGTTTTCTCCTACGATTCCAGGAGGTCCCCAGTGTCTTGTTTTGAGTTCATGCTACGTTTGCCCTAGCTCAGTGCCAAGTAAACGTGACCCATAGCCTCAGGTAAGCACGAGTGTTTCCTCTCAGCAATGTTTTGTGTGCAGCCATCTCCATGAGCCGTGACTCGAGAGAGGGCTTTAATTATACTACGGCTTTCCGTAGACCTAAGAGAGTCACGTAGGAATTCCCTTCTGATTGAGAGTGTGTGCACTGTAGTTCCCTTTTATTTTCCGAGAAACATAACACAGAACAGACTGTTGGGGTCAACTCTTTCTATGCAGAGGGAAGGGTAATGAACAGATGCTCGCTGGCAGAGCTTGATTTCTACAGCTCTAAGGCAGCCGCACGACGACGTTTTTTCCAGTATTCCATTCAACGTGGCTCTCCCTCTGCGGAGGCCCTCTGAACTGCACTGAAAGTATCCCTGAGCCTAAAGGGCATCCTGGCAACTCTTACCTGTCATCTCTCTATTGTGAAGCAAGGCACACGGTAGGTCCAGGCTGACAGAAAATGCTGAAAATCTGGTAAAATTATGAGGCATTTGGACGATCCAAAGTCACCTAGGCCGTACTAGTTCATGAAGCGTGTAATGCGATTCATGGCACGCAAAACAGCCCGCGTCCAACGAAGTGTGATCATAGAAAGGCCCAGTGGGGCTGAAAGTCTCCAGTGGTCAGTCAGAGATTGCTGGTTATTTTGCTGTGGTGTCAAGTTGGAAACGCGAGAATGTGGGAGAATCCGACATTCTCCTTTTGGAAAGCAGCTCCATTGCAGCTTCCAAGCCTGCTGAAACCCACACCACCGCGACACTGCTCACTCCACAGATGCCGCTGAAGAGCAGTTAGTTTTTACCTGAAGAAACCAGGAGCTTGCAATTCCTTCCTGGGAGTCACCACAGGAGCATACTGTAGCTAAAGTGCCAACTAAATGTGACCTCTAGTCTTGAGGTAAGGTGCACATTTTCCCATTACAAGAGAGAGGGGTGCACCAGTTGCCAGGAAGTCTTAGTCAATGGACGGCTTTAGCTTTAGTAGTGCTCACAGGGCTCAAGACTCTCACGTGGTCACTTCTTTCCAAGGAAGTACACTGTGTCCCCAAAGCCTTCTGAGCACAATCAAGGGATACACAGTTGTGGGAACATTCCTCACCATGCAGTTGGATGGGCCGGGAACTAATGTGTTCCCTATGGTTAGCGATCCACAGCTTTGAAACAGCCTCAGGAAGGCGGTTCGTGGCAGGCTTTCATTCCATGTTGGTCTGCCACTTGGAGGAAACGTAAGATGCCTTGAAAGAAACCACCGGGACTCCAATTCAGTTTGGGGACTCCTGTCGAGGTCTCTCTAAGTGATGCGAAAGTGGCCTTTAGGTCCAGACTGAAATAAAGTAGAGATTTACCCTGAGCATCGCTAGGCATTTGGAACATCCAAAGTCACCTAGGCCTACTGAGGGCATTTAGAGGATTATGCCGTTCACCACATGCAGAACACACTGCATCCAAAAGTTTCATCGCAGAAGGCCAAATTGCGTTCCGACGGTCTCCTTTGGATTGCCAGAGAAGATAGGTCTATGTGCTGGGTGATCCAGTTTGTCATGGAGAATCTCGGAAAAGGCAGGATTTCCCCCATTTGAAAGGGAGATAGTGGCGGCGTCAAGGCTGACTGAAAGACATTGCTGTTACCGTCTTCTAGTCACCTCTAGCAATGCCTCAGTGAAGGAAGTGAGTGTTCTCCTACTAATCCAGGTGTTCTCCAGTGCCTTGTTTGGAGTTCATGCTACGTTTGCCCTAGCTCAGTGCCAAGTAAACGTGACCCATAGCCTCAGGTAAGCACGAGTGTTTCCTCTCAGCAATGTTTTGTGTGCCGCCATCTCCATGAGCCGTGACTCGAGAGAGGGTTTGAACTCAACAACGGCTTTCCGTAGCCCTAAGAGAGTCACGTAGGAATTCCCTTCTGAGGGAGAGTGTGTGCCCTGTAGTTCCGTTTTATTTTCCGAGAAACATAACACAGAACAGACTGTGGGGTCAACTGTTTCTATGCAGAGGAAAGGGTAATGAACAGATTCTCGCTGGCAGAGCTTGATTTCTACAGCTCTAAGGCAGCCCCAGGACCACGTTTTTGCCAGTATTCCATTCAACGTGGCTCTGCCTCTGCGGAGGCCCTCTGAACTGCACTGAAAGAATCCCTGAGCCTAATGTGCATCCTGGCAACTCTTACCTGTCATCTCTCTATTGTGGAGCAAGGTACACGGTAGGTCCAGCCTGACAGAAAATGCTGAAAATCCGGTAAAATTGTGAGGCATTTGGACGATCCAAAGTCACCTAGGCCGGACTAGTTCATGAAGCGTGTAATGCGATTCATGGCACGCAAAACAGCCCGCGTCCAACGAAGTGTGATCATAGAAAGGCCCAGTGGGGCTGAAAGTCTCCAGTGGTCAGTCAGAGATTGCTGGTTATTTTGCTGTGGTGTCAAGTTGGAAACGCGAGAATGTGGGAGAAGCCCGACTTTCTCCCTTTGGAAAGCAGCTCCATTGCAGCTTCCAAGCCTGCTGAAACCCACACCACCGCGACACTGCTCACTCCACAGATGCCGCTGAAGAGCAGTTAGTTTTTACCTGAAGAAACCAGGAGCTTGCAATTCCTTCCTGGGAGCTCACCACAGGAGCATACTGTAGCTAAAGTGCTAACTAAATGTGACCTCTAGTCTTGAGGTAAGGTGCACATTTTCCCATTACAAGAGAGAGGGGTGCACCAGTTGCCAGGAAGTCTTAGTCAATGGACGGCTTTAGCTTTAGTAGGGCTCACAGTGCTCAAGACTCTCACGTGGTCAGTTCTTTCCAAGGAAGTATACTGTGTCCCCATAGCCTTCTGAGCACAATCAAGGGATACACAGTTGTGGGAACATTCCTCACCATGCAGTTGGATGGGCCGGGAACTAATGTGTTCCCTATGGTTAGCGATCCACAGCTTTGAAACAGCCTCAGGAAGGCGGTTCGTGGCAGGCTTTCATTCCATGCGGGTCTGCCACTTGGAGGAAACGTAAGATGCCAAGAAAGAAACCACCGGGACTCCAATTCAGTTTGGGGACTCCTGCTCGAGGTCTCTCTAAGTGATGCGAAAGTGGCCTTTAGGTCCAGACTGAAATAAAGTAGAGATTTACCCTGAGCATCGCTAGGCATTTGGAACATCCAAAGTCACCTAGGCCTACTGAGGGCATTTAGAGGATTATGCCGTTCACCACATGCAGAACACACTGCATCCAAAGGTTTCATCGCAGAAGGCCAAACTGCGTTCCAACGGTCTCCTTTGGATTGCCAGAGAAGATAGGTCTATGTGCTGGGTGATCCAGTTTGTCATGGAGAATCTCGGAAAAGGCAGGATTTCCCCCATTTGAAAGGTAGATAGTGGCGGCCTCAAGGCTGACTGAAAGACATTGCCATTACCCGTCTTCTAGACACCTCTAGGAAGGCGTCAGTGAAGAAAGTGAGTTTTCTCCTACGATTCCAGGAGGTCCCCAGTGTCTTGTTTTGAGTTCATGCTACGTTTGCCCTAGCTCAGTGCCAAGTAAACGTGACCCATAGCCTCAGGTAAGCACGAGTGTTTCCTCTCAGCAATGTTTTGTGTGCAGCCATCTCCATGAGCCGTGACTCGAGAGAGGGCTTTAATTATACTACGGCTTTCCGTAGACCTAAGAGAGTCACGTAGGAATTCCCTTCTGATTGAGAGTGTGTGCACTGTAGTTCCCTTTTATTTTCCGAGAAACATAACACAGAACAGACTGTTGGGGTCAACTCTTTCTATGCAGAGGGAAGGGTAATGAACAGATGCTCGCTGGCAGAGCTTGATTTCTACAGCTCTAAGGCAGCCGCACGACGACGTTTTTTCCAGTATTCCATTCAACGTGGCTCTCCCTCTGCGGAGGCCCTCTGAACTGCACTGAAAGTATCCCTGAGCCTAAAGGGCATCCTGGCAACTCTTACCTGTCATCTCTCTATTGTGAAGCAAGGCACACGGTAGGTCCAGCCTGACAGAAAATGCTGAAAATCTGGTAAAATTATGAGGCATTTGGACGATCCAAAGTCACCTAGGCCGTACTAGTTCATGAAGCGTGTAATGCGATTCATGGCACGCAAAACAGCCCGCGTCCAACGAAGTGTGATCATAGAAAGGCCCAGTGGGGCTGAAAGTCTCCAGTGGTCAGTCAGAGATTGCTGGTTATTTTGCTGTGGTGTCAAGTTGGAAACGCGAGAATGTGGGAGAAGCCGACATTCTCCTTTTGGAAAGCAGCTCCATTGCAGCTTCCAAGCCTGCTGAAACCCACACCACCGCGACACTGCTCACTCCACAGATGCCGCTGAAGAGCAGTTAGTTTTTACCTGAAGAAACCAGGAGCTTGCAATTCCTTCCTGGGAGTCACCACAGGAGCATACTGTAGCTAAAGTGCCAACTAAATGTGACCTCTAGTCTTGAGGTAAGGTGCACATTTTCCCATTACAAGAGAGAGGGGTGCACCAGTTGCCAGGAAGTCTTAGTCAATGGACGGCTTTAGCTTTAGTAGTGCTCACAGGGCTCAAGACTCTCACGTGGTCACTTCTTTCCAAGGAAGTACACTGTGTCCCCAAAGCCTTCTGAGCACAATCAAGGGATACACAGTTGTGGGAACATTCCTCACCATGCAGTTGGATGGGCCGGGAACTAATGTGTTCCCTATGGTTAGCGATCCACAGCTTTGAAACAGCCTCAGGAAGGCGGTTCGTGGCAGGCTTTCATTCCATGTTGGTCTGCCACTTGGAGGAAACGTAAGATGCCAAGAAAGAAACCACCGGGACTCCAATTCAGTTTGGGGACTCCTGTCGAGGTCTCTCTAAGTGATGCGAAAGTGGCCTTTAGGTCCAGACTGAAATAAAGTAGAGATTTACCCTGAGCATCGCTAGGCATTTGGAACATCCAAAGTCACCTAGGCCTACTGAGGGCATTTAGAGGATTATGCCGTTCACCACATGCAGAACACACTGCATCCAAAAGTTTCATCGCAGAAGGCCAAATTGCGTTCCGACGGTCTCCTTTGGATTGCCAGAGAAGATAGGTCTATGTGCTGGGTGATCCAGTTTGTCATGGAGAATCTCGGAAAAGGCAGGATTTCCCCCATTTGAAAGGGAGATAGTGGCGGCGTCAAGGCTGACTGAAAGACATTGCTGTTACCGTCTTCTAGTCACCTCTAGCAATGCCTCAGTGAAGGAAGTGAGTGTTCTCCTACTAATCCAGGTGTTCTCCAGTGCCTTGTTTGGAGTTCATGCTACGTTTGCCCTAGCTCAGTGCCAAGTAAACGTGACCCATAGCCTCAGGTAAGCACGAGTGTTTCCTCTCAGCAATGTTTTGTGTGCAGCCATCTCCATGAGCCGTGACTCGAGAGAGGGTTTGAACTCAACAACGGCTTTCCGTAGCCCTAAGAGAGTCACGTAGGAATTCCCTTCTGAGGGAGAGTGTGTGCCCTGTAGTTCCGTTTTATTTTCCGAGAAACATAACACAGAACAGACTGTGGGGTCAACTGTTTCTATGCAGAGGAAAGGGTAATGAACAGATTCTCGCTGGCAGAGCTTGATTTCTACAGCTCTAAGGCAGCCCCAGGACCACGTTTTTGCCAGTATTCCATTCAACGTGGCTCTGCCTCTGCGGAGGCCCTCTGAACTGCACTGAAAGAATCCCTGAGCCTAATGTGCATCCTGGCAACTCTTACCTGTCATCTCTCTATTGTGGAGCAAGGTACACGGTAGGTCCAGCCTGACAGAAAATGCTGAAAATCCGGTACAATTGTGAGGCATTTGGACGATCCAAAGTCACCTAGGCCGGACTAGTTCATGAAGCGTGTAATGCGATTCATGGCACGCAAAACAGCCCGCGTCCAACGAAGTGTGATCATACAAAGGCCCAGTGGGGCTGAAAGTCTCCAGTGGTCAGTCAGAGATTGCTGGTTATTTTGCTGTGGTGTCAAGTTGGAAACGCGAGAATGTGGGAGAAGCCCGACTTTCTCCCTTTGGAAAGCAGCTCCATTGCAGCTTCCAAGCCTGCTGAAACCCACACCACCGCGACACTGCTCACTCCACAGATGCCGCTGAAGAGCAGTTAGTTTTTACCTGAAGAAACCAGGAGCTTGCAATTCCTTCCTGGGAGCTCACCACAGGAGCATACTGTAGCTAAAGTGCCAACTAAATGTGACCTCTAGTCTTGAGGTAAGGTGCACATTTTCCCATTACAAGAGAGAGGGGTGCACCAGTTGCCAGGAAGTCTTAGTCAATGGACGGCTTTAGCTTTAGTAGTGCTCACAGGGCTCAAGACTCTCACGTGGTCACTTCTTTCCAAGGAAGTACACTGTGTCCCCAAAGCCTTCTGAGCACAATCAAGGGATACACAGTTGTGGGAACATTCCTCACCATGCAGTTGGAAGGGCCGGGACCTAATGTGTTCCCTATGGTTAGCGATCCACAGCTTTGAAACAGCCTCAGGAAGGCGGTTCGTGGCAGGCTTTCATTCCATGCGGGTCTGCCACTTGGAGGAAACGTAAGATGCCTTGAAAGAAACCACCGGGACTCCAATTCAGTTTGGGGACTCCTGCTCGAGGTCTCTCTAAGTGATGCGAAAGTGGCCTTTAGGTCCAGACTGAAATAAAGTAGAGATTTACCCTGAGCATCGCTAGGCATTTGGAACATCCAAAGTCACCTAGGCCTACTGAGGGCATTTAGAGGATTATGCCGTTCACCACATGCAGAACACACTGCATCCAAAAGTTTCATCGCAGAAGGCCAAATTGCGTTCCGACGGTCTCCTTTGGATTGCCAGAGAAGATAGGTCTATGTGCTGGGTGATCCAGTTTGTCATGGAGAATCTCGGAAAAGGCAGGATTTCCCCCATTTGAAAGGGAGATAGTGGCGGCGTCAAGGCTGACTGAAAGACATTGCTGTTACCGTCTTCTAGTCACCTCTAGCAATGCCTCAGTGAAGGAAGTGAGTGTTCTCCTACTAATCCAGGTGTTCTCCAGTGCCTTGTTTGGAGTTCATGCTACGTTTGCCCTAGCTCAGTGCCAAGTAAACGTGACCCATAGCCTCAGGTAAGCACGAGTGTTTCCTCTCAGCAATGTTTTGTGTGCAGCCATCTCCATGAGCCGTGACTCGAGAGAGGGTTTGAACTCAACAACGGCTTTCCGTAGCCCTAAGAGAGTCACGTAGGAATTCCCTTCTGAGGGAGAGTGTGTGCCCTGTAGTTCCGTTTTATTTTCCGAGAAACATAACACAGAACAGACTGTGGGGTCAACTGTTTCTATGCAGAGGAAAGGGTAATGAACAGATTCTCGCTGGCAGAGCTTGATTTCTACAGCTCTAAGGCAGCCCCAGGACCACGTTTTTGCCAGTATTCCATTCAACGTGGCTCTGCCTCTGCGGAGGCCCTCTGAACTGCACTGAAAGAATCCCTGAGCCTAATGTGCATCCTGGCAACTCTTACCTGTCATCTCTCTATTGTGGAGCAAGGTACACGGTAGGTCAGGCCTGACAGAAAATGCTGAAAATCCGGTACAATTGTGAGGCATTTGGACGATCCAAAGTCACCTAGGCCGGACTAGTTCATGAAGCGTGTAATGCGATTCATGGCACGCAAAACAGCCCGCGTCCAACGAAGTGTGATCATAGAAAGGCCCAGTGGGGCTGAAAGTCTCCAGTGGTCAGTCAGAGATTGCTGGTTATTTTGCTGTGGTGTCAAGTTGGAAACGCGAGAATGTGGGAGAAGCCCGACTTTCTCCCTTTGGAAAGCAGCTCCATTGCAGCTTCCAAGCCTGCTGAAACCCACACCACCGCGACACTGCTCACTCCACAGATGCCGCTGAAGAGCAGTTAGTTTTTACCTGAAGAAACCAGGAGCTTGCAATTCCATCCTGGGAGCTCACCACAGGAGCATACTGTAGCTAAAGTGCCAACTAAATGTGACCTCTAGTCTTGAGGTAAGGTGCACATTTTCCCATTACAAGAGAGAGGGGTGCACCAGTTGCCAGGAAGTCTTAGTCAATGGACGGCTTTAGCTTTAGTAGGGCTCACAGTGCTCAAGACTCTCACGTGGTCAGTTCTTTCCAAGGAAGTATACTGTGTCCCCATAGCCTTCTGAGCACAATCAAGGGATACACAGTTGTGGGAACATTCCTCACCATGCAGTTGGATGGGCCGGGAACTAATGTGTTCCCTATGGTTAGCGATCCACAGCTTTGAAACAGCCTCAGGAAGGCGGTTCGTGGCAGGCTTTCATTCCATGCGGGTCTGCCACTTGGAGGAAACGTAAGATGCCAAGAAAGAAACCACCGGGACTCCAATTCAGTTTGGGGGCTCCTGCTCGAGGTCTCTCTAAGTGATGCGAATGTGGCCTTTAGGTCCAGACTGAAATAAAGTAGAGATTTACCCTGAGCATCGCTAGGCATTTGGAACATCCAAAGTCACCTAGGCCTACTGAGGGCATTTAGAGGATTATGCCGTTCACCACATGCAGAACACACTGCATCCAAAGGTTTCATCGCAGAAGGCCAAACTGCGTTCCAACGGTCTCCTTTGGATTGCCAGAGAAGATAGGTCTATGTGCTGGGTGATCCAGTTTGTCATGGAGAATCTCGGAAAAGGCAGGATTTCCCCCATTTGAAAGGTAGATAGTGGCGGCCTCAAGGCTGACTGAAAGACATTGCCATTACCCGTCTTCTAGACACCTCTAGGAAGGCGTCAGTGAAGAAAGTGAGTTTTCTCCTACGATTCCAGGAGGTCCCCAGTGTCTTGTTTTGAGTTCATGCTACGTTTGCCCTAGCTCAGTGCCAAGTAAACGTGACCCATAGCCTCAGGTAAGCACGAGTGTTTCCTCTCAGCAATGTTTTGTGTGCAGCCATCTCCATGAGCCGTGACTCGAGAGAGGGCTTTAATTATACTACGGCTTTCCGTAGACCTAAGAGAGTCACGTAGGAATTCCCTTCTGATTGAGAGTGTGTGCACTGTAGTTCCCTTTTATTTTCCGAGAAACATAACACAGAACAGACTGTTGGGGTCAACTCTTTCTATGCAGAGGGAAGGGTAATGAACAGATGCTCGCTGGCAGAGCTTGATTTCTACAGCTCTAAGGCAGCCGCACGACGACGTTTTTTCCAGTATTCCATTCAACGTGGCTCTCCCTCTGCGGAGGCCCTCTGAACTGCACTGAAAGTATCCCTGAGCCTAAAGGGCATCCTGGCAACTCTTACCTGTCATCTCTCTATTGTGAAGCAAGGCACACGGTAGGTCCAGCCTGACAGAAAATGCTGAAAATCTGGTAAAATTATGAGGCATTTGGACGATCCAAAGTCACCTAGGCCGTACTAGTTCATGAAGCGTGTAATGCGATTCATGGCACGCAAAACAGCCCGCGTCCAACGAAGTGTGATCATAGAAAGGCCCAGTGGGGCTGAAAGTCTCCAGTGGTCAGTCAGAGATTGCTGGTTATTTTGCTGTGGTGTCAAGTTGGAAACGCGAGAATGTGGGAGAAGCCGACATTCTCCTTTTGGAAAGCAGCTCCATTGCAGCTTCCAAGCCTGCTGAAACCCACACCACCGCGACACTGCTCACTCCACAGATGCCGCTGAAGAGCAGTTAGTTTTTACCTGAAGAAACCAGGAGCTTGCAATTCCTTCCTGGGAGCTCACCACAGGAGCATACTGTAGCTAAAGTGCCAACTAAATGTGACCTCTAGTCTTGAGGTAAGGTGCACATTTTCCCATTACAAGAGAGAGGGGTGCACCAGTTGCCAGGAAGTCTTAGTCAATGGACGGCTTTAGCTTTAGTAGTGCTCACAGGGCTCAAGACTCTCACGTGGTCACTTCTTTCCAAGGAAGTACACTGTGTCCCCAAAGCCTTCTGAGCACAATCAAGGGATACACAGTTGTGGGAACATTCCTCACCATGCAGTTGGAAGGGCCGGGACCTAATGTGTTCCCTATGGTTAGCGATCCACAGCTTTGAAACAGCCTCAGGAAGGCGGTTCGTGGCAGGCTTTCATTCCATGCGGGTCTGCCACTTGGAGGAAACGTAAGATGCCTTGAAAGAAACCACCGGGACTCCAATTCAGTTTGGGGACTCCTGCTCGAGGTCTCTCTAAGTGATGCGAAAGTGGCCTTTAGGTCCAGACTGAAATAAAGTAGAGATTTACCCTGAGCATCGCTAGGCATTTGGAACATCCAAAGTCACCTAGGCCTACTGAGGGCATTTAGAGGATTATGCCGTTCACCACATGCAGAACACACTGCATCCAAAAGTTTCATCGCAGAAGGCCAAATTGCGTTCCGACGGTCTCCTTTGGATTGCCAGAGAAGATAGGTCTATGTGCTGGGTGATCCAGTTTGTCATGGAGAATCTCGGAAAAGGCAGGATTTCCCCCATTTGAAAGGGAGATAGTGGCGGCGTCAAGGCTGACTGAAAGACATTGCTGTTACCGTCTTCTAGTCACCTCTAGCAATGCCTCAGTGAAGGAAGTGAGTGTTCTCCTACTAATCCAGGTGTTCTCCAGTGCCTTGTTTGGAGTTCATGCTACGTTTGCCCTAGCTCAGTGCCAAGTAAACGTGACCCATAGCCTCAGGTAAGCACGAGTGTTTCCTCTCAGCAATGTTTTGTGTGCAGCCATCTCCATGAGCCGTGACTCGAGAGAGGGTTTGAACTCAACAACGGCTTTCCGTAGCCCTAAGAGAGTCACGTAGGAATTCCCTTCTGAGGGAGAGTGTGTGCCCTGTAGTTCCGTTTTATTTTCCGAGAAACATAACACAGAACAGACTGTGGGGTCAACTGTTTCTATGCAGAGGAAAGGGTAATGAACAGATTCTCGCTGGCAGAGCTTGATTTCTACAGCTCTAAGGCAGCCCCAGGACCACGTTTTTGCCAGTATTCCATTCAACGTGGCTCTGCCTCTGCGGAGGCCCTCTGAACTGCACTGAAAGAATCCCTGAGCCTAATGTGCATCCTGGCAACTCTTACCTGTCATCTCTCTATTGTGGAGCAAGGTACACGGTAGGTCCAGCCTGACAGAAAATGCTGAAAATCCGGTACAATTGTGAGGCATTTGGACGATCCAAAGTCACCTAGGCCGGACTAGTTCATGAAGCGTGTAATGCGATTCATGGCACGCAAAACAGCCCGCGTCCAACGAAGTGTGATCATACAAAGGCCCAGTGGGGCTGAAAGTCTCCAGTGGTCAGTCAGAGATTGCTGGTTATTTTGCTGTGGTGTCAAGTTGGAAACGCGAGAATGTGGGAGAAGCCCGACTTTCTCCCTTTGGAAAGCAGCTCCATTGCAGCTTCCAAGCCTGCTGAAACCCACACCACCGCGACACTGCTCACTCCACAGATGCCGCTGAAGAGCAGTTAGTTTTTACCTGAAGAAACCAGGAGCTTGCAATTCCTTCCTGGGAGCTCACCACAGGAGCATACTGTAGCTAAAGTGCTAACTAAATGTGACCTCTAGTCTTGAGGTAAGGTGCACATTTTCCCATTACAAGAGAGAGGGGTGCACCAGTTGCCAGGAAGTCTTAGTCAATGGACGGCTTTAGCTTTAGTAGGGCTCACAGTGCTCAAGACTCTCACGTGGTCAGTTCTTTCCAAGGAAGTATACTGTGTCCCCATAGCCTTCTGAGCACAATCAAGGGATACACAGTTGTGGGAACATTCCTCACCATGCAGTTGGATGGGCCGGGAACTAATGTGTTCCCTATGGTTAGCGATCCACAGCTTTGAAACAGCCTCAGGAAGGCGGTTCGTGGCAGGCTTTCATTCCATGCGGGTCTGCCACTTGGAGGAAACGTAAGATGCCAAGAAAGAAACCACCGGGACTCCAATTCAGTTTGGGGACTCCTGCTCGAGGTCTCTCTAAGTGATGCGAAAGTGGCCTTTAGGTCCAGACTGAAATAAAGTAGAGATTTACCCTGAGCATCGCTAGGCATTTGGAACATCCAAAGTCACCTAGGCCTACTGAGGGCATTTAGAGGATTATGCCGTTCACCACATGCAGAACACACTGCATCCAAAGGTTTCATCGCAGAAGGCCAAACTGCGTTCCAACGGTCTCCTTTGGATTGCCAGAGAAGATAGGTCTATGTGCTGGGTGATCCAGTTTGTCATGGAGAATCTCGGAAAAGGCAGGATTTCCCCCATTTGAAAGGTAGATAGTGGCGGCCTCAAGGCTGACTGAAAGACATTGCCATTACCCGTCTTCTAGACACCTCTAGGAAGGCGTCAGTGAAGAAAGTGAGTTTTCTCCTACGATTCCAGGAGGTCCCCAGTGTCTTGTTTTGAGTTCATGCTACGTTTGCCCTAGCTCAGTGCCAAGTAAACGTGACCCATAGCCTCAGGTAAGCACGAGTGTTTCCTCTCAGCAATGTTTTGTGTGCAGCCATCTCCATGAGCCGTGACTCGAGAGAGGGCTTTAATTATACTACGGCTTTCCGTAGACCTAAGAGAGTCACGTAGGAATTCCCTTCTGATTGAGAGTGTGTGCACTGTAGTTCCCTTTTATTTTCCGAGAAACATAACACAGAACAGACTGTTGGGGTCAACTCTTTCTATGCAGAGGGAAGGGTAATGAACAGATGCTCGCTGGCAGAGCTTGATTTCTACAGCTCTAAGGCAGCCGCACGACGACGTTTTTTCCAGTATTCCATTCAACGTGGCTCTCCCTCTGCGGAGGCCCTCTGAACTGCACTGAAAGTATCCCTGAGCCTAAAGGGCATCCTGGCAACTCTTACCTGTCATCTCTCTATTGTGAAGCAAGGCACACGGTAGGTCCAGCCTGACAGAAAATGCTGAAAATCTGGTAAAATTATGAGGCATTTGGACGATCCAAAGTCACCTAGGCCGTACTAGTTCATGAAGCGTGTAATGCGATTCATGGCACGCAAAACAGCCCGCGTCCAACGAAGTGTGATCATAGAAAGGCCCAGTGGGGCTGAAAGTCTCCAGTGGTCAGTCAGAGATTGCTGGTTATTTTGCTGTGGTGTCAAGTTGGAAACGCGAGAATGTGGGAGAAGCCGACATTCTCCTTTTGGAAAGCAGCTCCATTGCAGCTTCCAAGCCTGCTGAAACCCACACCACCGCGACACTGCTCACTCCACAGATGCCGCTGAAGAGCAGTTAGTTTTTACCTGAAGAAACCAGGAGCTTGCAATTCCTTCCTGGGAGTCACCACAGGAGCATACTGTAGCTAAAGTGCCAACTAAATGTGACCTCTAGTCTTGAGGTAAGGTGCACATTTTCCCATTACAAGAGAGAGGGGTGCACCAGTTGCCAGGAAGTCTTAGTCAATGGACGGCTTTAGCTTTAGTAGTGCTCACAGGGCTCAAGACTCTCACGTGGTCACTTCTTTCCAAGGAAGTACACTGTGTCCCCAAAGCCTTCTGAGCACAATCAAGGGATACACAGTTGTGGGAACATTCCTCACCATGCAGTTGGATGGGCCGGGAACTAATGTGTTCCCTATGGTTAGCGATCCACAGCTTTGAAACAGCCTCAGGAAGGCGGTTCGTGGCAGGCTTTCATTCCATGTTGGTCTGCCACTTGGAGGAAACGTAAGATGCCAAGAAAGAAACCACCGGGACTCCAATTCAGTTTGGGGACTCCTGTCGAGGTCTCTCTAAGTGATGCGAAAGTGGCCTTTAGGTCCAGACTGAAATAAAGTAGAGATTTACCCTGAGCATCGCTAGGCATTTGGAACATCCAAAGTCACCTAGGCCTACTGAGGGCATTTAGAGGATTATGCCGTTCACCACATGCAGAACACACTGCATCCAAAAGTTTCATCGCAGAAGGCCAAATTGCGTTCCGACGGTCTCCTTTGGATTGCCAGAGAAGATAGGTCTATGTGCTGGGTGATCCAGTTTGTCATGGAGAATCTCGGAAAAGGCAGGATTTCCCCCATTTGAAAGGGAGATAGTGGCGGCGTCAAGGCTGACTGAAAGACATTGCTGTTACCGTCTTCTAGTCACCTCTAGCAATGCCTCAGTGAAGGAAGTGAGTGTTCTCCTACTAATCCAGGTGTTCTCCAGTGCCTTGTTTGGAGTTCATGCTACGTTTGCCCTAGCTCAGTGCCAAGTAAACGTGACCCATAGCCTCAGGTAAGCACGAGTGTTTCCTCTCAGCAATGTTTTGTGTGCAGCCATCTCCATGAGCCGTGACTCGAGAGAGGGTTTGAACTCAACAACGGCTTTCCGTAGCCCTAAGAGAGTCACGTAGGAATTCCCTTCTGAGGGAGAGTGTGTGCCCTGTAGTTCCGTTTTATTTTCCGAGAAACATAACACAGAACAGACTGTGGGGTCAACTGTTTCTATGCAGAGGAAAGGGTAATGAACAGATTCTCGCTGGCAGAGCTTGATTTCTACAGCTCTAAGGCAGCCCCAGGACCACGTTTTTGCCAGTATTCCATTCAACGTGGCTCTGCCTCTGCGGAGGCCCTCTGAACTGCACTGAAAGAATCCCTGAGCCTAATGTGCATCCTGGCAACTCTTACCTGTCATCTCTCTATTGTGGAGCAAGGTACACGGTAGGTCCAGCCTGACAGAAAATGCTGAAAATCCGGTACAATTGTGAGGCATTTGGACGATCCAAAGTCACCTAGGCCGGACTAGTTCATGAAGCGTGTAATGCGATTCATGGCACGCAAAACAGCCCGCGTCCAACGAAGTGTGATCATAGAAAGGCCCAGTGGGGCTGAAAGTCTCCAGTGGTCAGTCAGAGATTGCTGGTTATTTTGCTGTGGTGTCAAGTTGGAAACGCGAGAATGTGGGAGAAGCCCGACTTTCTCCCTTTGGAAAGCAGCTCCATTGCAGCTTCCAAGCCTGCTGAAACCCACACCACCGCGACACTGCTCACTCCACAGATGCCGCTGAAGAGCAGTTAGTTTTTACCTGAAGAAACCAGGAGCTTGCAATTCCTTCCTGGGAGCTCACCACAGGAGCATACTGTAGCTAAAGTGCTAACTAAATGTGACCTCTAGTCTTGAGGTAAGGTGCACATTTTCCCATTACAAGAGAGAGGGGTGCACCAGTTGCCAGGAAGTCTTAGTCAATGGACGGCTTTAGCTTTAGTAGGGCTCACAGTGCTCAAGACTCTCACGTGGTCAGTTCTTTCCAAGGAAGTATACTGTGTCCCCATAGCCTTCTGAGCACAATCAAGGGATACACAGTTGTGGGAACATTCCTCACCATGCAGTTGGATGGGCCGGGAACTAATGTGTTCCCTATGGTTAGCGATCCACAGCTTTGAAACAGCCTCAGGAAGGCGGTTCGTGGCAGGCTTTCATTCCATGCGGGTCTGCCACTTGGAGGAAACGTAAGATGCCAAGAAAGAAACCACCGGGACTCCAATTCAGTTTGGGGACTCCTGCTCGAGGTCTCTCTAAGTGATGCGAAAGTGGCCTTTAGGTCCAGACTGAAATAAAGTAGAGATTTACCCTGAGCATCGCTAGGCATTTGGAACATCCAAAGTCACCTAGGCCTACTGAGGGCATTTAGAGGATTATGCCGTTCACCACATGCAGAACACACTGCATCCAAAGGTTTCATCGCAGAAGGCCAAACTGCGTTCCAACGGTCTCCTTTGGATTGCCAGAGAAGATAGGTCTATGTGCTGGGTGATCCAGTTTGTCATGGAGAATCTCGGAAAAGGCAGGATTTCCCCCATTTGAAAGGTAGATAGTGGCGGCCTCAAGGCTGACTGAAAGACATTGCCATTACCCGTCTTCTAGACACCTCTAGGAAGGCGTCAGTGAAGAAAGTGAGTTTTCTCCTACGATTCCAGGAGGTCCCCAGTGTCTTGTTTTGAGTTCATGCTACGTTTGCCCTAGCTCAGTGCCAAGTAAACGTGACCCATAGCCTCAGGTAAGCACGAGTGTTTCCTCTCAGCAATGTTTTGTGTGCAGCCATCTCCATGAGCCGTGACTCGAGAGAGGGCTTTAATTATACTACGGCTTTCCGTAGACCTAAGAGAGTCACGTAGGAATTCCCTTCTGATTGAGAGTGTGTGCACTGTAGTTCCCTTTTATTTTCCGAGAAACATAACACAGAACAGACTGTTGGGGTCAACTCTTTCTATGCAGAGGGAAGGGTAATGAACAGATGCTCGCTGGCAGAGCTTGATTTCTACAGCTCTAAGGCAGCCGCACGACGACGTTTTTTCCAGTATTCCATTCAACGTGGCTCTCCCTCTGCGGAGGCCCTCTGAACTGCACTGAAAGTATCCCTGAGCCTAAAGGGCATCCTGGCAACTCTTACCTGTCATCTCTCTATTGTGAAGCAAGGCACACGGTAGGTCCAGCCTGACAGAAAATGCTGAAAATCTGGTAAAATTATGAGGCATTTGGACGATCCAAAGTCACCTAGGCCGTACTAGTTCATGAAGCGTGTAATGCGATTCATGGCACGCAAAACAGCCCGCGTCCAACGAAGTGTGATCATAGAAAGGCCCAGTGGGGCTGAAAGTCTCCAGTGGTCAGTCAGAGATTGCTGGTTATTTTGCTGTGGTGTCAAGTTGGAAACGCGAGAATGTGGGAGAATCCGACATTCTCCTTTTGGAAAGCAGCTCCATTGCAGCTTCCAAGCCTGCTGAAACCCACACCACCGCGACACTGCTCACTCCACAGATGCCGCTGAAGAGCAGTTAGTTTTTACCTGAAGAAACCAGGAGCTTGCAATTCCTTCCTGGGAGTCACCACAGGAGCATACTGTAGCTAAAGTGCCAACTAAATGTGACCTCTAGTCTTGAGGTAAGGTGCACATTTTCCCATTACAAGAGAGAGGGGTGCACCAGTTGCCAGGAAGTCTTAGTCAATGGACGGCTTTAGCTTTAGTAGTGCTCACAGGGCTCAAGACTCTCACGTGGTCACTTCTTTCCAAGGAAGTACACTGTGTCCCCAAAGCCTTCTGAGCACAATCAAGGGATACACAGTTGTGGGAACATTCCTCACCATGCAGTTGGATGGGCCGGGAACTAATGTGTTCCCTATGGTTAGCGATCCACAGCTTTGAAACAGCCTCAGGAAGGCGGTTCGTGGCAGGCTTTCATTCCATGTTGGTCTGCCACTTGGAGGAAACGTAAGATGCCTTGAAAGAAACCACCGGGACTCCAATTCAGTTTGGGGACTCCTGTCGAGGTCTCTCTAAGTGATGCGAAAGTGGCCTTTAGGTCCAGACTGAAATAAAGTAGAGATTTACCCTGAGCATCGCTAGGCATTTGGAACATCCAAAGTCACCTAGGCCTACTGAGAGCATTTAGAGGATTATGCCGTTCACCACATGCAGAACACACTGCATCCAAAGGTTTCATCGCAGAAGGCCAAACTGCGTTCCAACGGTCTCCTTTGGATTGCCAGAGAAGATAGGTCTATGTGCTGGGTGATCCAGTTTGTCATGGAGAATCTCGGAAAAGGCAGGATTTCCCCCATTTGAAAGGTAGATAGTGGCGGCCTCAAGGCTGACTGAAAGACATTGCCATTACCCGTCTTCTAGACACCTCTAGGAAGGCGTCAGTGAAGAAAGTGAGTTTTCTCCTACGATTCCAGGAGGTCCCCAGTGTCTTGTTTTGAGTTCATGCTACGTTTGCCCTAGCTCAGTGCCAAGTAAACGTGACCCATAGCCTCAGGTAAGCACGAGTGTTTCCTCTCAGCAATGTTTTGTGTGCAGCCATCTCCATGAGCCGTGACTCGAGAGAGGGCTTTAATTATACTACGGCTTTCCGTAGACCTAAGAGAGTCACGTAGGAATTCCCTTCTGATTGAGAGTGTGTGCACTGTAGTTCCCTTTTATTTTCCGAGAAACATAACACAGAACAGACTGTTGGGGTCAACTCTTTCTATGCAGAGGGAAGGGTAATGAACAGATGCTCGCTGGCAGAGCTTGATTTCTACAGCTCTAAGGCAGCCGCACGACGACGTTTTTTCCAGTATTCCATTCAACGTGGCTCTCCCTCTGCGGAGGCCCTCTGAACTGCACTGAAAGTATCCCTGAGCCTAAAGGGCATCCTGGCAACTCTTACCTGTCATCTCTCTATTGTGAAGCAAGGCACACGGTAGGTCCAGCCTGACAGAAAATGCTGAAAATCTGGTAAAATTATGAGGCATTTGGACGATCCAAAGTCACCTAGGCCGTACTAGTTCATGAAGCGTGTAATGCGATTCATGGCACGCAAAACAGCCCGCGTCCAACGAAGTGTGATCATAGAAAGGCCCAGTGGGGCTGAAAGTCTCCAGTGGTCAGTCAGAGATTGCTGGTTATTTTGCTGTGGTGTCAAGTTGGAAACGCGAGAATGTGGGAGAATCCGACATTCTCCTTTTGGAAAGCAGCTCCATTGCAGCTTCCAAGCCTGCTGAAACCCACACCACCGCGACACTGCTCACTCCACAGATGCCGCTGAAGAGCAGTTAGTTTTTACCTGAAGAAACCAGGAGCTTGCAATTCCTTCCTGGGAGTCACCACAGGAGCATACTGTAGCTAAAGTGCCAACTAAATGTGACCTCTAGTCTTGAGGTAAGGTGCACATTTTCCCATTACAAGAGAGAGGGGTGCACCAGTTGCCAGGAAGTCTTAGTCAATGGACGGCTTTAGCTTTAGTAGTGCTCACAGGGCTCAAGACTCTCACGTGGTCACTTCTTTCCAAGGAAGTACACTGTGTCCCCAAAGCCTTCTGAGCACAATCAAGGGATACACAGTTGTGGGAACATTCCTCACCATGCAGTTGGATGGGCCGGGAACTAATGTGTTCCCTATGGTTAGCGATCCACAGCTTTGAAACAGCCTCAGGAAGGCGGTTCGTGGCAGGCTTTCATTCCATGTTGGTCTGCCACTTGGAGGAAACGTAAGATGCCTTGAAAGAAACCACCGGGACTCCAATTCAGTTTGGGGACTCCTGTCGAGGTCTCTCTAAGTGATGCGAAAGTGGCCTTTAGGTCCAGACTGAAATAAAGTAGAGATTTACCCTGAGCATCGCTAGGCATTTGGAACATCCAAAGTCACCTAGGCCTACTGAGGGCATTTAGAGGATTATGCCGTTCACCACATGCAGAACACACTGCATCCAAAAGTTTCATCGCAGAAGGCCAAATTGCGTTCCGACGGTCTCCTTTGGATTGCCAGAGAAGATAGGTCTATGTGCTGGGTGATCCAGTTTGTCATGGAGAATCTCGGAAAAGGCAGGATTTCCCCCATTTGAAAGGGAGATAGTGGCGGCGTCAAGGCTGACTGAAAGACATTGCTGTTACCGTCTTCTAGTCACCTCTAGCAATGCCTCAGTGAAGGAAGTGAGTGTTTTCCTACTAATCCAGGTGTTCTCCAGTGCCTTGTTTGGAGTTCATGCTACGTTTGCCCTAGCTCAGTGCCAAGTAAACGTGACCCATAGCCTCAGGTAAGCACGAGTGTTTCCTCTCAGCAATGTTTTGTGTGCAGCCATCTCCATGAGCCGTGACTCGAGAGAGGGTTTGAACTCAACAACGGCTTTCCGTAGCCCTAAGAGAGTCACGTAGGAATTCCCTTCTGAGGGAGAGTGTGTGCCCTGTAGTTCCGTTTTATTTTCCGAGAAACATAACACAGAACAGACTGTGGGGTCAACTGTTTCTATGCAGAGGAAAGGGTAATGAACAGATTCTCGCTGGCAGAGCTTGATTTCTACAGCTCTAAGGCAGCCCCAGGACCACGTTTTTGCCAGTATTCCATTCAACGTGGCTCTGCCTCTGCGGAGGCCCTCTGAACTGCACTGAAAGAATCCCTGAGCCTAATGTGCATCCTGGCAACTCTTACCTGTCATCTCTCTATTGTGGAGCAAGGTACACGGTAGGTCCAGCCTGACAGAAAATGCTGAAAATCCGGTAAAATTGTGAGGCATTTGGACGATCCAAAGTCACCTAGGCCGGACTAGTTCATGAAGCGTGTAATGCGATTCATGGCACGCAAAACAGCCCGCGTCCAACGAAGTGTGATCATAGAAAGGCCCAGTGGGGCTGAAAGTCTCCAGTGGTCAGTCAGAGATTGCTGGTTATTTTGCTGTGGTGTCAAGTTGGAAACGCGAGAATGTGGGAGAAGCCCGACTTTCTCCCTTTGGAAAGCAGCTCCATTGCAGCTTCCAAGCCTGCTGAAACCCACACCACCGCGACACTGCTCACTCCACAGATGCCGCTGAAGAGCAGTTAGTTTTTACCTGAAGAAACCAGGAGCTTGCAATTCCTTCCTGGGAGCTCACCACAGGAGCATACTGTAGCTAAAGTGCTAACTAAATGTGACCTCTAGTCTTGAGGTAAGGTGCACATTTTCCCATTACAAGAGAGAGGGGTGCACCAGTTGCCAGGAAGTCTTAGTCAATGGACGGCTTTAGCTTTAGTAGGGCTCACAGTGCTCAAGACTCTCACGTGGTCAGTTCTTTCCAAGGAAGTATACTGTGTCCCCATAGCCTTCTGAGCACAATCAAGGGATACACAGTTGTGGGAACATTCCTCACCATGCAGTTGGATGGGCCGGGAACTAATGTGTTCCCTATGGTTAGCGATCCACAGCTTTGAAACAGCCTCAGGAAGGCGGTTCGTGGCAGGCTTTCATTCCATGCGGGTCTGCCACTTGGAGGAAACGTAAGATGCCAAGAAAGAAACCACCGGGACTCCAATTCAGTTTGGGGACTCCTGCTCGAGGTCTCTCTAAGTGATGCGAAAGTGGCCTTTAGGTCCAGACTGAAATAAAGTAGAGATTTACCCTGAGCATCGCTAGGCATTTGGAACATCCAAAGTCACCTAGGCCTACTGAGGGCATTTAGAGGATTATGCCGTTCACCACATGCAGAACACACTGCATCCAAAGGTTTCATCGCAGAAGGCCAAACTGCGTTCCAACGGTCTCCTTTGGATTGCCAGAGAAGATAGGTCTATGTGCTGGGTGATCCAGTTTGTCATGGAGAATCTCGGAAAAGGCAGGATTTCCCCCATTTGAAAGGTAGATAGTGGCGGCCTCAAGGCTGACTGAAAGACATTGCCATTACCCGTCTTCTAGACACCTCTAGGAAGGCGTCAGTGAAGAAAGTGAGTTTTCTCCTACGATTCCAGGAGGTCCCCAGTGTCTTGTTTTGAGTTCATGCTACGTTTGCCCTAGCTCAGTGCCAAGTAAACGTGACCCATAGCCTCAGGTAAGCACGAGTGTTTCCTCTCAGCAATGTTTTGTGTGCAGCCATCTCCATGAGCCGTGACTCGAGAGAGGGCTTTAATTATACTACGGCTTTCCGTAGACCTAAGAGAGTCACGTAGGAATTCCCTTCTGATTGAGAGTGTGTGCACTGTAGTTCCCTTTTATTTTCCGAGAAACATAACACAGAACAGACTGTTGGGGTCAACTCTTTCTATGCAGAGGGAAGGGTAATGAACAGATGCTCGCTGGCAGAGCTTGATTTCTACAGCTCTAAGGCAGCCGCACGACGACGTTTTTTCCAGTATTCCATTCAACGTGGCTCTCCCTCTGCGGAGGCCCTCTGAACTGCACTGAAAGTATCCCTGAGCCTAAAGGGCATCCTGGCAACTCTTACCTGTCATCTCTCTATTGTGAAGCAAGGCACACGGTAGGTCCAGCCTGACAGAAAATGCTGAAAATCTTGTAAAATTATGAGGCATTTGGACGATCCAAAGTCACCTAGGCCGTACTAGTTCATGAAGCGTGTAATGCGATTCATGGCACGCAAAACAGCCCGCGTCCAACGAAGTGTGATCATAGAAAGGCCCAGTGGGGCTGAAAGTCTCCAGTGGTCAGTCAGAGATTGCTGGTTATTTTGCTGTGGTGTCAAGTTGGAAACGCGAGAATGTGGGAGAAGCCGACATTCTCCTTTTGGAAAGCAGCTCCATTGCAGCTTCCAAGCCTGCTGAAACCCACACCACCGCGACACTGCTCACTCCACAGATGCCGCTGAAGAGCAGTTAGTTTTTACCTGAAGAAACCAGGAGCTTGCAATTCCTTCCTGGGAGCTCACCACAGGAGCATACTGTAGCTAAAGTGCCAACTAAATGTGACCTCTAGTCTTGAGGTAAGGTGCACATTTTCCCATTACAAGAGAGAGGGGTGCACCAGTTGCCAGGAAGTCTTAGTCAATGGACGGCTTTAGCTTTAGTAGTGCTCACAGGGCTCAAGACTCTCACGTGGTCACTTCTTTCCAAGGAAGTACACTGTGTCCCCAAAGCCTTCTGAGCACAATCAAGGGATACACAGTTGTGGGAACATTCCTCACCATGCAGTTGGATGGGCCGGGAACTAATGTGTTCCCTATGGTTAGCGATCCACAGCTTTGAAACAACCTCAGGAAGGCGGTTCGTGGCAGGCTTTCATTCCATGTTGGTCTGCCACTTGGAGGAAACGTAAGATGCCTTGAAAGAAACCACCGGGACTCCAATTCAGTTTGGGGACTCCTGTCGAGGTCTCTCTAAGTGATGCGAAAGTGGCCTTTAGGTCCAGACTGAAATAAAGTAGAGATTTACCCTGAGCATCGCTAGGCATTTGGAACATCCAAAGTCACCTAGGCCTACTGAGGGCATTTAGAGGATTATGCCGTTCACCACATGCAGAACACACTGCATCCAAAAGTTTCATCGCAGAAGGCCAAATTGCGTTCCGACGGTCTCCTTTGGATTGCCAGAGAAGATAGGTCTATGTGCTGGGTGATCCAGTTTGTCATGGAGAATCTCGGAAAAGGCAGGATTTCCCCCATTTGAAAGGGAGATAGTGGCGGCGTCAAGGCTGACTGAAAGACATTGCTGTTACCGTCTTCTAGTCACCTCTAGCAATGCCTCAGTGAAGGAAGTGAGTGTTCTCCTACTAATCCAGGTGTTCTCCAGTGCCTTGTTTGGAGTTCATGCTACGTTTGCCCTAGCTCAGTGCCAAGTAAACGTGACCCATAGCCTCAGGTAAGCACGAGTGTTTCCTCTCAGCCATGTTTTGTGTGCAGCCATCTCCATGAGCCGTGACTCGAGAGAGGGTTTGAACTCAACAACGGCTTTCCGTAGCCCTAAGAGAGTCACGTAGGAATTCCCTTCTGAGGGAGAGTGTGTGCCCTGTAGTTCCGTTTTATTTTCCGAGAAACATAACACAGAACAGACTGTGGGGTCAACTGTTTCTATGCAGAGGAAAGGGTAATGAACAGATTCTCGCTGGCAGAGCTTGATTTCTACAGCTCTAAGGCAGCCCCAGGACCACGTTTTTGCCAGTATTCCATTCAACGTGGCTCTGCCTCTGCGGAGGCCCTCTGAACTGCACTGAAAGAATCCCTGAGCCTAATGTGCATCCTGGCAACTCTTACCTGTCATCTCTCTATTGTGGAGCAAGGTACACGGTAGGTCCAGCCTGACAGAAAATGCTGAAAATCCGGTAAAATTGTGAGGCATTTGGACGATCCAAAGTCACCTAGGCCGGACTAGTTCATGAAGCGTGTAATGCGATTCATGGCACGCAAAACAGCCCGCGTCCAACGAAGTGTGATCATACAAAGGCCCAGTGGGGCTGAAAGTCTCCAGTGGTCAGTCAGAGATTGCTGGTTATTTTGCTGTGGTGTCAAGTTGGAAACGCGAGAATGTGGGAGAAGCCCGACTTTCTCCCTTTGGAAAGCAGCTCCATTGCAGCTTCCAAGCCTGCTGAAACCCACACCACCGCGACACTGCTCACTCCACAGATGCCGCTGAAGAGCAGTTAGTTTTTACCTGAAGAAACCAGGAGCTTGCAATTCCTTCCTGGGAGCTCACCACAGGAGCATACTGTAGCTAAAGTGCTAACTAAATGTGACCTCTAGTCTTGAGGTAAGGTGCACATTTTCCCATTACAAGAGAGAGGGGTGCACCAGTTGCCAGGAAGTCTTAGTCAATGGACGGCTTTAGCTTTAGTAGGGCTCACAGTGCTCAAGACTCTCACGTGGTCAGTTCTTTCCAAGGAAGTATACTGTGTCCCCATAGCCTTCTGAGCACAATCAAGGGATACACAGTTGTGGGAACATTCCTCACCATGCAGTTGGATGGGCCGGGAACTAATGTGTTCCCTATGGTTAGCGATCCACAGCTTTGAAACAGCCTCAGGAAGGCGGTTCGTGGCAGGCTTTCATTCCATGCGGGTCTGCCACTTGGAGGAAACGTAAGATGCCAAGAAAGAAACCACCGGGACTCCAATTCAGTTTGGGGGCTCCTGCTCGAGGTCTCTCTAAGTGATGCGAATGTGGCCTTTAGGTCCAGACTGAAATAAAGTAGAGATTTACCCTGAGCATCGCTAGGCATTTGGAACATCCAAAGTCACCTAGGCCTACTGAGGGCATTTAGAGGATTATGCCGTTCACCACATGCAGAACACACTGCATCCAAAGGTTTCATCGCAGAAGGCCAAACTGCGTTCCAACGGTCTCCTTTGGATTGCCAGAGAAGATAGGTCTATGTGCTGGGTGATCCAGTTTGTCATGGAGAATCTCGGAAAAGGCAGGATTTCCCCCATTTGAAAGGTAGATAGTGGCGGCCTCAAGGCTGACTGAAAGACATTGCCATTACCCGTCTTCTAGACACCTCTAGGAAGGCGTCAGTGAAGAAAGTGAGTTTTCTCCTACGATTCCAGGAGGTCCCCAGTGTCTTGTTTTGAGTTCATGCTACGTTTGCCCTAGCTCAGTGCCAAGTAAACGTGACCCATAGCCTCAGGTAAGCACGAGTGTTTCCTCTCAGCAATGTTTTGTGTGCAGCCATCTCCATGAGCCGTGACTCGAGAGAGGGCTTTAATTATACTACGGCTTTCCGTAGACCTAAGAGAGTCACGTAGGAATTCCCTTCTGATTGAGAGTGTGTGCACTGTAGTTCCCTTTTATTTTCCGAGAAACATAACACAGAACAGACTGTTGGGGTCAACTCTTTCTATGCAGAGGGAAGGGTAATGAACAGATGCTCGCTGGCAGAGCTTGATTTCTACAGCTCTAAGGCAGCCGCACGACGACGTTTTTTCCAGTATTCCATTCAACGTGGCTCTCCCTCTGCGGAGGCCCTCTGAACTGCACTGAAAGTATCCCTGAGCCTAAAGGGCATCCTGGCAACTCTTACCTGTCATCTCTCTATTGTGAAGCAAGGCACACGGTAGGTCCAGCCTGACAGAAAATGCTGAAAATCTGGTAAAATTATGAGGCATTTGGACGATCCAAAGTCACCTAGGCCGTACTAGTTCATGAAGCGTGTAATGCGATTCATGGCACGCAAAACAGCCCGCGTCCAACGAAGTGTGATCATAGAAAGGCCCAGTGGGGCTGAAAGTCTCCAGTGGTCAGTCAGAGATTGCTGGTTATTTTGCTGTGGTGTCAAGTTGGAAACGCGAGAATGTGGGAGAAGCCGACATTCTCCTTTTGGAAAGCAGCTCCATTGCAGCTTCCAAGCCTGCTGAAACCCACACCACCGCGACACTGCTCACTCCACAGATGCCGCTGAAGAGCAGTTAGTTTTTACCTGAAGAAACCAGGAGCTTGCAATTCCTTCCTGGGAGCTCACCACAGGAGCATACTGTAGCTAAAGTGCCAACTAAATGTGACCTCTAGTCTTGAGGTAAGGTGCACATTTTCCCATTACAAGAGAGAGGGGTGCACCAGTTGCCAGGAAGTCTTAGTCAATGGACGGCTTTAGCTTTAGTAGTGCTCACAGGGCTCAAGACTCTCACGTGGTCACTTCTTTCCAAGGAAGTACACTGTGTCCCCAAAGCCTTCTGAGCACAATCAAGGGATACACAGTTGTGGGAACATTCCTCACCATGCAGTTGGAAGGGCCGGGACCTAATGTGTTCCCTATGGTTAGCGATCCACAGCTTTGAAACAGCCTCAGGAAGGCGGTTCGTGGCAGGCTTTCATTCCATGCGGGTCTGCCACTTGGAGGAAACGTAAGATGCCTTGAAAGAAACCACCGGGACTCCAATTCAGTTTGGGGACTCCTGCTCGAGGTCTCTCTAAGTGATGCGAAAGTGGCCTTTAGGTCCAGACTGAAATAAAGTAGAGATTTACCCTGAGCATCGCTAGGCATTTGGAACATCCAAAGTCACCTAGGCCTACTGAGGGCATTTAGAGGATTATGCCGTTCACCACATGCAGAACACACTGCATCCAAAAGTTTCATCGCAGAAGGCCAAATTGCGTTCCGACGGTCTCCTTTGGATTGCCAGAGAAGATAGGTCTATGTGCTGGGTGATCCAGTTTGTCATGGAGAATCTCGGAAAAGGCAGGATTTCCCCCATTTGAAAGGGAGATAGTGGCGGCGTCAAGGCTGACTGAAAGACATTGCTGTTACCGTCTTCTAGTCACCTCTAGCAATGCCTCAGTGAAGGAAGTGAGTGTTCTCCTACTAATCCAGGTGTTCTCCAGTGCCTTGTTTGGAGTTCATGCTACGTTTGCCCTAGCTCAGTGCCAAGTAAACGTGACCCATAGCCTCAGGTAAGCACGAGTGTTTCCTCTCAGCAATGTTTTGTGTGCAGCCATCTCCATGAGCCGTGACTCGAGAGAGGGTTTGAACTCAACAACGGCTTTCCGTAGCCCTAAGAGAGTCACGTAGGAATTCCCTTCTGAGGGAGAGTGTGTGCCCTGTAGTTCCGTTTTATTTTCCGAGAAACATAACACAGAACAGACTGTGGGGTCAACTGTTTCTATGCAGAGGAAAGGGTAATGAACAGATTCTCGCTGGCAGAGCTTGATTTCTACAGCTCTAAGGCAGCCCCAGGACCACGTTTTTGCCAGTATTCCATTCAACGTGGCTCTGCCTCTGCGGAGGCCCTCTGAACTGCACTGAAAGAATCCCTGAGCCTAATGTGCATCCTGGCAACTCTTACCTGTCATCTCTCTATTGTGGAGCAAGGTACACGGTAGGTCCAGCCTGACAGAAAATGCTGAAAATCCGGTAAAATTGTGAGGCATTTGGACGATCCAAAGTCACCTAGGCCGGACTAGTTCATGAAGCGTGTAATGCGATTCATGGCACGCAAAACAGCCCGCGTCCAACGAAGTGTGATCATAGAAAGGCCCAGTGGGGCTGAAAGTCTCCAGTGGTCAGTCAGAGATTGCTGGTTATTTTGCTGTGGTGTCAAGTTGGAAACGCGAGAATGTGGGAGAAGCCCGACTTTCTCCCTTTGGAAAGCAGCTCCATTGCAGCTTCCAAGCCTGCTGAAACCCACACCACCGCGACACTGCTCACTCCACAGATGCCGCTGAAGAGCAGTTAGTTTTTACCTGAAGAAACCAGGAGCTTGCAATTCCTTCCTGGGAGCTCACCACAGGAGCATACTGTAGCTAAAGTGCTAACTAAATGTGACCTCTAGTCTTGAGGTAAGGTGCACATTTTCCCATTACAAGAGAGAGGGGTGCACCAGTTGCCAGGAAGTCTTAGTCAATGGACGGCTTTAGCTTTAGTAGGGCTCACAGTGCTCAAGACTCTCACGTGGTCAGTTCTTTCCAAGGAAGTATACTGTGTCCCCATAGCCTTCTGAGCACAATCAAGGGATACACAGTTGTGGGAACATTCCTCACCATGCAGTTGGATGGGCCGGGAACTAATGTGTTCCCTATGGTTAGCGATCCACAGCTTTGAAACAGCCTCAGGAAGGCGGTTCGTGGCAGGCTTTCATTCCATGCGGGTCTGCCACTTGGAGGAAACGTAAGATGCCAAGAAAGAAACCACCGGGACTCCAATTCAGTTTGGGGACTCCTGCTCGAGGTCTCTCTAAGTGATGCGAAAGTGGCCTTTAGGTCCAGACTGAAATAAAGTAGAGATTTACCCTGAGCATCGCTAGGCATTTGGAACATCCAAAGTCACCTAGGCCTACTGAGGGCATTTAGAGGATTATGCCGTTCACCACATGCAGAACACACTGCATCCAAAGGTTTCATCGCAGAAGGCCAAACTGCGTTCCAACGGTCTCCTTTGGATTGCCAGAGAAGATAGGTCTATGTGCTGGGTGATCCAGTTTGTCATGGAGAATCTCGGAAAAGGCAGGATTTCCCCCATTTGAAAGGTAGATAGTGGCGGCCTCAAGGCTGACTGAAAGACATTGCCATTACCCGTCTTCTAGACACCTCTAGGAAGGCGTCAGTGAAGAAAGTGAGTTTTCTCCTACGATTCCAGGAGGTCCCCAGTGTCTTGTTTTGAGTTCATGCTACGTTTGCCCTAGCTCAGTGCCAAGTAAACGTGACCCATAGCCTCAGGTAAGCACGAGTGTTTCCTCTCAGCAATGTTTTGTGTGCAGCCATCTCCATGAGCCGTGACTCGAGAGAGGGCTTTAATTATACTACGGCTTTCCGTAGACCTAAGAGAGTCACGTAGGAATTCCCTTCTGATTGAGAGTGTGTGCACTGTAGTTCCCTTTTATTTTCCGAGAAACATAACACAGAACAGACTGTTGGGGTCAACTCTTTCTATGCAGAGGGAAGGGTAATGAACAGATGCTCGCTGGCAGAGCTTGATTTCTACAGCTCTAAGGCAGCCGCACGACGACGTTTTTTCCAGTATTCCATTCAACGTGGCTCTCCCTCTGCGGAGGCCCTCTGAACTGCACTGAAAGTATCCCTGAGCCTAAAGGGCATCCTGGCAACTCTTACCTGTCATCTCTCTATTGTGAAGCAAGGCACACGGTAGGTCCAGCCTGACAGAAAATGCTGAAAATCTGGTAAAATTATGAGGCATTTGGACGATCCAAAGTCACCTAGGCCGTACTAGTTCATGAAGCGTGTAATGCGATTCATGGCACGCAAAACAGCCCGCGTCCAACGAAGTGTGATCATAGAAAGGCCCAGTGGGGCTGAAAGTCTCCAGTGGTCAGTCAGAGATTGCTGGTTATTTTGCTGTGGTGTCAAGTTGGAAACGCGAGAATGTGGGAGAAGCCGACATTCTCCTTTTGGAAAGCAGCTCCATTGCAGCTTCCAAGCCTGCTGAAACCCACACCACCGCGACACTGCTCACTCCACAGATGCCGCTGAAGAGCAGTTAGTTTTTACCTGAAGAAACCAGGAGCTTGCAATTCCTTCCTGGGAGTCACCACAGGAGCATACTGTAGCTAAAGTGCCAACTAAATGTGACCTCTAGTCTTGAGGTAAGGTGCACATTTTCCCATTACAAGAGAGAGGGGTGCACCAGTTGCCAGGAAGTCTTAGTCAATGGACGGCTTTAGCTTTAGTAGTGCTCACAGGGCTCAAGACTCTCACGTGGTCACTTCTTTCCAAGGAAGTACACTGTGTCCCCAAAGCCTTCTGAGCACAATCAAGGGATACACAGTTGTGGGAACATTCCTCACCATGCAGTTGGATGGGCCGGGAACTAATGTGTTCCCTATGGTTAGCGATCCACAGCTTTGAAACAGCCTCAGGAAGGCGGTTCGTGGCAGGCTTTCATTCCATGTTGGTCTGCCACTTGGAGGAAACGTAAGATGCCAAGAAAGAAACCACCGGGACTCCAATTCAGTTTGGGGACTCCTGTCGAGGTCTCTCTAAGTGATGCGAAAGTGGCCTTTAGGTCCAGACTGAAATAAAGTAGAGATTTACCCTGAGCATCGCTAGGCATTTGGAACATCCAAAGTCACCTAGGCCTACTGAGGGCATTTAGAGGATTATGCCGTTCACCACATGCAGAACACACTGCATCCAAAAGTTTCATCGCAGAAGGCCAAATTGCGTTCCGACGGTCTCCTTTGGATTGCCAGAGAAGATAGGTCTATGTGCTGGGTGATCCAGTTTGTCATGGAGAATCTCGGAAAAGGCAGGATTTCCCCCATTTGAAAGGGAGATAGTGGCGGCGTCAAGGCTGACTGAAAGACATTGCTGTTACCGTCTTCTAGTCACCTCTAGCAATGCCTCAGTGAAGGAAGTGAGTGTTCTCCTACTAATCCAGGTGTTCTCCAGTGCCTTGTTTGGAGTTCATGCTACGTTTGCCCTAGCTCAGTGCCAAGTAAACGTGACCCATAGCCTCAGGTAAGCACGAGTGTTTCCTCTCAGCAATGTTTTGTGTGCAGCCATCTCCATGAGCCGTGACTCGAGAGAGGGTTTGAACTCAACAACGGCTTTCCGTAGCCCTAAGAGAGTCACGTAGGAATTCCCTTCTGAGGGAGAGTGTGTGCCCTGTAGTTCCGTTTTATTTTCCGAGAAACATAACACAGAACAGACTGTGGGGTCAACTGTTTCTATGCAGAGGAAAGGGTAATGAACAGATTCTCGCTGGCAGAGCTTGATTTCTACAGCTCTAAGGCAGCCCCAGGACCACGTTTTTGCCAGTATTCCATTCAACGTGGCTCTGCCTCTGCGGAGGCCCTCTGAACTGCACTGAAAGAATCCCTGAGCCTAATGTGCATCCTGGCAACTCTTACCTGTCATCTCTCTATTGTGGAGCAAGGTACACGGTAGGTCCAGCCTGACAGAAAATGCTGAAAATCCGGTACAATTGTGAGGCATTTGGACGATCCAAAGTCACCTAGGCCGGACTAGTTCATGAAGCGTGTAATGCGATTCATGGCACGCAAAACAGCCCGCGTCCAACGAAGTGTGATCATAGAAAGGCCCAGTGGGGCTGAAAGTCTCCAGTGGTCAGTCAGAGATTGCTGGTTATTTTGCTGTGGTGTCAAGTTGGAAACGCGAGAATGTGGGAGAAGCCCGACTTTCTCCCTTTGGAAAGCAGCTCCATTGCAGCTTCCAAGCCTGCTGAAACCCACACCACCGCGACACTGCTCACTCCACAGATGCCGCTGAAGAGCAGTTAGTTTTTACCTGAAGAAACCAGGAGCTTGCAATTCCTTCCTGGGAGCTCACCACAGGAGCATACTGTAGCTAAAGTGCCAACTAAATGTGACCTCTAGTCTTGAGGTAAGGTGCACATTTTCCCATTACAAGAGAGAGGGGTGCACCAGTTGCCAGGAAGTCTTAGTCAATGGACGGCTTTAGCTTTAGTAGTGCTCACAGGGCTCAAGACTCTCACGTGGTCACTTCTTTCCAAGGAAGTACACTGTGTCCCCAAAGCCTTCTGAGCACAATCAAGGGATACACAGTTGTGGGAACATTCCTCACCATGCAGTTGGAAGGGCCGGGACCTAATGTGTTCCCTATGGTTAGCGATCCACAGCTTTGAAACAGCCTCAGGAAGGCGGTTCGTGGCAGGCTTTCATTCCATGCGGGTCTGCCACTTGGAGGAAACGTAAGATGCCTTGAAAGAAACCACCGGGACTCCAATTCAGTTTGGGGACTCCTGCTCGAGGTCTCTCTAAGTGATGCGAAAGTGGCCTTTAGGTCCAGACTGAAATAAAGTAGAGATTTACCCTGAGCATCGCTAGGCATTTGGAACATCCAAAGTCACCTAGGCCTACTGAGGGCATTTAGAGGATTATGCCGTTCACCACATGCAGAACACACTGCATCCAAAAGTTTCATCGCAGAAGGCCAAATTGCGTTCCAACGGTCTCCTTTGGATTGCCAGAGAAGATAGGTCTATGTGCTGGGTGATCCAGTTTGTCATGGAGAATCTCGGAAAAGGCAGGATTTCCCCCATTTGAAAGGGAGATAGTGGCGGCGTCAAGGCTGACTGAAAGACATTGCTGTTACCGTCTTCTAGTCACCTCTAGCAATGCCTCAGTGAAGGAAGTGAGTGTTCTCCTACTAATCCAGGTGTTCTCCAGTGCCTTGTTTGGAGTTCATGCTACGTTTGCCCTAGCTCAGTGCCAAGTAAACGTGACCCATAGCCTCAGGTAAGCACGAGTGTTTCCTCTCAGCAATGTTTTGTGTGCAGCCATCTCCATGAGCCGTGACTCGAGAGAGGGTTTGAACTCAACAACGGCTTTCCGTAGCCCTAAGAGAGTCACGTAGGAATTCCCTTCTGAGGGAGAGTGTGTGCCCTGTAGTTCCGTTTTATTTTCCGAGAAACATAACACAGAACAGACTGTGGGGTCAACTGTTTCTATGCAGAGGAAAGGGTAATGAACAGATTCTCGCTGGCAGAGCTTGATTTCTACAGCTCTAAGGCAGCCCCAGGACCACGTTTTTGCCAGTATTCCATTCAACGTGGCTCTGCCTCTGCGGAGGCCCTCTGAACTGCACTGAAAGAATCCCTGAGCCTAATGTGCATCCTGGCAACTCTTACCTGTCATCTCTCTATTGTGGAGCAAGGTACACGGTAGGTCCAGCCTGACAGAAAATGCTGAAAATCCGGTAAAATTGTGAGGCATTTGGACGATCCAAAGTCACCTAGGCCGGACTAGTTCATGAAGCGTGTAATGCGATTCATGGCACGCAAAACAGCCCGCGTCCAACGAAGTGTGATCATAGAAAGGCCCAGTGGGGCTGAAAGTCTCCAGTGGTCAGTCAGAGATTGCTGGTTATTTTGCTGTGGTGTCAAGTTGGAAACGCGAGAATGTGGGAGAAGCCCGACTTTCTCCCTTTGGAAAGCAGCTCCATTGCAGCTTCCAAGCCTGCTGAAACCCACACCACCGCGACACTGCTCACTCCACAGATGCCGCTGAAGAGCAGTTAGTTTTTACCTGAAGAAACCAGGAGCTTGCAATTCCTTCCTGGGAGCTCACCACAGGAGCATACTGTAGCTAAAGTGCCAACTAAATGTGACCTCTAGTCTTGAGGTAAGGTGCACATTTTCCCATTACAAGAGAGAGGGGTGCACCAGTTGCCAGGAAGTCTTAGTCAATGGACGGCTTTAGCTTTAGTAGGGCTCACAGTGCTCAAGACTCTCACGTGGTCAGTTCTTTCCAAGGAAGTATACTGTGTCCCCATAGCCTTCTGAGCACAATCAAGGGATACACAGTTGTGGGAACATTCCTCACCATGCAGTTGGATGGGCCGGGAACTAATGTGTTCCCTATGGTTAGCGATCCACAGCTTTGAAACAGCCTCAGGAAGGCGGTTCGTGGCAGGCTTTCATTCCATGCGGGTCTGCCACTTGGAGGAAACGTAAGATGCCAAGAAAGAAACCACCGGGACTCCAATTCAGTTTGGGGGCTCCTGCTCGAGGTCTCTCTAAGTGATGCGAATGTGGCCTTTAGGTCCAGACTGAAATAAAGTAGAGATTTACCCTGAGCATCGCTAGGCATTTGGAACATCCAAAGTCACCTAGGCCTACTGAGGGCATTTAGAGGATTATGCCGTTCACCACATGCAGAACACACTGCATCCAAAGGTTTCATCGCAGAAGGCCAAACTGCGTTCCAACGGTCTCCTTTGGATTGCCAGAGAAGATAGGTCTATGTGCTGGGTGATCCAGTTTGTCATGGAGAATCTCGGAAAAGGCAGGATTTCCCCCATTTGAAAGGTAGATAGTGGCGGCCTCAAGGCTGACTGAAAGACATTGCCATTACCCGTCTTCTAGACACCTCTAGGAAGGCGTCAGTGAAGAAAGTGAGTTTTCTCCTACGATTCCAGGAGGTCCCCAGTGTCTTGTTTTGAGTTCATGCTACGTTTGCCCTAGCTCAGTGCCAAGTAAACGTGACCCATAGCCTCAGGTAAGCACGAGTGTTTCCTCTCAGCAATGTTTTGTGTGCAGCCATCTCCATGAGCCGTGACTCGAGAGAGGGCTTTAATTATACTACGGCTTTCCGTAGACCTAAGAGAGTCACGTAGGAATTCCCTTCTGATTGAGAGTGTGTGCACTGTAGTTCCCTTTTATTTTCCGAGAAACATAACACAGAACAGACTGTTGGGGTCAACTCTTTCTATGCAGAGGGAAGGGTAATGAACAGATGCTCGCTGGCAGAGCTTGATTTCTACAGCTCTAAGGCAGCCGCACGACGACGTTTTTTCCAGTATTCCATTCAACGTGGCTCTCCCTCTGCGGAGGCCCTCTGAACTGCACTGAAAGTATCCCTGAGCCTAAAGGGCATCCTGGCAACTCTTACCTGTCATCTCTCTATTGTGAAGCAAGGCACACGGTAGGTCCAGGCTGACAGAAAATGCTGAAAATCTGGTAAAATTATGAGGCATTTGGACGATCCAAAGTCACCTAGGCCGTACTAGTTCATGAAGCGTGTAATGCGATTCATGGCACGCAAAACAGCCCGCGTCCAACGAAGTGTGATCATAGAAAGGCCCAGTGGGGCTGAAAGTCTCCAGTGGTCAGTCAGAGATTGCTGGTTATTTTGCTGTGGTGTCAAGTTGGAAACGCGAGAATGTGGGAGAATCCGACATTCTCCTTTTGGAAAGCAGCTCCATTGCAGCTTCCAAGCCTGCTGAAACCCACACCACCGCGACACTGCTCACTCCACAGATGCCGCTGAAGAGCAGTTAGTTTTTACCTGAAGAAACCAGGAGCTTGCAATTCCTTCCTGGGAGTCACCACAGGAGCATACTGTAGCTAAAGTGCCAACTAAATGTGACCTCTAGTCTTGAGGTAAGGTGCACATTTTCCCATTACAAGAGAGAGGGGTGCACCAGTTGCCAGGAAGTCTTAGTCAATGGACGGCTTTAGCTTTAGTAGTGCTCACAGGGCTCAAGACTCTCACGTGGTCACTTCTTTCCAAGGAAGTACACTGTGTCCCCAAAGCCTTCTGAGCACAATCAAGGGATACACAGTTGTGGGAACATTCCTCACCATGCAGTTGGATGGGCCGGGAACTAATGTGTTCCCTATGGTTAGCGATCCACAGCTTTGAAACAGCCTCAGGAAGGCGGTTCGTGGCAGGCTTTCATTCCATGTTGGTCTGCCACTTGGAGGAAACGTAAGATGCCTTGAAAGAAACCACCGGGACTCCAATTCAGTTTGGGGACTCCTGTCGAGGTCTCTCTAAGTGATGCGAAAGTGGCCTTTAGGTCCAGACTGAAATAAAGTAGAGATTTACCCTGAGCATCGCTAGGCATTTGGAACATCCAAAGTCACCTAGGCCTACTGAGGGCATTTAGAGGATTATGCCGTTCACCACATGCAGAACACACTGCATCCAAAAGTTTCATCGCAGAAGGCCAAATTGCGTTCCGACGGTCTCCTTTGGATTGCCAGAGAAGATAGGTCTATGTGCTGGGTGATCCAGTTTGTCATGGAGAATCTCGGAAAAGGCAGGATTTCCCCCATTTGAAAGGGAGATAGTGGCGGCGTCAAGGCTGACTGAAAGACATTGCTGTTACCGTCTTCTAGTCACCTCTAGCAATGCCTCAGTGAAGGAAGTGAGTGTTCTCCTACTAATCCAGGTGTTCTCCAGTGCCTTGTTTGGAGTTCATGCTACGTTTGCCCTAGCTCAGTGCCAAGTAAACGTGACCCATAGCCTCAGGTAAGCACGAGTGTTTCCTCTCAGCAATGTTTTGTGTGCAGCCATCTCCATGAGCCGTGACTCGAGAGAGGGTTTGAACTCAACAACGGCTTTCCGTAGCCCTAAGAGAGTCACGTAGGAATTCCCTTCTGAGGGAGAGTGTGTGCCCTGTAGTTCCGTTTTATTTTCCGAGAAACATAACACAGAACAGACTGTTGGGGTCAACTCTTTCTATGCAGAGGGAAGGGTAATGAACAGATGCTCGCTGGCAGAGCTTGATTTCTACAGCTCTAAGGCAGCCGCACGACGACGTTTTTTCCAGTATTCCATTCAACGTGGCTCTCCCTCTGCGGAGGCCCTCTGAACTGCACTGAAAGTATCCCTGAGCCTAAAGGGCATCCTGGCAACTCTTACCTGTCATCTCTCTATTGTGAAGCAAGGCACACGGTAGGTCCAGCCTGACAGAAAATGCTGAAAATCTGGTAAAATTATGAGGCATTTGGACGATCCAAAGTCACCTAGGCCGTACTAGTTCATGAAGCGTGTAATGCGATTCATGGCACGCAAAACAGCCCGCGTCCAACGAAGTGTGATCATAGAAAGGCCCAGTGGGGCTGAAAGTCTCCAGTGGTCAGTCAGAGATTGCTGGTTATTTTGCTGTGGTGTCAAGTTGGAAACGCGAGAATGTGGGAGAAGCCGACATTCTCCTTTTGGAAAGCAGCTCCATTGCAGCTTCCAAGCCTGCTGAAACCCACACCACCGCGACACTGCTCACTCCACAGATGCCGCTGAAGAGCAGTTAGTTTTTACCTGAAGAAACCAGGAGCTTGCAATTCCTTCCTGGGAGTCACCACAGGAGCATACTGTAGCTAAAGTGCCAACTAAATGTGACCTCTAGTCTTGAGGTAAGGTGCACATTTTCCCATTACAAGAGAGAGGGGTGCACCAGTTGCCAGGAAGTCTTAGTCAATGGACGGCTTTAGCTTTAGTAGTGCTCACAGGGCTCAAGACTCTCACGTGGTCACTTCTTTCCAAGGAAGTACACTGTGTCCCCAAAGCCTTCTGAGCACAATCAAGGGATACACAGTTGTGGGAACATTCCTCACCATGCAGTTGGATGGGCCGGGAACTAATGTGTTCCCTATGGTTAGCGATCCACAGCTTTGAAACAGCCTCAGGAAGGCGGTTCGTGGCAGGCTTTCATTCCATGTTGGTCTGCCACTTGGAGGAAACGTAAGATGCCAAGAAAGAAACCACCGGGACTCCAATTCAGTTTGGGGACTCCTGTCGAGGTCTCTCTAAGTGATGCGAAAGTGGCCTTTAGGTCCAGACTGAAATAAAGTAGAGATTTACCCTGAGCATCGCTAGGCATTTGGAACATCCAAAGTCACCTAGGCCTACTGAGGGCATTTAGAGGATTATGCCGTTCACCACATGCAGAACACACTGCATCCAAAAGTTTCATCGCAGAAGGCCAAATTGCGTTCCGACGGTCTCCTTTGGATTGCCAGAGAAGATAGGTCTATGTGCTGGGTGATCCAGTTTGTCATGGAGAATCTCGGAAAAGGCAGGATTTCCCCCATTTGAAAGGGAGATAGTGGCGGCGTCAAGGCTGACTGAAAGACATTGCTGTTACCGTCTTCTAGTCACCTCTAGCAATGCCTCAGTGAAGGAAGTGAGTGTTCTCCTACTAATCCAGGTGTTCTCCAGTGCCTTGTTTGGAGTTCATGCTACGTTTGCCCTAGCTCAGTGCCAAGTAAACGTGACCCATAGCCTCAGGTAAGCACGAGTGTTTCCTCTCAGCAATGTTTTGTGTGCAGCCATCTCCATGAGCCGTGACTCGAGAGAGGGTTTGAACTCAACAACGGCTTTCCGTAGCCCTAAGAGAGTCACGTAGGAATTCCCTTCTGAGGGAGAGTGTGTGCCCTGTAGTTCCGTTTTATTTTCCGAGAAACATAACACAGAACAGACTGTGGGGTCAACTGTTTCTATGCAGAGGAAAGGGTAATGAACAGATTCTCGCTGGCAGAGCTTGATTTCTACAGCTCTAAGGCAGCCCCAGGACCACGTTTTTGCCAGTATTCCATTCAACGTGGCTCTGCCTCTGCGGAGGCCCTCTGAACTGCACTGAAAGAATCCCTGAGCCTAATGTGCATCCTGGCAACTCTTACCTGTCATCTCTCTATTGTGGAGCAAGGTACACGGTAGGTCCAGCCTGACAGAAAATGCTGAAAATCCGGTAAAATTGTGAGGCATTTGGACGATCCAAAGTCACCTAGGCCGGACTAGTTCATGAAGCGTGTAATGCGATTCATGGCACGCAAAACAGCCCGCGTCCAACGAAGTGTGATCATAGAAAGGCCCAGTGGGGCTGAAAGTCTCCAGTGGTCAGTCAGAGATTGCTGGTTATTTTGCTGTGGTGTCAAGTTGGAAACGCGAGAATGTGGGAGAAGCCCGACTTTCTCCCTTTGGAAAGTAGCTCCATTGCAGCTTCCAAGCCTGCTGAAACCCACACCACCGCGACACTGCTCACTCCACAGATGCCGCTGAAGAGCAGTTAGTTTTTACCTGAAGAAACCAGGAGCTTGCAATTCCTTCCTGGGAGCTCACCACAGGAGCATACTGTAGCTAAAGTGCTAACTAAATGTGACCTCTAGTCTTGAGGTAAGGTGCACATTTTCCCATTACAAGAGAGAGGGGTGCACCAGTTGCCAGGAAGTCTTAGTCAATGGACGGCTTTAGCTTTAGTAGGGCTCACAGTGCTCAAGACTCTCACGTGGTCAGTTCTTTCCAAGGAAGTATACTGTGTCCCCATAGCCTTCTGAGCACAATCAAGGGATACACAGTTGTGGGAACATTCCTCACCATGCAGTTGGATGGGCCGGGAACTAATGTGTTCCCTATGGTTAGCGATCCACAGCTTTGAAACAGCCTCAGGAAGGCGGTTCGTGGCAGGCTTTCATTCCATGCGGGTCTGCCACTTGGAGGAAACGTAAGATGCCAAGAAAGAAACCACCGGGACTCCAATTCAGTTTGGGGGCTCCTGCTCGAGGTCTCTCTAAGTGATGCGAATGTGGCCTTTAGGTCCAGACTGAAATAAAGTAGAGATTTACCCTGAGCATCGCTAGGCATTTGGAACATCCAAAGTCACCTAGGCCTACTGAGGGCATTTAGAGGATTATGCCGTTCACCACATGCAGAACACACTGCATCCAAAGGTTTCATCGCAGAAGGCCAAACTGCGTTCCAACGGTCTCCTTTGGATTGCCAGAGAAGATAGGTCTATGTGCTGGGTGATCCAGTTTGTCATGGAGAATCTCGGAAAAGGCAGGATTTCCCCCATTTGAAAGGTAGATAGTGGCGGCCTCAAGGCTGACTGAAAGACATTGCCATTACCCGTCTTCTAGACACCTCTAGGAAGGCGTCAGTGAAGAAAGTGAGTTTTCTCCTACGATTCCAGGAGGTCCCCAGTGTCTTGTTTTGAGTTCATGCTACGTTTGCCCTAGCTCAGTGCCAAGTAAACGTGACCCATAGCCTCAGGTAAGCACGAGTGTTTCCTCTCAGCAATGTTTTGTGTGCAGCCATCTCCATGAGCCGTGACTCGAGAGAGGGCTTTAATTATACTACGGCTTTCCGTAGACCTAAGAGAGTCACGTAGGAATTCCCTTCTGATTGAGAGTGTGTGCACTGTAGTTCCCTTTTATTTTCCGAGAAACATAACACAGAACAGACTGTTGGGGTCAACTCTTTCTATGCAGAGGGAAGGGTAATGAACAGATGCTCGCTGGCAGAGCTTGATTTCTACAGCTCTAAGGCAGCCGCACGACGACGTTTTTTCCAGTATTCCATTCAACGTGGCTCTCCCTCTGCGGAGGCCCTCTGAACTGCACTGAAAGTATCCCTGAGCCTAAAGGGCATCCTGGCAACTCTTACCTGTCATCTCTCTATTGTGAAGCAAGGCACACGGTAGGTCCAGCCTGACAGAAAATGCTGAAAATCTGGTAAAATTATGAGGCATTTGGACGATCCAAAGTCACCTAGGCCGTACTAGTTCATGAAGCGTGTAATGCGATTCATGGCACGCAAAACAGCCCGCGTCCAACGAAGTGTGATCATAGAAAGGCCCAGTGGGGCTGAAAGTCTCCAGTGGTCAGTCAGAGATTGCTGGTTATTTTGCTGTGGTGTCAAGTTGGAAACGCGAGAATGTGGGAGAATCCGACATTCTCCTTTTGGAAAGCAGCTCCATTGCAGCTTCCAAGCCTGCTGAAACCCACACCACCGCGACACTGCTCACTCCACAGATGCCGCTGAAGAGCAGTTAGTTTTTACCTGAAGAAACCAGGAGCTTGCAATTCCTTCCTGGGAGTCACCACAGGAGCATACTGTAGCTAAAGTGCCAACTAAATGTGACCTCTAGTCTTGAGGTAAGGTGCACATTTTCCCATTACAAGAGAGAGGGGTGCACCAGTTGCCAGGAAGTCTTAGTCAATGGACGGCTTTAGCTTTAGTAGTGCTCACAGGGCTCAAGACTCTCACGTGGTCACTTCTTTCCAAGGAAGTACACTGTGTCCCCAAAGCCTTCTGAGCACAATCAAGGGATACACAGTTGTGGGAACATTCCTCACCATGCAGTTGGATGGGCCGGGAACTAATGTGTTCCCTATGGTTAGCGATCCACAGCTTTGAAACAGCCTCAGGAAGGCGGTTCGTGGCAGGCTTTCATTCCATGTTGGTCTGCCACTTGGAGGAAACGTAAGATGCCTTGAAAGAAACCACCGGGACTCCAATTCAGTTTGGGGACTCCTGTCGAGGTCTCTCTAAGTGATGCGAAAGTGGCCTTTAGGTCCAGACTGAAATAAAGTAGAGATTTACCCTGAGCATCGCTAGGCATTTGGAACATCCAAAGTCACCTAGGCCTACTGAGGGCATTTAGAGGATTATGCCGTTCACCACATGCAGAACACACTGCATCCAAAAGTTTCATCGCAGAAGGCCAAATTGCGTTCCGACGGTCTCCTTTGGATTGCCAGAGAAGATAGGTCTATGTGCTGGGTGATCCAGTTTGTCATGGAGAATCTCGGAAAAGGCAGGATTTCCCCCATTTGAAAGGGAGATAGTGGCGGCGTCAAGGCTGACTGAAAGACATTGCTGTTACCGTCTTCTAGTCACCTCTAGCAATGCCTCAGTGAAGGAAGTGAGTGTTCTCCTACTAATCCAGGTGTTCTCCAGTGCCTTGTTTGGAGTTCATGCTACGTTTGCCCTAGCTCAGTGCCAAGTAAACGTGACCCATAGCCTCAGGTAAGCACGAGTGTTTCCTCTCAGCAATGTTTTGTGTGCAGCCATCTCCATGAGCCGTGACTCGAGAGAGGGTTTGAACTCAACAACGGCTTTCCGTAGCCCTAAGAGAGTCACGTAGGAATTCCCTTCTGAGGGAGAGTGTGTGCCCTGTAGTTCCGTTTTATTTTCCGAGAAACATAACACAGAACAGACTGTGGGGTCAACTGTTTCTATGCAGAGGAAAGGGTAATGAACAGATTCTCGCTGGCAGAGCTTGATTTCTACAGCTCTAAGGCAGCCCCAGGACCACGTTTTTGCCAGTATTCCATTCAACGTGGCTCTGCCTCTGCGGAGGCCCTCTGAACTGCACTGAAAGAATCCCTGAGCCTAAAGGGCATCCTGGCAACTCTTACCTGTCATCTCTCTATTGTGGAGCAAGGTACACGGTAGGTCCAGCCTGACAGAAAATGCTGAAAATCCGGTACAATTGTGAGGCATTTGGACGATCCAAAGTCACCTAGGCCGGACTAGTTCATGAAGCGTGTAATGCGATTCATGGCACGCAAAACAGCCCGCGTCCAACGAAGTGTGATCATACAAAGGCCCAGTGGGGCTGAAAGTCTCCAGTGGTCAGTCAGAGATTGCTGGTTATTTTGCTGTGGTGTCAAGTTGGAAACGCGAGAATGTGGGAGAAGCCCGACTTTCTCCCTTTGGAAAGCAGCTCCATTGCAGCTTCCAAGCCTGCTGAAACCCACACCACCGCGACACTGCTCACTCCACAGATGCCGCTGAAGAGCAGTTAGTTTTTACCTGAAGAAACCAGGAGCTTGCAATTCCTTCCTGGGAGCTCACCACAGGAGCATACTGTAGCTAAAGTGCTAACTAAATGTGACCTCTAGTCTTGAGGTAAGGTGCACATTTTCCCATTACAAGAGAGAGGGGTGCACCAGTTGCCAGGAAGTCTTAGTCAATGGACGGCTTTAGCTTTAGTAGGGCTCACAGTGCTCAAGACTCTCACGTGGTCAGTTCTTTCCAAGGAAGTATACTGTGTCCCCATAGCCTTCTGAGCACAATCAAGGGATACACAGTTGTGGGAACATTCCTCACCATGCAGTTGGATGGGCCGGGAACTAATGTGTTCCCTATGGTTAGCGATCCACAGCTTTGAAACAGCCTCAGGAAGGCGGTTCGTGGCAGGCTTTCATTCCATGCGGGTCTGCCACTTGGAGGAAACGTAAGATGCCTTGAAAGAAACCACCGGGACTCCAATTCAGTTTGGGGACTCCTGCTCGAGGTCTCTCTAAGTGATGCGAAAGTGGCCTTTAGGTCCAGACTGAAATAAAGTAGAGATTTACCCTGAGCATCGCTAGGCATTTGGAACATCCAAAGTCACCTAGGCCTACTGAGGGCATTTAGAGGATTATGCCGTTCACCACATGCAGAACACACTGCATCCAAAGGTTTCATCGCAGAAGGCCAAACTGCGTTCCAACGGTCTCCTTTGGATTGCCAGAGAAGATAGGTCTATGTGCTGGGTGATCCAGTTTGTCATGGAGAATCTCGGAAAAGGCAGGATTTCCCCCATTTGAAAGGTAGATAGTGGCGGCCTCAAGGCTGACTGAAAGACATTGCCATTACCCGTCTTCTAGACACCTCTAGGAAGGCGTCAGTGAAGAAAGTGAGTTTTCTCCTACGATTCCAGGAGGTCCCCAGTGTCTTGTTTTGAGTTCATGCTACGTTTGCCCTAGCTCAGTGCCAAGTAAACGTGACCCATAGCCTCAGGTAAGCACGAGTGTTTCCTCTCAGCAATGTTTTGTGTGCAGCCATCTCCATGAGCCGTGACTCGAGAGAGGGCTTTAATTATACTACGGCTTTCCGTAGACCTAAGAGAGTCACGTAGGAATTCCCTTCTGATTGAGAGTGTGTGCACTGTAGTTCCCTTTTATTTTCCGAGAAACATAACACAGAACAGACTGTTGGGGTCAACTCTTTCTATGCAGAGGGAAGGGTAATGAACAGATGCTCGCTGGCAGAGCTTGATTTCTACAGCTCTAAGGCAGCCGCACGACGACGTTTTTTCCAGTATTCCATTCAACGTGGCTCTCCCTCTGCGGAGGCCCTCTGAACTGCACTGAAAGTATCCCTGAGCCTAAAGGGCATCCTGGCAACTCTTACCTGTCATCTCTCTATTGTGAAGCAAGGCACACGGTAGGTCCAGCCTGACAGAAAATGCTGAAAATCTGGTAAAATTATGAGGCATTTGGACGATCCAAAGTCACCTAGGCCGTACTAGTTCATGAAGCGTGTAATGCGATTCATGGCACGCAAAACAGCCCGCGTCCAACGAAGTGTGATCATAGAAAGGCCCAGTGGGGCTGAAAGTCTCCAGTGGTCAGTCAGAGATTGCTGGTTATTTTGCTGTGGTGTCAAGTTGGAAACGCGAGAATGTGGGAGAAGCCGACATTCTCCTTTTGGAAAGCAGCTCCATTGCAGCTTCCAAGCCTGCTGAAACCCACACCACCGCGACACTGCTCACTCCACAGATGCCGCTGAAGAGCAGTTAGTTTTTACCTGAAGAAACCAGGAGCTTGCAATTCCTTCCTGGGAGTCACCACAGGAGCATACTGTAGCTAAAGTGCCAACTAAATGTGACCTCTAGTCTTGAGGTAAGGTGCACATTTTCCCATTACAAGAGAGAGGGGTGCACCAGTTGCCAGGAAGTCTTAGTCAATGGACGGCTTTAGCTTTAGTAGTGCTCACAGGGCTCAAGACTCTCACGTGGTCACTTCTTTCCAAGGAAGTACACTGTGTCCCCAAAGCCTTCTGAGCACAATCAAGGGATACACAGTTGTGGGAACATTCCTCACCATGCAGTTGGATGGGCCGGGAACTAATGTGTTCCCTATGGTTAGCGATCCACAGCTTTGAAACAGCCTCAGGAAGGCGGTTCGTGGCAGGCTTTCATTCCATGTTGGTCTGCCACTTGGAGGAAACGTAAGATGCCTTGAAAGAAACCACCGGGACTCCAATTCAGTTTGGGGACTCCTGTCGAGGTCTCTCTAAGTGATGCGAAAGTGGCCTTTAGGTCCAGACTGAAATAAAGTAGAGATTTACCCTGAGCATCGCTAGGCATTTGGAACATCCAAAGTCACCTAGGCCTACTGAGGGCATTTAGAGGATTATGCCGTTCACCACATGCAGAACACACTGCATCCAAAAGTTTCATCGCAGAAGGCCAAATTGCGTTCCGACGGTCTCCTTTGGATTGCCAGAGAAGATAGGTCTATGTGCTGGGTGATCCAGTTTGTCATGGAGAATCTCGGAAAAGGCAGGATTTCCCCCATTTGAAAGGTAGATAGTGGCGGCCTCAAGGCTGACTGAAAGACATTGCCATTACCCGTCTTCTAGACACCTCTAGGAAGGCGTCAGTGAAGAAAGTGAGTTTTCTCCTACGATTCCAGGAGGTCCCCAGTGTCTTGTTTTGAGTTCATGCTACGTTTGCCCTAGCTCAGTGCCAAGTAAACGTGACCCATAGCCTCAGGTAAGCACGAGTGTTTCCTCTCAGCAATGTTTTGTGTGCAGCCATCTCCATGAGCCGTGACTCGAGAGAGGGCTTTAATTATACTACGGCTTTCCGTAGACCTAAGAGAGTCACGTAGGAATTCCCTTCTGATTGAGAGTGTGTGCACTGTAGTTCCCTTTTATTTTCCGAGAAACATAACACAGAACAGACTGTTGGGGTCAACTCTTTCTATGCAGAGGGAAGGGTAATGAACAGATGCTCGCTGGCAGAGCTTGATTTCTACAGCTCTAAGGCAGCCGCACGACGACGTTTTTTCCAGTATTCCATTCAACGTGGCTCTCCCTCTGCGGAGGCCCTCTGAACTGCACTGAAAGTATCCCTGAGCCTAAAGGGCATCCTGGCAACTCTTACCTGTCATCTCTCTATTGTGAAGCAAGGCACACGGTAGGTCCAGCCTGACAGAAAATGCTGAAAATCTGGTAAAATTATGAGGCATTTGGACGATCCAAAGTCACCTAGGCCGTACTAGTTCATGAAGCGTGTAATGCGATTCATGGCACGCAAAACAGCCCGCGTCCAACGAAGTGTGATCATAGAAAGGCCCAGTGGGGCTGAAAGTCTCCAGTGGTCAGTCAGAGATTGCTGGTTATTTTGCTGTGGTGTCAAGTTGGAAACGCGAGAATGTGGGAGAATCCGACATTCTCCTTTTGGAAAGCAGCTCCATTGCAGCTTCCAAGCCTGCTGAAACCCACACCACCGCGACACTGCTCACTCCACAGATGCCGCTGAAGAGCAGTTAGTTTTTACCTGAAGAAACCAGGAGCTTGCAATTCCTTCCTGGGAGTCACCACAGGAGCATACTGTAGCTAAAGTGCCAACTAAATGTGACCTCTAGTCTTGAGGTAAGGTGCACATTTTCCCATTACAAGAGAGAGGGGTGCACCAGTTGCCAGGAAGTCTTAGTCAATGGACGGCTTTAGCTTTAGTAGTGCTCACAGGGCTCAAGACTCTCACGTGGTCACTTCTTTCCAAGGAAGTACACTGTGTCCCCAAAGCCTTCTGAGCACAATCAAGGGATACACAGTTGTGGGAACATTCCTCACCATGCAGTTGGATGGGCCGGGAACTAATGTGTTCCCTATGGTTAGCGATCCACAGCTTTGAAACAGCCTCAGGAAGGCGGTTCGTGGCAGGCTTTCATTCCATGTTGGTCTGCCACTTGAAGGAAACGTAAGATGCCAAGAAAGAAACCACCGGGACTCCAATTCAGTTTGGGGACTCCTGTCGAGGTCTCTCTAAGTGATGCGAAAGTGGCCTTTAGGTCCAGACTGAAATAAAGTAGAGATTTACCCTGAGCATCGCTAGGCATTTGGAACATCCAAAGTCACCTAGGCCTACTGAGGGCATTTAGAGGATTATGCCGTTCACCACATGCAGAACACACTGCATCCAAAAGTTTCATCGCAGAAGGCCAAATTGCGTTCCGACGGTCTCCTTTGGATTGCCAGAGAAGATAGGTCTATGTGCTGGGTGATCCAGTTTGTCATGGAGAATCTCGGAAAAGGCAGGATTTCCCCCATTTGAAAGGGAGATAGTGGCGGCGTCAAGGCTGACTGAAAGACATTGCTGTTACCGTCTTCTAGTCACCTCTAGCAATGCCTCAGTGAAGGAAGTGAGTGTTCTCCTACTAATCCAGGTGTTCTCCAGTGCCTTGTTTGGAGTTCATGCTACGTTTGCCCTAGCTCAGTGCCAAGTAAACGTGACCCATAGCCTCAGGTAAGCACGAGTGTTTCCTCTCAGCAATGTTTTGTGTGCCGCCATCTCCATGAGCCGTGACTCGAGAGAGGGTTTGAACTCAACAACGGCTTTCCGTAGCCCTAAGAGAGTCACGTAGGAATTCCCTTCTGAGGGAGAGTGTGTGCCCTGTAGTTCCGTTTTATTTTCCGAGAAACATAACACAGAACAGACTGTGGGGTCAACTGTTTCTATGCAGAGGAAAGGGTAATGAACAGATTCTCGCTGGCAGAGCTTGATTTCTACAGCTCTAAGGCAGCCCCAGGACCACGTTTTTGCCAGTATTCCATTCAACGTGGCTCTGCCTCTGCGGAGGCCCTCTGAACTGCACTGAAAGAATCCCTGAGCCTAATGTGCATCCTGGCAACTCTTACCTGTCATCTCTCTATTGTGGAGCAAGGTACACGGTAGGTCCAGCCTGACAGAAAATGCTGAAAATCCGGTAAAATTGTGAGGCATTTGGACGATCCAAAGTCACCTAGGCCGGACTAGTTCATGAAGCGTGTAATGCGATTCATGGCACGCAAAACAGCCCGCGTCCAACGAAGTGTGATCATAGAAAGGCCCAGTGGGGCTGAAAGTCTCCAGTGGTCAGTCAGAGATTGCTGGTTATTTTGCTGTGGTGTCAAGTTGGAAACGCGAGAATGTGGGAGAAGCCCGACTTTCTCCCTTTGGAAAGCAGCTCCATTGCAGCTTCCAAGCCTGCTGAAACCCACACCACCGCGACACTGCTCACTCCACAGATGCCGCTGAAGAGCAGTTAGTTTTTACCTGAAGAAACCAGGAGCTTGCAATTCCTTCCTGGGAGCTCACCACAGGAGCATACTGTAGCTAAAGTGCCAACTAAATGTGACCTCTAGTCTTGAGGTAAGGTGCACATTTTCCCATTACAAGAGAGAGGGGTGCACCAGTTGCCAGGAAGTCTTAGTCAATGGACGGCTTTAGCTTTAGTAGGGCTCACAGTGCTCAAGACTCTCACGTGGTCAGTTCTTTCCAAGGAAGTATACTGTGTCCCCATAGCCTTCTGAGCACAATCAAGGGATACACAGTTGTGGGAACATTCCTCACCATGCAGTTGGATGGGCCGGGAACTAATGTGTTCCCTATGGTTAGCGATCCACAGCTTTGAAACAGCCTCAGGAAGGCGGTTCGTGGCAGGCTTTCATTCCATGCGGGTCTGCCACTTGGAGGAAACGTAAGATGCCAAGAAAGAAACCACCGGGACTCCAATTCAGTTTGGGGACTCCTGCTCGAGGTCTCTCTAAGTGATGCGAAAGTGGCCTTTAGGTCCAGACTGAAATAAAGTAGAGATTTACCCTGAGCATCGCTAGGCATTTGGAACATCCAAAGTCACCTAGGCCTACTGAGGGCATTTAGAGGATTATGCCGTTCACCACATGCAGAACACACTGCATCCAAAGGTTTCATCGCAGAAGGCCAAACTGCGTTCCAACGGTCTCCTTTGGATTGCCAGAGAAGATAGGTCTATGTGCTGGGTGATCCAGTTTGTCATGGAGAATCTCGGAAAAGGCAGGATTTCCCCCATTTGAAAGGTAGATAGTGGCGGCCTCAAGGCTGACTGAAAGACATTGCCATTACCCGTCTTCTAGACACCTCTAGGAAGGCGTCAGTGAAGAAAGTGAGTTTTCTCCTACGATTCCAGGAGGTCCCCAGTGTCTTGTTTTGAGTTCATGCTACGTTTGCCCTAGCTCAGTGCCAAGTAAACGTGACCCATAGCCTCAGGTAAGCACGAGTGTTTCCTCTCAGCAATGTTTTGTGTGCAGCCATCTCCATGAGCCGTGACTCGAGAGAGGGCTTTAATTATACTACGGCTTTCCGTAGACCTAAGAGAGTCACGTAGGAATTCCCTTCTGATTGAGAGTGTGTGCACTGTAGTTCCCTTTTATTTTCCGAGAAACATAACACAGAACAGACTGTTGGGGTCAACTCTTTCTATGCAGAGGGAAGGGTAATGAACAGATGCTCGCTGGCAGAGCTTGATTTCTACAGCTCTAAGGCAGCCGCACGACGACGTTTTTTCCAGTATTCCATTCAACGTGGCTCTCCCTCTGCGGAGGCCCTCTGAACTGCACTGAAAGTATCCCTGAGCCTAAAGGGCATCCTGGCAACTCTTACCTGTCATCTCTCTATTGTGAAGCAAGGCACACGGTAGGTCCAGCCTGACAGAAAATGCTGAAAATCTGGTAAAATTATGAGGCATTTGGACGATCCAAAGTCACCTAGGCCGTACTAGTTCATGAAGCGTGTAATGCGATTCATGGCACGCAAAACAGCCCGCGTCCAACGAAGTGTGATCATAGAAAGGCCCAGTGGGGCTGAAAGTCTCCAGTGGTCAGTCAGAGATTGCTGGTTATTTTGCTGTGGTGTCAAGTTGGAAACGCGAGAATGTGGGAGAATCCGACATTCTCCTTTTGGAAAGCAGCTCCATTGCAGCTTCCAAGCCTGCTGAAACCCACACCACCGCGACACTGCTCACTCCACAGATGCCGCTGAAGAGCAGTTAGTTTTTACCTGAAGAAACCAGGAGCTTGCAATTCCTTCCTGGGAGTCACCACAGGAGCATACTGTAGCTAAAGTGCCAACTAAATGTGACCTCTAGTCTTGAGGTAAGGTGCACATTTTCCCATTACAAGAGAGAGGGGTGCACCAGTTGCCAGGAAGTCTTAGTCAATGGACGGCTTTAGCTTTAGTAGTGCTCACAGGGCTCAAGACTCTCACGTGGTCACTTCTTTCCAAGGAAGTACACTGTGTCCCCAAAGCCTTCTGAGCACAATCAAGGGATACACAGTTGTGGGAACATTCCTCACCATGCAGTTGGATGGGCCGGGAACTAATGTGTTCCCTATGGTTAGCGATCCACAGCTTTGAAACAGCCTCAGGAAGGCGGTTCGTGGCAGGCTTTCATTCCATGTTGGTCTGCCACTTGGAGGAAACGTAAGATGCCTTGAAAGAAACCACCGGGACTCCAATTCAGTTTGGGGACTCCTGTCGAGGTCTCTCTAAGTGATGCGAAAGTGGCCTTTAGGTCCAGACTGAAATAAAGTAGAGATTTACCCTGAGCATCGCTAGGCATTTGGAACATCCAAAGTCACCTAGGCCTACTGAGGGCATTTAGAGGATTATGCCGTTCACCACATGCAGAACACACTGCATCCAAAAGTTTCATCGCAGAAGGCCAAATTGCGTTCCGACGGTCTCCTTTGGATTGCCAGAGAAGATAGGTCTATGTGCTGGGTGATCCAGTTTGTCATGGAGAATCTCGGAAAAGGCAGGATTTCCCCCATTTGAAAGGGAGATAGTGGCGGCGTCAAGGCTGACTGAAAGACATTGCTGTTACCGTCTTCTAGTCACCTCTAGCAATGCCTCAGTGAAGGAAGTGAGTGTTCTCCTACTAATCCAGGTGTTCTCCAGTGCCTTGTTTGGAGTTCATGCTACGTTTGCCCTAGCTCAGTGCCAAGTAAACGTGACCCATAGCCTCAGGTAAGCACGAGTGTTTCCTCTCAGCAATGTTTTGTGTGCCGCCATCTCCATGAGCCGTGACTCGAGAGAGGGTTTGAACTCAACAACGGCTTTCCGTAGCCCTAAGAGAGTCACGTAGGAATTCCCTTCTGAGGGAGAGTGTGTGCCCTGTAGTTCCGTTTTATTTTCCGAGAAACATAACACAGAACAGACTGTGGGGTCAACTGTTTCTATGCAGAGGAAAGGGTAATGAACAGATTCTCGCTGGCAGAGCTTGATTTCTACAGCTCTAAGGCAGCCCCAGGACCACGTTTTTGCCAGTATTCCATTCAACGTGGCTCTGCCTCTGCGGAGGCCCTCTGAACTGCACTGAAAGAATCCCTGAGCCTAATGTGCATCCTGGCAACTCTTACCTGTCATCTCTCTATTGTGGAGCAAGGTACACGGTAGGTCCAGCCTGACAGAAAATGCTGAAAATCCGGTACAATTGTGAGGCATTTGGACGATCCAAAGTCACCTAGGCCGGACTAGTTCATGAAGCGTGTAATGCGATTCATGGCACGCAAAACAGCCCGCGTCCAACGAAGTGTGATCATAGAAAGGCCCAGTGGGGCTGAAAGTCTCCAGTGGTCAGTCAGAGATTGCTGGTTATTTTGCTGTGGTGTCAAGTTGGAAACGCGAGAATGTGGGAGAAGCCCGACTTTCTCCCTTTGGAAAGCAGCTCCATTGCAGCTTCCAAGCCTGCTGAAACCCACACCACCGCGACACTGCTCACTCCACAGATGCCGCTGAAGAGCAGTTAGTTTTTACCTGAAGAAACCAGGAGCTTGCAATTCCTTCCTGGGAGCTCACCACAGGAGCATACTGTAGCTAAAGTGCTAACTAAATGTGACCTCTAGTCTTGAGGTAAGGTGCACATTTTCCCATTACAAGAGAGAGGGGTGCACCAGTTGCCAGGAAGTCTTAGTCAATGGACGGCTTTAGCTTTAGTAGGGCTCACAGTGCTCAAGACTCTCACGTGGTCAGTTCTTTCCAAGGAAGTATACTGTGTCCCCATAGCCTTCTGAGCACAATCAAGGGATACACAGTTGTGGGAACATTCCTCACCATGCAGTTGGATGGGCCGGGAACTAATGTGTTCCCTATGGTTAGCGATCCACAGCTTTGAAACAGCCTCAGGAAGGCGGTTCGTGGCAGGCTTTCATTCCATGCGGGTCTGCCACTTGGAGGAAACGTAAGATGCCAAGAAAGAAACCACCGGGACTCCAATTCAGTTTGGGGACTCCTGCTCGAGGTCTCTCTAAGTGATGCGAAAGTGGCCTTTAGGTCCAGACTGAAATAAAGTAGAGATTTACCCTGAGCATCGCTAGGCATTTGGAACATCCAAAGTCACCTAGGCCTACTGAGGGCATTTAGAGGATTATGCCGTTCACCACATGCAGAACACACTGCATCCAAAGGTTTCATCGCAGAAGGCCAAACTGCGTTCCAACGGTCTCCTTTGGATTGCCAGAGAAGATAGGTCTATGTGCTGGGTGATCCAGTTTGTCATGGAGAATCTCGGAAAAGGCAGGATTTCCCCCATTTGAAAGGTAGATAGTGGCGGCCTCAAGGCTGACTGAAAGACATTGCCATTACCCGTCTTCTAGACACCTCTAGGAAGGCGTCAGTGAAGAAAGTGAGTTTTCTCCTACGATTCCAGGAGGTCCCCAGTGTCTTGTTTTGAGTTCATGCTACGTTTGCCCTAGCTCAGTGCCAAGTAAACGTGACCCATAGCCTCAGGTAAGCACGAGTGTTTCCTCTCAGCAATGTTTTGTGTGCAGCCATCTCCATGAGCCGTGACTCGAGAGAGGGCTTTAATTATACTACGGCTTTCCGTAGACCTAAGAGAGTCACGTAGGAATTCCCTTCTGATTGAGAGTGTGTGCACTGTAGTTCCCTTTTATTTTCCGAGAAACATAACACAGAACAGACTGTTGGGGTCAACTCTTTCTATGCAGAGGGAAGGGTAATGAACAGATGCTCGCTGGCAGAGCTTGATTTCTACAGCTCTAAGGCAGCCGCACGACGACGTTTTTTCCAGTATTCCATTCAACGTGGCTCTCCCTCTGCGGAGGCCCTCTGAACTGCACTGAAAGTATCCCTGAGCCTAAAGGGCATCCTGGCAACTCTTACCTGTCATCTCTCTATTGTGAAGCAAGGCACACGGTAGGTCCAGCCTGACAGAAAATGCTGAAAATCTGGTAAAATTATGAGGCATTTGGACGATCCAAAGTCACCTAGGCCGTACTAGTTCATGAAGCGTGTAATGCGATTCATGGCACGCAAAACAGCCCGCGTCCAACGAAGTGTGATCATAGAAAGGCCCAGTGGGGCTGAAAGTCTCCAGTGGTCAGTCAGAGATTGCTGGTTATTTTGCTGTGGTGTCAAGTTGGAAACGCGAGAATGTGGGAGAATCCGACATTCTCCTTTTGGAAAGCAGCTCCATTGCAGCTTCCAAGCCTGCTGAAACCCACACCACCGCGACACTGCTCACTCCACAGATGCCGCTGAAGAGCAGTTAGTTTTTACCTGAAGAAACCAGGAGCTTGCAATTCCTTCCTGGGAGTCACCACAGGAGCATACTGTAGCTAAAGTGCCAACTAAATGTGACCTCTAGTCTTGAGGTAAGGTGCACATTTTCCCATTACAAGAGAGAGGGGTGCACCAGTTGCCAGGAAGTCTTAGTCAATGGACGGCTTTAGCTTTAGTAGTGCTCACAGGGCTCAAGACTCTCACGTGGTCACTTCTTTCCAAGGAAGTACACTGTGTCCCCAAAGCCTTCTGAGCACAATCAAGGGATACACAGTTGTGGGAACATTCCTCACCATGCAGTTGGATGGGCCGGGAACTAATGTGTTCCCTATGGTTAGCGATCCACAGCTTTGAAACAGCCTCAGGAAGGCGGTTCGTGGCAGGCTTTCATTCCATGTTGGTCTGCCACTTGGAGGAAACGTAAGATGCCAAGAAAGAAACCACCGGGACTCCAATTCAGTTTGGGGACTCCTGTCGAGGTCTCTCTAAGTGATGCGAAAGTGGCCTTTAGGTCCAGACTGAAATAAAGTAGAGATTTACCCTGAGCATCGCTAGGCATTTGGAACATCCAAAGTCACCTAGGCCTACTGAGGGCATTTAGAGGATTATGCCGTTCACCACATGCAGAACACACTGCATCCAAAAGTTTCATCGCAGAAGGCCAAATTGCGTTCCGACGGTCTCCTTTGGATTGCCAGAGAAGATAGGTCTATGTGCTGGGTGATCCAGTTTGTCATGGAGAATCTCGGAAAAGGCAGGATTTCCCCCATTTGAAAGGGAGATAGTGGCGGCGTCAAGGCTGACTGAAAGACATTGCTGTTACCGTCTTCTAGTCACCTCTAGCAATGCCTCAGTGAAGGAAGTGAGTGTTCTCCTACTAATCCAGGTGTTCTCCAGTGCCTTGTTTGGAGTTCATGCTACGTTTGCCCTAGCTCAGTGCCAAGTAAACGTGACCCATAGCCTCAGGTAAGCACGAGTGTTTCCTCTCAGCAATGTTTTGTGTGCCGCCATCTCCATGAGCCGTGACTCGAGAGAGGGTTTGAACTCAACAACGGCTTTCCGTAGCCCTAAGAGAGTCACGTAGGAATTCCCTTCTGAGGGAGAGTGTGTGCCCTGTAGTTCCGTTTTATTTTCCGAGAAACATAACACAGAACAGACTGTGGGGTCAACTGTTTCTATGCAGAGGAAAGGGTAATGAACAGATTCTCGCTGGCAGAGCTTGATTTCTACAGCTCTAAGGCAGCCCCAGGACCACGTTTTTGCCAGTATTCCATTCAACGTGGCTCTGCCTCTGCGGAGGCCCTCTGAACTGCACTGAAAGAATCCCTGAGCCTAATGTGCATCCTGGCAACTCTTACCTGTCATCTCTCTATTGTGGAGCAAGGTACACGGTAGGTCCAGCCTGACAGAAAATGCTGAAAATCCGGTACAATTGTGAGGCATTTGGACGATCCAAAGTCACCTAGGCCGGACTAGTTCATGAAGCGTGTAATGCGATTCATGGCACGCAAAACAGCCCGCGTCCAACGAAGTGTGATCATAGAAAGGCCCAGTGGGGCTGAAAGTCTCCAGTGGTCAGTCAGAGATTGCTGGTTATTTTGCTGTGGTGTCAAGTTGGAAACGCGAGAATGTGGGAGAAGCCCGACTTTCTCCCTTTGGAAAGCAGCTCCATTGCAGCTTCCAAGCCTGCTGAAACCCACACCACCGCGACACTGCTCACTCCACAGATGCCGCTGAAGAGCAGTTAGTTTTTACCTGAAGAAACCAGGAGCTTGCAATTCCTTCCTGGGAGCTCACCACAGGAGCATACTGTAGCTAAAGTGCTAACTAAATGTGACCTCTAGTCTTGAGGTAAGGTGCACATTTTCCCATTACAAGAGAGAGGGGTGCACCAGTTGCCAGGAAGTCTTAGTCAATGGACGGCTTTAGCTTTAGTAGGGCTCACAGTGCTCAAGACTCTCACGTGGTCAGTTCTTTCCAAGGAAGTATACTGTGTCCCCATAGCCTTCTGAGCACAATCAAGGGATACACAGTTGTGGGAACATTCCTCACCATGCAGTTGGATGGGCCGGGAACTAATGTGTTCCCTATGGTTAGCGATCCACAGCTTTGAAACAGCCTCAGGAAGGCGGTTCGTGGCAGGCTTTCATTCCATGCGGGTCTGCCACTTGGAGGAAACGTAAGATGCCAAGAAAGAAACCACCGGGACTCCAATTCAGTTTGGGGGCTCCTGCTCGAGGTCTCTCTAAGTGATGCGAAAGTGGCCTTTAGGTCCAGACTGAAATAAAGTAGAGATTTACTCTGAGCATCGCTAGGCATTTGGAACATCCAAAGTCACCTAGGCCTACTGAGGGCATTTAGAGGATTATGCCGTTCACCACATGCAGAACACACTGCATCCAAAGGTTTCATCGCAGAAGGCCAAACTGCATTCCAACGGTCTCCTTTGGATTGCCAGAGAAGATAGGTCTATGTGCTGGGTGATCCAGTTTGTCATGGAGAATCTCGGAAAAGGCAGGATTTCCCCCATTTGAAAGGTAGATAGTGGCGGCCTCAAGTCTGACTGAAAGACATTGCCATTACCCGTCTTCTAGACACCTCTAGGAAGGCGTCAGTGAAGAAAGTGAGTTTTCTCCTACGATTCCAGGAGGTCCCCAGTGTCTTGTTTTGAGTTCATGCTACGTTTGCCCTAGCTCAGTGCCAAGTAAACGTGACCCATAGCCTCAGGTAAGCACGAGTGTTTCCTCTCAGCAATGTTTTGTGTGCAGCCATCTCCATGAGCCGTGACTCGAGAGAGGGCTTTAATTATACTACGGCTTTCCGTAGACCTAAGAGAGTCACGTAGGAATTCCCTTCTGATTGAGAGTGTGTGCACTGTAGTTCCCTTTTATTTTCCGAGAAACATAACACAGAACAGACTGTTGGGGTCAACTCTTTCTATGCAGAGGGAAGGGTAATGAACAGATGCTCGCTGGCAGAGCTTGATTTCTACAGCTCTAAGGCAGCCGCACGACGACGTTTTTTCCAGTATTCCATTCAACGTGGCTCTCCCTCTGCGGAGGCCCTCTGAACTGCACTGAAAGTATCCCTGAGCCTAAAGGGCATCCTGGCAACTCTTACCTGTCATCTCTCTATTGTGAAGCAAGGCACACGGTAGGTCCAGCCTGACAGAAAATGCTGAAAATCTGGTAAAATTATGAGGCATTTGGACGATCCAAAGTCACCTAGGCCGTACTAGTTCATGAAGCGTGTAATGCGATTCATGGCACGCAAAACAGCCCGCGTCCAACGAAGTGTGATCATAGAAAGGCCCAGTGGGGCTGAAAGTCTCCAGTGGTCAGTCAGAGATTGCTGGTTATTTTGCTGTGGTGTCAAGTTGGAAACGCGAGAATGTGGGAGAATCCGACATTCTCCTTTTGGAAAGCAGCTCCATTGCAGCTTCCAAGCCTGCTGAAACCCACACCACCGCGACACTGCTCACTCCACAGATGCCGCTGAAGAGCAGTTAGTTTTTACCTGAAGAAACCAGGAGCTTGCAATTCCTTCCTGGGAGTCACCACAGGAGCATACTGTAGCTAAAGTGCCAACTAAATGTGACCTCTAGTCTTGAAGTAAGGTGCACATTTTCCCATTACAAGAGAGAGGGGTGCACCAGTTGCCAGGAAGTCTTAGTCAATGGACGGCTTTAGCTTTAGTAGTGCTCACAGGGCTCAAGACTCTCACGTGGTCACTTCTTTCCAAGGAAGTACACTGTGTCCCCAAAGCCTTCTGAGCACAATCAAGGGATACACAGTTGTGGGAACATTCCTCACCATGCAGTTGGATGGGCCGGGAACTAATGTGTTCCCTATGGTTAGCGATCCACAGCTTTGAAACAGCCTCAGGAAGGCGGTTCGTGGCAGGCTTTCATTCCATGTTGGTCTGCCACTTGGAGGAAACGTAAGATGCCAAGAAAGAAACCACCGGGACTCCAATTCAGTTTGGGGACTCCTGTCGAGGTCTCTCTAAGTGATGCGAAAGTGGCCTTTAGGTCCAGACTGAAATAAAGTAGAGATTTACCCTGAGCATCGCTAGGCATTTGGAACATCCAAAGTCACCTAGGCCTACTGAGGGCATTTAGAGGATTATGCCGTTCACCACATGCAGAACACACTGCATCCAAAAGTTTCATCGCAGAAGGCCAAATTGCGTTCCGACGGTCTCCTTTGGATTGCCAGAGAAGATAGGTCTATGTGCTGGGTGATCCAGTTTGTCATGGAGAATCTCGGAAAAGGCAGGATTTCCCCCATTTGAAAGGGAGATAGTGGCGGCGTCAAGGCTGACTGAAAGACATTGCTGTTACCGTCTTCTAGTCACCTCTAGCAATGCCTCAGTGAAGGAAGTGAGTGTTCTCCTACTAATCCAGGTGTTCTCCAGTGCCTTGTTTGGAGTTCATGCTACGTTTGCCCTAGCTCAGTGCCAAGTAAACGTGACCCATAGCCTCAGGTAAGCACGAGTGTTTCCTCTCAGCAATGTTTTGTGTGCCGCCATCTCCATGAGCCGTGACTCGAGAGAGGGTTTGAACTCAACAACGGCTTTCCGTAGCCCTAAGAGAGTCACGTAGGAATTCCCTTCTGAGGGAGAGTGTGTGCCCTGTAGTTCCGTTTTATTTTCCGAGAAACATAACACAGAACAGACTGTGGGGTCAACTGTTTCTATGCAGAGGAAAGGGTAATGAACAGATTCTCGCTGGCAGAGCTTGATTTCTACAGCTCTAAGGCAGCCCCAGGACCACGTTTTTGCCAGTATTCCATTCAACGTGGCTCTGCCTCTGCGGAGGCCCTCTGAACTGCACTGAAAGAATCCCTGAGCCTAAAGGGCATCCTGGCAACTCTTACCTGTCATCTCTCTATTGTGGAGCAAGGTACACGGTAGGTCCAGCCTGACAGAAAATGCTGAAAATCCGGTACAATTGTGAGGCATTTGGACGATCCAAAGTCACCTAGGCCGGACTAGTTCATGAAGCGTGTAATGCGATTCATGGCACGCAAAACAGCCCGCGTCCAACGAAGTGTGATCATAGAAAGGCCCAGTGGGGCTGAAAGTCTCCAGTGGTCAGTCAGAGATTGCTGGTTATTTTGCTGTGGTGTCAAGTTGGAAACGCGAGAATGTGGGAGAAGCCCGACTTTCTCCCTTTGGAAAGCAGCTCCATTGCAGCTTCCAAGCCTGCTGAAACCCACACCACCGCGACACTGCTCACTCCACAGATGCCGCTGAAGAGCAGTTAGTTTTTACCTGAAGAAACCAGGAGCTTGCAATTCCTTCCTGGGAGCTCACCACAGGAGCATACTGTAGCTAAAGTGCTAACTAAATGTGACCTCTAGTCTTGAGGTAAGGTGCACATTTTCCCATTACAAGAGAGAGGGGTGCACCAGTTGCCAGGAAGTCTTAGTCAATGGACGGCTTTAGCTTTAGTAGGGCTCACAGTGCTCAAGACTCTCACGTGGTCAGTTCTTTCCAAGGAAGTATACTGTGTCCCCATAGCCTTCTGAGCACAATCAAGGGATACACAGTTGTGGGAACATTCCTCACCATGCAGTTGGATGGGCCGGGAACTAATGTGTTCCCTATGGTTAGCGATCCACAGCTTTGAAACAGCCTCAGGAAGGCGGTTCGTGGCAGGCTTTCATTCCATGCGGGTCTGCCACTTGGAGGAAACGTAAGATGCCAAGAAAGAAACCACCGGGACTCCAATTCAGTTTGGGGACTCCTGCTCGAGGTCTCTCTAAGTGATGCGAAAGTGGCCTTTAGGTCCAGACTGAAATAAAGTAGAGATTTACCCTGAGCATCGCTAGGCATTTGGAACATCCAAAGTCACCTAGGCCTACTGAGGGCATTTAGAGGATTATGCCGTTCACCACATGCAGAACACACTGCATCCAAAGGTTTCATCGCAGAAGGCCAAACTGCGTTCCAACGGTCTCCTTTGGATTGCCAGAGAAGATAGGTCTATGTGCTGGGTGATCCAGTTTGTCATGGAGAATCTCGGAAAAGGCAGGATTTCCCCCATTTGAAAGGTAGATAGTGGCGGCCTCAAGGCTGACTGAAAGACATTGCCATTACCCGTCTTCTAGACACCTCTAGGAAGGCGTCAGTGAAGAAAGTGAGTTTTCTCCTACGATTCCAGGAGGTCCCCAGTGTCTTGTTTTGAGTTCATGCTACGTTTGCCCTAGCTCAGTGCCAAGTAAACGTGACCCATAGCCTCAGGTAAGCACGAGTGTTTCCTCTCAGCAATGTTTTGTGTGCAGCCATCTCCATGAGCCGTGACTCGAGAGAGGGCTTTAATTATACTACGGCTTTCCGTAGACCTAAGAGAGTCACGTAGGAATTCCCTTCTGATTGAGAGTGTGTGCACTGTAGTTCCCTTTTATTTTCCGAGAAACATAACACAGAACAGACTGTTGGGGTCAACTCTTTCTATGCAGAGGGAAGGGTAATGAACAGATGCTCGCTGGCAGAGCTTGATTTCTACAGCTCTAAGGCAGCCGCACGACGACGTTTTTTCCAGTATTCCATTCAACGTGGCTCTCCCTCTGCGGAGGCCCTCTGAACTGCACTGAAAGTATCCCTGAGCCTAAAGGGCATCCTGGCAACTCTTACCTGTCATCTCTCTATTGTGAAGCAAGGCACACGGTAGGTCCAGCCTGACAGAAAATGCTGAAAATCTGGTAAAATTATGAGGCATTAGGACGATCCAAAGTCACCTAGGCCGTACTAGTTCATGAAGCGTGTAATGCGATTCATGGCACGCAAAACAGCCCGCGTCCAACGAAGTGTGATCATAGAAAGGCCCAGTGGGGCTGAAAGTCTCCAGTGGTCAGTCAGAGATTGCTGGTTATTTTGCTGTGGTGTCAAGTTGGAAACGCGAGAATGTGGGAGAATCCGACATTCTCCTTTTGGAAAGCAGCTCCATTGCAGCTTCCAAGCCTGCTGAAACCCACACCACCGCGACACTGCTCACTCCACAGATGCCGCTGAAGAGCAGTTAGTTTTTACCTGAAGAAACCAGGAGCTTGCAATTCCTTCCTGGGAGTCACCACAGGAGCATACTGTAGCTAAAGTGCCAACTAAATGTGACCTCTAGTCTTGAGGTAAGGTGCACATTTTCCCATTACAAGAGAGAGGGGTGCACCAGTTGCCAGGAAGTCTTAGTCAATGGACGGCTTTAGCTTTAGTAGTGCTCACAGGGCTCAAGACTCTCACGTGGTCACTTCTTTCCAAGGAAGTACACTGTGTCCCCAAAGCCTTCTGAGCACAATCAAGGGATACACAGTTGTGGGAACATTCCTCACCATGCAGTTGGATGGGCCGGGAACTAATGTGTTCCCTATGGTTAGCGATCCACAGCTTTGAAACAGCCTCAGGAAGGCGGTTCGTGGCAGGCTTTCATTCCATGTTGGTCTGCCACTTGAAGGAAACGTAAGATGCCAAGAAAGAAACCACCGGGACTCCAATTCAGTTTGGGGACTCCTGTCGAGGTCTCTCTAAGTGATGCGAAAGTGGCCTTTAGGTCCAGACTGAAATAAAGTAGAGATTTACCCTGAGCATCGCTAGGCATTTGGAACATCCAAAGTCACCTAGGCCTACTGAGGGCATTTAGAGGATTATGCCGTTCACCACATGCAGAACACACTGCATCCAAAAGTTTCATCGCAGAAGGCCAAATTGCGTTCCGACGGTCTCCTTTGGATTGCCAGAGAAGATAGGTCTATGTGCTGGGTGATCCAGTTTGTCATGGAGAATCTCGGAAAAGGCAGGATTTCCCCCATTTGAAAGGGAGATAGTGGCGGCGTCAAGGCTGACTGAAAGACATTGCTGTTACCGTCTTCTAGTCACCTCTAGCAATGCCTCAGTGAAGGAAGTGAGTGTTCTCCTACTAATCCAGGTGTTCTCCAGTGCCTTGTTTGGAGTTCATGCTACGTTTGCCCTAGCTCAGTGCCAAGTAAACGTGACCCATAGCCTCAGGTAAGCACGAGTGTTTCCTCTCAGCAATGTTTTGTGTGCCGCCATCTCCATGAGCCGTGACTCGAGAGAGGGTTTGAACTCAACAACGGCTTTCCGTAGCCCTAAGAGAGTCACGTAGGAATTCCCTTCTGAGGGAGAGTGTGTGCCCTGTAGTTCCGTTTTATTTTCCGAGAAACATAACACAGAACAGACTGTGGGGTCAACTGTTTCTATGCAGAGGAAAGGGTAATGAACAGATTCTCGCTGGCAGAGCTTGATTTCTACAGCTCTAAGGCAGCCCCAGGACCACGTTTTTGCCAGTATTCCATTCAACGTGGCTCTGCCTCTGCGGAGGCCCTCTGAACTGCACTGAAAGAATCCCTGAGCCTAATGTGCATCCTGGCAACTCTTACCTGTCATCTCTCTATTGTGGAGCAAGGTACACGGTAGGTCCAGCCTGACAGAAAATGCTGAAAATCCGGTACAATTGTGAGGCATTTGGACGATCCAAAGTCACCTAGGCCGGACTAGTTCATGAAGCGTGTAATGCGATTCATGGCACGCAAAACAGCCCGCGTCCAACGAAGTGTGATCATAGAAAGGCCCAGTGGGGCTGAAAGTCTCCAGTGGTCAGTCAGAGATTGCTGGTTATTTTGCTGTGGTGTCAAGTTGGAAACGCGAGAATGTGGGAGAAGCCCGACTTTCTCCCTTTGGAAAGCAGCTCCATTGCAGCTTCCAAGCCTGCTGAAACCCACACCACCGCGACACTGCTCACTCCACAGATGCCGCTGAAGAGCAGTTAGTTTTTACCTGAAGAAACCAGGAGCTTGCAATTCCTTCCTGGGAGCTCACCACAGGAGCATACTGTAGCTAAAGTGCCAACTAAATGTGACCTCTAGTCTTGAGGTAAGGTGCACATTTTCCCATTACAAGAGAGAGGGGTGCACCAGTTGCCAGGAAGTCTTAGTCAATGGACGGCTTTAGCTTTAGTAGGGCTCACAGTGCTCAAGACTCTCACGTGGTCAGTTCTTTCCAAGGAAGTATACTGTGTCCCCATAGCCTTCTGAGCACAATCAAGGGATACACAGTTGTGGGAACATTCCTCACCATGCAGTTGGATGGGCCGGGAACTAATGTGTTCCCTATGGTTAGCGATCCACAGCTTTGAAACAGCCTCAGGAAGGCGGTTCGTGGCAGGCTTTCATTCCATGCGGGTCTGCCACTTGGAGGAAACGTAAGATGCCAAGAAAGAAACCACCGGGACTCCAATTCAGTTTGGGGACTCCTGCTCGAGGTCTCTCTAAGTGATGCGAAAGTGGCCTTTAGGTCCAGACTGAAATAAAGTAGAGATTTACCCTGAGCATCGCTAGGCATTTGGAACATCCAAAGTCACCTAGGCCTACTGAGGGCATTTAGAGGATTATGCCGTTCACCACATGCAGAACACACTGCATCCAAAGGTTTCATCGCAGAAGGCCAAACTGCGTTCCAACGGTCTCCTTTGGATTGCCAGAGAAGATAGGTCTATGTGCTGGGTGATCCAGTTTGTCATGGAGAATCTCGGAAAAGGCAGGATTTCCCCCATTTGAAAGGTAGATAGTGGCGGCCTCAAGGCTGACTGAAAGACATTGCCATTACCCGTCTTCTAGACACCTCTAGGAAGGCGTCAGTGAAGAAAGTGAGTTTTCTCCTACGATTCCAGGAGGTCCCCAGTGTCTTGTTTTGAGTTCATGCTACGTTTGCCCTAGCTCAGTGCCAAGTAAACGTGACCCATAGCCTCAGGTAAGCACGAGTGTTTCCTCTCAGCAATGTTTTGTGTGCAGCCATCTCCATGAGCCGTGACTCGAGAGAGGGCTTTAATTATACTACGGCTTTCCGTAGACCTAAGAGAGTCACGTAGGAATTCCCTTCTGATTGAGAGTGTGTGCACTGTAGTTCCCTTTTATTTTCCGAGAAACATAACACAGAACAGACTGTTGGGGTCAACTCTTTCTATGCAGAGGGAAGGGTAATGAACAGATGCTCGCTGGCAGAGCTTGATTTCTACAGCTCTAAGGCAGCCGCACGACGACGTTTTTTCCAGTATTCCATTCAACGTGGCTCTCCCTCTGCGGAGGCCCTCTGAACTGCACTGAAAGTATCCCTGAGCCTAAAGGGCATCCTGGCAACTCTTACCTGTCATCTCTCTATTGTGAAGCAAGGCACACGGTAGGTCCAGCCTGACAGAAAATGCTGAAAATCTTGTAAAATTATGAGGCATTTGGACGATCCAAAGTCACCTAGGCCGTACTAGTTCATGAAGCGTGTAATGCGATTCATGGCACGCAAAACAGCCCGCGTCCAACGAAGTGTGATCATAGAAAGGCCCAGTGGGGCTGAAAGTCTCCAGTGGTCAGTCAGAGATTGCTGGTTATTTTGCTGTGGTGTCAAGTTGGAAACGCGAGAATGTGGGAGAATCCGACATTCTCCTTTTGGAAAGCAGCTCCATTGCAGCTTCCAAGCCTGCTGAAACCCACACCACCGCGACACTGCTCACTCCACAGATGCCGCTGAAGAGCAGTTAGTTTTTACCTGAAGAAACCAGGAGCTTGCAATTCCTTCCTGGGAGTCACCACAGGAGCATACTGTAGCTAAAGTGCCAACTAAATGTGACCTCTAGTCTTGAGGTAAGGTGCACATTTTCCCATTACAAGAGAGAGGGGTGCACCAGTTGCCAGGAAGTCTTAGTCAATGGACGGCTTTAGCTTTAGTAGTGCTCACAGGGCTCAAGACTCTCACGTGGTCACTTCTTTCCAAGGAAGTACACTGTGTCCCCAAAGCCTTCTGAGCACAATCAAGGGATACACAGTTGTGGGAACATTCCTCACCATGCAGTTGGATGGGCCGGGAACTAATGTGTTCCCTATGGTTAGCGATCCACAGCTTTGAAACAGCCTCAGGAAGGCGGTTCGTGGCAGGCTTTCATTCCATGTTGGTCTGCCACTTGGAGGAAACGTAAGATGCCAAGAAAGAAACCACCGGGACTCCAATTCAGTTTGGGGACTCCTGTCGAGGTCTCTCTAAGTGATGCGAAAGTGGCCTTTAGGTCCAGACTGAAATAAAGTAGAGATTTACCCTGAGCATCGCTAGGCATTTGGAACATCCAAAGTCACCTAGGCCTACTGAGGGCATTTAGAGGATTATGCCGTTCACCACATGCAGAACACACTGCATCCAAAAGTTTCATCGCAGAAGGCCAAATTGCGTTCCGACGGTCTCCTTTGGATTGCCAGAGAAGATAGGTCTATGTGCTGGGTGATCCAGTTTGTCATGGAGAATCTCGGAAAAGGCAGGATTTCCCCCATTTGAAAGGGAGATAGTGGCGGCGTCAAGGCTGACTGAAAGACATTGCTGTTACCGTCTTCTAGTCACCTCTAGCAATGCCTCAGTGAAGGAAGTGAGTGTTCTCCTACTAATCCAGGTGTTCTCCAGTGCCTTGTTTGGAGTTCATGCTACGTTTGCCCTAGCTCAGTGCCAAGTAAACGTGACCCATAGCCTCAGGTAAGCACGAGTGTTTCCTCTCAGCAATGTTTTGTGTGCCGCCATCTCCATGAGCCGTGACTCGAGAGAGGGTTTGAACTCAACAATGGCTTTCCGTAGCCCTAAGAGAGTCACGTAGGAATTCCCTTCTGAGGGAGAGTGTGTGCCCTGTAGTTCCGTTTTATTTTCCGAGAAACATAACACAGAACAGACTGTGGGGTCAACTGTTTCTATGCAGAGGAAAGGGTAATGAACAGATTCTCGCTGGCAGAGCTTGATTTCTACAGCTCTAAGGCAGCCCCAGGACCACGTTTTTGCCAGTATTCCATTCAACGTGGCTCTGCCTCTGCGGAGGCCCTCTGAACTGCACTGAAAGAATCCCTGAGCCTAATGTGCATCCTGGCAACTCTTACCTGTCATCTCTCTATTGTGGAGCAAGGTACACGGTAGGTCCAGCCTGACAGAAAATGCTGAAAATCCGGTAAAATTGTGAGGCATTTGGACGATCCAAAGTCACCTAGGCCGGACTAGTTCATGAAGCGTGTAATGCGATTCATGGCACGCAAAACAGCCCGCGTCCAACGAAGTGTGATCATAGAAAGGCCCAGTGGGGCTGAAAGTCTCCAGTGGTCAGTCAGAGATTGCTGGTTATTTTGCTGTGGTGTCAAGTTGGAAACGCGAGAATGTGGGAGAAGCCCGACTTTCTCCCTTTGGAAAGCAGCTCCATTGCAGCTTCCAAGCCTGCTGAAACCCACACCACCGCGACACTGCTCACTCCACAGATGCCGCTGAAGAGCAGTTAGTTTTTACCTGAAGAAACCAGGAGCTTGCAATTCCTTCCTGGGAGCTCACCACAGGAGCATACTGTAGCTAAAGTGCTAACTAAATGTGACCTCTAGTCTTGAGGTAAGGTGCACATTTTCCCATTACAAGAGAGAGGGGTGCACCAGTTGCCAGGAAGTCTTAGTCAATGGACGGCTTTAGCTTTAGTAGGGCTCACAGTGCTCAAGACTCTCACGTGGTCAGTTCTTTCCAAGGAAGTATACTGTGTCCCCATAGCCTTCTGAGCACAATCAAGGGATACACAGTTGTGGGAACATTCCTCACCATGCAGTTGGATGGGCCGGGAACTAATGTGTTCCCTATGGTTAGCGATCCACAGCTTTGAAACAGCCTCAGGAAGGCGGTTCGTGGCAGGCTTTCATTCCATGCGGGTCTGCCACTTGGAGGAAACGTAAGATGCCAAGAAAGAAACCACCGGGACTCCAATTCAGTTTGGGGACTCCTGCTCGAGGTCTCTCTAAGTGATGCGAAAGTGGCCTTTAGGTCCAGACTGAAATAAAGTAGAGATTTACCCTGAGCATCGCTAGGCATTTGGAACATCCAAAGTCACCTAGGCCTACTGAGGGCATTTAGAGGATTATGCCGTTCACCACATGCAGAACACACTGCATCCAAAGGTTTCATCGCAGAAGGCCAAACTGCGTTCCAACGGTCTCCTTTGGATTGCCAGAGAAGATAGGTCTATGTGCTGGGTGATCCAGTTTGTCATGGAGAATCTCGGAAAAGGCAGGATTTCCCCCATTTGAAAGGTAGATAGTGGCGGCCTCAAGGCTGACTGAAAGACATTGCCATTACCCGTCTTCTAGACACCTCTAGGAAGGCGTCAGTGAAGAAAGTGAGTTTTCTCCTACGATTCCAGGAGGTCCCCAGTGTCTTGTTTTGAGTTCATGCTACGTTTGCCCTAGCTCAGTGCCAAGTAAACGTGACCCATAGCCTCAGGTAAGCACGAGTGTTTCCTCTCAGCAATGTTTTGTGTGCAGCCATCTCCATGAGCCGTGACTCGAGAGAGGGCTTTAATTATACTACGGCTTTCCGTAGACCTAAGAGAGTCACGTAGGAATTCCCTTCTGATTGAGAGTGTGTGCACTGTAGTTCCCTTTTATTTTCCGAGAAACATAACACAGAACAGACTGTTGGGGTCAACTCTTTCTATGCAGAGGGAAGGGTAATGAACAGATGCTCGCTGGCAGAGCTTGATTTCTACAGCTCTAAGGCAGCCGCACGACGACGTTTTTTCCAGTATTCCATTCAACGTGGCTCTCCCTCTGCGGAGGCCCTCTGAACTGCACTGAAAGTATCCCTGAGCCTAAAGGGCATCCTGGCAACTCTTACCTGTCATCTCTCTATTGTGAAGCAAGGCACACGGTAGGTCCAGCCTGACAGAAAATGCTGAAAATCTTGTAAAATTATGAGGCATTTGGACGATCCAAAGTCACCTAGGCCGTACTAGTTCATGAAGCGTGTAATGCGATTCATGGCACGCAAAACAGCCCGCGTCCAACGAAGTGTGATCATAGAAAGGCCCAGTGGGGCTGAAAGTCTCCAGTGGTCAGTCAGAGATTGCTGGTTATTTTGCTGTGGTGTCAAGTTGGAAACGCGAGAATGTGGGAGAATCCGACATTCTCCTTTTGGAAAGCAGCTCCATTGCAGCTTCCAAGCCTGCTGAAACCCACACCACCGCGACACTGCTCACTCCACAGATGCCGCTGAAGAGCAGTTAGTTTTTACCTGAAGAAACCAGGAGCTTGCAATTCCTTCCTGGGAGTCACCACAGGAGCATACTGTAGCTAAAGTGCCAACTAAATGTGACCTCTAGTCTTGAGGTAAGGTGCACATTTTCCCATTACAAGAGAGAGGGGTGCACCAGTTGCCAGGAAGTCTTAGTCAATGGACGGCTTTAGCTTTAGTAGTGCTCACAGGGCTCAAGACTCTCACGTGGTCACTTCTTTCCAAGGAAGTACACTGTGTCCCCAAAGCCTTCTGAGCACAATCAAGGGATACACAGTTGTGGGAACATTCCTCACCATGCAGTTGGATGGGCCGGGAACTAATGTGTTCCCTATGGTTAGCGATCCACAGCTTTGAAACAGCCTCAGGAAGGCGGTTCGTGGCAGGCTTTCATTCCATGTTGGTCTGCCACTTGGAGGAAACGTAAGATGCCAAGAAAGAAACCACCGGGACTCCAATTCAGTTTGGGGACTCCTGTCGAGGTCTCTCTAAGTGATGCGAAAGTGGCCTTTAGGTCCAGACTGAAATAAAGTAGAGATTTACCCTGAGCATCGCTAGGCATTTGGAACATCCAAAGTCACCTAGGCCTACTGAGGGCATTTAGAGGATTATGCCGTTCACCACATGCAGAACACACTGCATCCAAAAGTTTCATCGCAGAAGGCCAAATTGCGTTCCGACGGTCTCCTTTGGATTGCCAGAGAAGATAGGTCTATGTGCTGGGTGATCCAGTTTGTCATGGAGAATCTCGGAAAAGGCAGGATTTCCCCCATTTGAAAGGGAGATAGTGGCGGCGTCAAGGCTGACTGAAAGACATTGCTGTTACCGTCTTCTAGTCACCTCTAGCAATGCCTCAGTGAAGGAAGTGAGTGTTCTCCTACTAATCCAGGTGTTCTCCAGTGCCTTGTTTGGAGTTCATGCTACGTTTGCCCTAGCTCAGTGCCAAGTAAACGTGACCCATAGCCTCAGGTAAGCACGAGTGTTTCCTCTCAGCAATGTTTTGTGTGCCGCCATCTCCATGAGCCGTGACTCGAGAGAGGGTTTGAACTCAACAACGGCTTTCCGTAGCCCTAAGAGAGTCACGTAGGAATTCCCTTCTGAGGGAGAGTGTGTGCCCTGTAGTTCCGTTTTATTTTCCGAGAAACATAACACAGAACAGACTGTGGGGTCAACTGTTTCTATGCAGAGGAAAGGGTAATGAACAGATTCTCGCTGGCAGAGCTTGATTTCTACAGCTCTAAGGCAGCCCCAGGACCACGTTTTTGCCAGTATTCCATTCAACGTGGCTCTGCCTCTGCGGAGGCCCTCTGAACTGCACTGAAAGAATCCCTGAGCCTAATGTGCATCCTGGCAACTCTTACCTGTCATCTCTCTATTGTGGAGCAAGGTACACGGTAGGTCCAGCCTGACAGAAAATGCTGAAAATCCGGTACAATTGTGAGGCATTTGGACGATCCAAAGTCACCTAGGCCGGACTAGTTCATGAAGCGTGTAATGCGATTCATGGCACGCAAAACAGCCCGCGTCCAACGAAGTGTGATCATACAAAGGCCCAGTGGGGCTGAAAGTCTCCAGTGGTCAGTCAGAGATTGCTGGTTATTTTGCTGTGGTGTCAAGTTGGAAACGCGAGAATGTGGGAGAAGCCCGACTTTCTCCCTTTGGAAAGCAGCTCCATTGCAGCTTCCAAGCCTGCTGAAACCCACACCACCGCGACACTGCTCACTCCACAGATGCCGCTGAAGAGCAGTTAGTTTTTACCTGAAGAAACCAGGAGCTTGCAATTCCTTCCTGGGAGCTCACCACAGGAGCATACTGTAGCTAAAGTGCCAACTAAATGTGACCTCTAGTCTTGAGGTAAGGTGCACATTTTCCCATTACAAGAGAGAGGGGTGCACCAGTTGCCAGGAAGTCTTAGTCAATGGACGGCTTTAGCTTTAGTAGGGCTCACAGTGCTCAAGACTCTCACGTGGTCAGTTCTTTCCAAGGAAGTATACTGTGTCCCCATAGCCTTCTGAGCACAATCAAGGGATACACAGTTGTGGGAACATTCCTCACCATGCAGTTGGATGGGCCGGGAACTAATGTGTTCCCTATGGTTAGCGATCCACAGCTTTGAAACAGCCTCAGGAAGGCGGTTCGTGGCAGGCTTTCATTCCATGCGGGTCTGCCACTTGGAGGAAACGTAAGATGCCTTGAAAGAAACCACCGGGACTCCAATTCAGTTTGGGGACTCCTGCTCGAGGTCTCTCTAAGTGATGCGAAAGTGGCCTTTAGGTCCAGACTGAAATAAAGTAGAGATTTACCCTGAGCATCGCTAGGCATTTGGAACATCCAAAGTCACCTAGGCCTACTGAGGGCATTTAGAGGATTATGCCGTTCACCACATGCAGAACACACTGCATCCAAAAGTTTCATCGCAGAAGGCCAAATTGCGTTCCAACGGTCTCCTTTGGATTGCCAGAGAAGATAGGTCTATGTGCTGGGTGATCCAGTTTGTCATGGAGAATCTCGGAAAAGGCAGGATTTCCCCCATTTGAAAGGGAGATAGTGGCGGCGTCAAGGCTGACTGAAAGACATTGCTGTTACCGTCTTCTAGTCACCTCTAGCAATGCCTCAGTGAAGGAAGTGAGTGTTCTCCTACTAATCCAGGTGTTCTCCAGTGCCTTGTTTGGAGTTCATGCTACGTTTGCCCTAGCTCAGTGCCAAGTAAACGTGACCCATAGCCTCAGGTAAGCACGAGTGTTTCCTCTCAGCAATGTTTTGTGTGCAGCCATCTCCATGATCCGTGACTCGAGAGAGGGTTTGAACTCAACAACGGCTTTCCGTAGCCCTAAGAGAGTCACGTAGGAATTCCCTTCTGAGGGAGAGTGTGTGCCCTGTAGTTCCGTTTTATTTTCCGAGAAACATAACACAGAACAGACTGTGGGGTCAACTGTTTCTATGCAGAGGAAAGGGTAATGAACAGATTCTCGCTGGCAGAGCTTGATTTCTACAGCTCTAAGGCAGCCCCAGGACCACGTTTTTGCCAGTATTCCATTCAACGTGGCTCTGCCTCTGCGGAGGCCCTCTGAACTGCACTGAAAGAATCCCTGAGCCTAATGTGCATCCTGGCAACTCTTACCTGTCATCTCTCTATTGTGGAGCAAGGTACACGGTAGGTCCAGCCTGACAGAAAATGCTGAAAATCCGGTAAAATTGTGAGGCATTTGGACGATCCAAAGTCACCTAGGCCGGACTAGTTCATGAAGCGTGTAATGCGATTCATGGCACGCAAAACAGCCCGCGTCCAACGAAGTGTGATCATAGAAAGGCCCAGTGGGGCTGAAAGTCTCCAGTGGTCAGTCAGAGATTGCTGGTTATTTTGCTGTGGTGTCAAGTTGGAAACGCGAGAATGTGGGAGAAGCCCGACTTTCTCCCTTTGGAAAGCAGCTCCATTGCAGCTTCCAAGCCTGCTGAAACCCACACCACCGCGACACTGCTCACTCCACAGATGCCGCTGAAGAGCAGTTAGTTTTTACCTGAAGAAACCAGGAGCTTGCAATTCCTTCCTGGGAGCTCACCACAGGAGCATACTGTAGCTAAAGTGCTAACTAAATGTGACCTCTAGTCTTGAGGTAAGGTGCACATTTTCCCATTACAAGAGAGAGGGGTGCACCAGTTGCCAGGAAGTCTTAGTCAATGGACGGCTTTAGCTTTAGTAGGGCTCACAGTGCTCAAGACTCTCACGTGGTCAGTTCTTTCCAAGGAAGTATACTGTGTCCCCATAGCCTTCTGAGCACAATCAAGGGATACACAGTTGTGGGAACATTCCTCACCATGCAGTTGGATGGGCCGGGAACTAATGTGTTCCCTATGGTTAGCGATCCACAGCTTTGAAACAGCCTCAGGAAGGCGGTTCGTGGCAGGCTTTCATTCCATGCGGGTCTGCCACTTGGAGGAAACGTAAGATGCCAAGAAAGAAACCACCGGGACTCCAATTCAGTTTGGGGGCTCCTGCTCGAGGTCTCTCTAAGTGATGCGAATGTGGCCTTTAGGTCCAGACTGAAATAAAGTAGAGATTTACCCTGAGCATCGCTAGGCATTTGGAACATCCAAAGTCACCTAGGCCTACTGAGGGCATTTAGAGGATTATGCCGTTCACCACATGCAGAACACACTGCATCCAAAGGTTTCATCGCAGAAGGCCAAACTGCGTTCCAACGGTCTCCTTTGGATTGCCAGAGAAGATAGGTCTATGTGCTGGGTGATCCAGTTTGTCATGGAGAATCTCGGAAAAGGCAGGATTTCCCCCATTTGAAAGGTAGATAGTGGCGGCCTCAAGGCTGACTGAAAGACATTGCCATTACCCGTCTTCTAGACACCTCTAGGAAGGCGTCAGTGAAGAAAGTGAGTTTTCTCCTACGATTCCAGGAGGTCCCCAGTGTCTTGTTTTGAGTTCATGCTACGTTTGCCCTAGCTCAGTGCCAAGTAAACGTGACCCATAGCCTCAGGTAAGCACGAGTGTTTCCTCTCAGCAATGTTTTGTGTGCAGCCATCTCCATGAGCCGTGACTCGAGAGAGGGCTTTAATTATACTACGGCTTTCCGTAGACCTAAGAGAGTCACGTAGGAATTCCCTTCTGATTGAGAATGTGTGCACTGTAGTTCCCTTTTATTTTCCGAGAAACATAACACAGAACAGACTGTTGGGGTCAACTCTTTCTATGCAGAGGGAAGGGTAATGAACAGATGCTCGCTGGCAGAGCTTGATTTCTACAGCTCTAAGGCAGCCGCACGACGACGTTTTTTCCAGTATTCCATTCAACGTGGCTCTCCCTCTGCGGAGGCCCTCTGAACTGCACTGAAAGTATCCCTGAGCCTAAAGGGCATCCTGGCAACTCTTACCTGTCATCTCTCTATTGTGAAGCAAGGCACACGGTAGGTCCAGCCTGACAGAAAATGCTGAAAATCTGGTAAAATTATGAGGCATTTGGACGATCCAAAGTCACCTAGGCCGTACTAGTTCATGAAGCGTGTAATGCGATTCATGGCACGCAAAACAGCCCGCGTCCAACGAAGTGTGATCATAGAAAGGCCCAGTGGGGCTGAAAGTCTCCAGTGGTCAGTCAGAGATTGCTGGTTATTTTGCTGTGGTGTCAAGTTGGAAACGCGAGAATGTGGGAGAATCCGACATTCTCCTTTTGGAAAGCAGCTCCATTGCAGCTTCCAAGCCTGCTGAAACCCACACCACCGCGACACTGCTCACTCCACAGATGCCGCTGAAGAGCAGTTAGTTTTTACCTGAAGAAACCAGGAGCTTGCAATTCCTTCCTGGGAGTCACCACAGGAGCATACTGTAGCTAAAGTGCCAACTAAATGTGACCTCTAGTCTTGAGGTAAGGTGCACATTTTCCCATTACAAGAGAGAGGGGTGCACCAGTTGCCAGGAAGTCTTAGTCAATGGACGGCTTTAGCTTTAGTAGTGCTCACAGGGCTCAAGACTCTCACGTGGTCACTTCTTTCCAAGGAAGTACACTGTGTCCCCAAAGCCTTCTGAGCACAATCAAGGGATACACAGTTGTGGGAACATTCCTCACCATGCAGTTGGAAGGGCCGGGAACTAATGTGTTCCCTATGGTTAGCGATCCACAGCTTTGAAACAGCCTCAGGAAGGCGGTTCGTGGCAGGCTTTCATTCCATGCGGGTCTGCCACTTGGAGGAAACGTAAGATGCCAAGAAAGAAACCACCGGGACTCCAATTCAGTTTGGGGGCTCCTGCTCGAGGTCTCTCTAAGTGATGCGAATGTGGCCTTTAGGTCCAGACTGAAATAAAGTAGAGATTTACCCTGAGCATCGCTAGGCATTTGGAACATCCAAAGTCACCTAGGCCTACTGAGGGCATTTAGAGGATTATGCCGTTCACCACATGCAGAACACACTGCATCCAAAGGTTTCATCGCAGAAGGCCAAACTGCGTTCCAACGGTCTCCTTTGGATTGCCAGAGAAGATAGGTCTATGTGCTGGGTGATCCAGTTTGTCATGGAGAATCTCGGAAAAGGCAGGATTTCCCCCATTTGAAAGGTAGATAGTGGCGGCCTCAAGGCTGACTGAAAGACATTGCCATTACCCGTCTTCTAGACACCTCTAGGAAGGCGTCAGTGAAGAAAGTGAGTTTTCTCCTACGATTCCAGGAGGTCCCCAGTGTCTTGTTTTGAGTTCATGCTACGTTTGCCCTAGCTCAGTGCCAAGTAAACGTGACCCATAGCCTCAGGTAAGCACGAGTGTTTCCTCTCAGCAATGTTTTGTGTGCAGCCATCTCCATGAGCCGTGACTCGAGAGAGGGCTTTAATTATACTACGGCTTTCCGTAGACCTAAGAGAGTCACGTAGGAATTCCCTTCTGATTGAGAGTGTGTGCACTGTAGTTCCCTTTTATTTTCCGAGAAACATAACACAGAACAGACTGTTGGGGTCAACTCTTTCTATGCAGAGGGAAGGGTAATGAACAGATGCTCGCTGGCAGAGCTTGATTTCTACAGCTCTAAGGCAGCCGCACGACGACGTTTTTTCCAGTATTCCATTCAACGTGGCTCTCCCTCTGCGGAGGCCCTCTGAACTGCACTGAAAGTATCCCTGAGCCTAAAGGGCATCCTGGCAACTCTTACCTGTCATCTCTCTATTGTGAAGCAAGGCACACGGTAGGTCCAGCCTGACAGAAAATGCTGAAAATCTGGTAAAATTATGAGGCATTTGGACGATCCAAAGTCACCTAGGCCGTACTAGTTCATGAAGCGTGTAATGCGATTCATGGCACGCAAAACAGCCCGCGTCCAACGAAGTGTGATCATAGAAAGGCCCAGTGGGGCTGAAAGTCTCCAGTGGTCAGTCAGAGATTGCTGGTTATTTTGCTGTGGTGTCAAGTTGGAAACGCGAGAATGTGGGAGAAGCCGACATTCTCCTTTTGGAAAGCAGCTCCATTGCAGCTTCCAAGCCTGCTGAAACCCACACCACCGCGACACTGCTCACTCCACAGATGCCGCTGAAGAGCAGTTAGTTTTTACCTGAAGAAACCAGGAGCTTGCAATTCCTTCCTGGGAGTCACCACAGGAGCATACTGTAGCTAAAGTGCCAACTAAATGTGACCTCTAGTCTTGAGGTAAGGTGCACATTTTCCCATTACAAGAGAGAGGGGTGCACCAGTTGCCAGGAAGTCTTAGTCAATGGACGGCTTTAGCTTTAGTAGTGCTCACAGGGCTCAAGACTCTCACGTGGTCACTTCTTTCCAAGGAAGTACACTGTGTCCCCAAAGCCTTCTGAGCACAATCAAGGGATACACAGTTGTGGGAACATTCCTCACCATGCAGTTGGATGGGCCGGGAACTAATGTGTTCCCTATGGTTAGCGATCCACAGCTTTGAAACAGCCTCAGGAAGGCGGTTCGTGGCAGGCTTTCATTCCATGTTGGTCTGCCACTTGGAGGAAACGTAAGATGCCTTGAAAGAAACCACCGGGACTCCAATTCAGTTTGGGGACTCCTGTCGAGGTCTCTCTAAGTGATGCGAAAGCGGCCTTTAGGTCCAGACTGAAATAAAGTAGAGATTTACCCTGAGCATCGCTAGGCATTTGGAACATCCAAAGTCACCTAGGCCTACTGAGGGCATTTAGAGGATTATGCCGTTCACCACATGCAGAACACACTGCATCCAAAAGTTTCATCGCAGAAGGCCAAATTGCGTTCCGACGGTCTCCTTTGGATTGCCAGAGAAGATAGGTCTATGTGCTGGGTGATCCAGTTTGTCATGGAGAATCTCGGAAAAGGCAGGATTTCCCCCATTTGAAAGGGAGATAGTGGCGGCGTCAAGGCTGACTGAAAGACATTGCTGTTACCGTCTTCTAGTCACCTCTAGCAATGCCTCAGTGAAGGAAGTGAGTGTTCTCCTACTAATCCAGGTGTTCTCCAGTGCCTTGTTTGGAGTTCATGCTACGTTTGCCCTAGCTCAGTGCCAAGTAAACGTGACCCATAGCCTCAGGTAAGCACGAGTGTTTCCTCTCAGCAATGTTTTGTGTGCAGCCATCTCCATGAGCCGTGACTCGAGAGAGGGTTTGAACTCAACAACGGCTTTCCGTAGCCCTAAGAGAGTCACGTAGGAATTCCCTTCTGAGGGAGAGTGTGTGCCCTGTAGTTCCGTTTTATTTTCCGAGAAACATAACACAGAACAGACTGTGGGGTCAACTGTTTCTATGCAGAGGAAAGGGTAATGAACAGATTCTCGCTGGCAGAGCTTGATTTCTACAGCTCTAAGGCAGCCCCAGGACCACGTTTTTGCCAGTATTCCATTCAACGTGGCTCTGCCTCTGCGGAGGCCCTCTGAACTGCACTGAAAGAATCCCTGAGCCTAATGTGCATCCTGGCAACTCTTACCTGTCATCTCTCTATTGTGGAGCAAGGTACACGGTAGGTCCAGCCTGACAGAAAATGCTGAAAATCCGGTACAATTGTGAGGCATTTGGACGATCCAAAGTCACCTAGGCCGGACTAGTTCATGAAGCGTGTAATGCGATTCATGGCACGCAAAACAGCCCGCGTCCAACGAAGTGTGATCATAGAAAGGCCCAGTGGGGCTGAAAGTCTCCAGTGGTCAGTCAGAGATTGCTGGTTATTTTGCTGTGGTGTCAAGTTGGAAACGCGAGAATGTGGGAGAAGCCCGACTTTCTCCCTTTGGAAAGCAGCTCCATTGCAGCTTCCAAGCCTGCTGAAACCCACACCACCGCGACACTGCTCACTCCACAGATGCCGCTGAAGAGCAGTTAGTTTTTACCTGAAGAAACCAGGAGCTTGCAATTCCTTCCTGGGAGCTCACCACAGGAGCATACTGTAGCTAAAGTGCTAACTAAATGTGACCTCTAGTCTTGAGGTAAGGTGCACATTTTCCCATTACAAGAGAGAGGGGTGCACCAGTTGCCAGGAAGTCTTAGTCAATGGACGGCTTTAGCTTTAGTAGGGCTCACAGTGCTCAAGACTCTCACGTGGTCAGTTCTTTCCAAGGAAGTATACTGTGTCCCCATAGCCTTCTGAGCACAATCAAGGGATACACAGTTGTGGGAACATTCCTCACCATGCAGTTGGATGGGCCGGGAACTAATGTGTTCCCTATGGTTAGCGATCCACAGCTTTGAAACAGCCTCAGGAAGGCGGTTCGTGGCAGGCTTTCATTCCATGCGGGTCTGCCACTTGGAGGAAACGTAAGATGCCAAGAAAGAAACCACCGGGACTCCAATTCAGTTTGGGGTCTCCTGCTCGAGGTCTCTCTAAGTGATGCGAATGTGGCCTTTAGGTCCAGACTGAAATAAAGTAGAGATTTACCCTGAGCATCGCTAGGCATTTGGAACATCCAAAGTCACCTAGGCCTACTGAGGGCATTTAGAGGATTATGCCGTTCACCACATGCAGAACACACTGCATCCAAAGGTTTCATCGCAGAAGGCCAAACTGCGTTCCAACGGTCTCCTTTGGATTGCCAGAGAAGATAGGTCTATGTGCTGGGTGATCCAGTTTGTCATGGAGAATCTCGGAAAAGGCAGGATTTCCCCCATTTGAAAGGTAGATAGTGGCGGCCTCAAGGCTGACTGAAAGACATTGCCATTACCCGTCTTCTAGACACCTCTAGGAAGGCGTCAGTGAAGAAAGTGAGTTTTCTCCTACGATTCCAGGAGGTCCCCAGTGTCTTGTTTTGAGTTCATGCTACGTTTGCCCTAGCTCAGTGCCAAGTAAACGTGACCCATAGCCTCAGGTAAGCACGAGTGTTTCCTCTCAGCAATGTTTTGTGTGCAGCCATCTCCATGAGCCGTGACTCGAGAGAGGGCTTTAATTATACTACGGCTTTCCGTAGACCTAAGAGAGTCACGTAGGAATTCCCTTCTGATTGAGAGTGTGTGCACTGTAGTTCCCTTTTATTTTCCGAGAAACATAACACAGAACAGACTGTTGGGGTCAACTCTTTCTATGCAGAGGGAAGGGTAATGAACAGATTCTCTCTGGCAGAGCTTGATTTCTACAGCTCTAAGGCAGCCGCACGACGACGTTTTTTCCAGTATTCCATTCAACGTGGCTCTCCCTCTGCGGAGGCCCTCTGAACTGCACTGAAAGTATCCCTGAGCCTAAAGGGCATCCTGGCAACTCTTACCTGTCATCTCTGTATTGTGAAGCAAGGCACACGGTAGGTCCAGGCTGACAGAAAATGCTGAAAATCTGGTAAAATTATGAGGCATTTGGACGATCCAAAGTCACCTAGGCCGTACTAGTTCATGAAGCGTGTAATGCGATTCATGGCACGCAAAACAGCCCGCGTCCAACGAAGTGTGATCATAGAAAGGCCCAGTGGGGCTGAAAGTCTCCAGTGGTCAGTCAGAGATTGCTGGTTATTTTGCTGTGGTGTCAAGTTGGAAACGCGAGAATGTGGGAGAATCCGACATTCTCCTTTTGGAAAGCAGCTCCATTGCAGCTTCCAAGCCTGCTGAAACCCACACCACCGCGACACTGCTCACTCCACAGATGCCGCTGAAGAGCAGTTAGTTTTTACCTGAAGAAACCAGGAGCTTGCAATTCCTTCCTGGGAGTCACCACAGGAGCATACTGTAGCTAAAGTGCCAACTAAATGTGACCTCTAGTCTTGAGGTAAGGTGCACATTTTCCCATTACAAGAGAGAGGGGTGCACCAGTTGCCAGGAAGTCTTAGTCAATGGACGGCTTTAGCTTTAGTAGTGCTCACAGGGCTCAAGACTCTCACGTGGTCACTTCTTTCCAAGGAAGTACACTGTGTCCCCAAAGCCTTCTGAGCACAATCAAGGGATACACAGTTGTGGGAACATTCCTCACCATGCAGTTGGATGGGCCGGGAACTAATGTGTTCCCTATGGTTAGCGATCCACAGCTTTGAAACAGCCTCAGGAAGGCGGTTCGTGGCAGGCTTTCATTCCATGTTGGTCTGCCACTTGGAGGAAACGTAAGATGCCTTGAAAGAAACCACCGGGACTCCAATTCAGTTTGGGGACTCCTGTCGAGGTCTCTCTAAGTGATGCGAAAGTGGCCTTTAGGTCCAGACTGAAATAAAGTAGAGATTTACCCTGAGCATCGCTAGGCATTTGGAACATCCAAAGTCACCTAGGCCTACTGAGGGCATTTAGAGGATTATGCCGTTCACCACATGCAGAACACACTGCATCCAAAAGTTTCATCGCAGAAGGCCAAATTGCGTTCCGACGGTCTCCTTTGGATTGCCAGAGAAGATAGGTCTATGTGCTGGGTGATCCAGTTTGTCATGGAGAATCTCGGAAAAGGCAGGATTTCCCCCATTTGAAAGGGAGATAGTGGCGGCGTCAAGGCTGACTGAAAGACATTGCTGTTACCGTCTTCTAGTCACCTCTAGCAATGCCTCAGTGAAGGAAGTGAGTGTTCTCCTACTAATCCAGGTGTTCTCCAGTGCCTTGTTTGGAGTTCATGCTACGTTTGCCCTAGCTCAGTGCCAAGTAAACGTGACCCATAGCCTCAGGTAAGCACGAGTGTTTCCTCTCAGCAATGTTTTGTGTGCAGCCATCTCCATGAGCCGTGACTCGAGAGAGGGTTTGAACTCAACAACGGCTTTCCGTAGCCCTAAGAGAGTCACGTAGGAATTCCCTTCTGAGGGAGAGTGTGTGCCCTGTAGTTCCGTTTTATTTTCCGAGAAACATAACACAGAACAGACTGTGGGGTCAACTGTTTCTATGCAGAGGAAAGGGTAATGAACAGATTCTCGCTGGCAGAGCTTGATTTCTACAGCTCTAAGGCAGCCCCAGGACCACGTTTTTGCCAGTATTCCATTCAACGTGGCTCTGCCTCTGCGGAGGCCCTCTGAACTGCACTGAAAGAATCCCTGAGCCTAATGTGCATCCTGGCAACTCTTACCTGTCATCTCTCTATTGTGGAGCAAGGTACACGGTAGGTCCAGCCTGACAGAAAATGCTGAAAATCCGGTACAATTGTGAGGCATTTGGACGATCCAAAGTCACCTAGGCCGGACTAGTTCATGAAGCGTGTAATGCGATTCATGGCACGCAAAACAGCCCGCGTCCAACGAAGTGTGATCATAGAAAGGCCCAGTGGGGCTGAAAGTCTCCAGTGGTCAGTCAGAGATTGCTGGTTATTTTGCTGTGGTGTCAAGTTGGAAACGCGAGAATGTGGGAGAAGCCCGACTTTCTCCCTTTGGAAAGCAGCTCCATTGCAGCTTCCAAGCCTGCTGAAACCCACACCACCGCGACACTGCTCACTCCACAGATGCCGCTGAAGAGCAGTTAGTTTTTACCTGAAGAAACCAGGAGCTTGCAATTCCTTCCTGGGAGCTCACCACAGGAGCATACTGTAGCTAAAGTGCCAACTAAATGTGACCTCTAGTCTTGAGGTAAGGTGCACATTTTCCCATTACAAGAGAGAGGGGTGCACCAGTTGCCAGGAAGTCTTAGTCAATGGACGGCTTTAGCTTTAGTAGTGCTCACAGGGCTCAAGACTCTCACGTGGTCACTTCTTTCCAAGGAAGTACACTGTGTCCCCAAAGCCTTCTGAGCACAATCAAGGGATACACAGTTGTGGGAACATTCCTCACCATGCAGTTGGAAGGGCCGGGACCTAATGTGTTCCCTATGGTTAGCGATCCACAGCTTTGAAACAGCCTCAGGAAGGCGGTTCGTGGCAGGCTTTCATTCCATGCGGGTCTGCCACTTGGAGGAAACGTAAGATGCCTTGAAAGAAACCACCGGGACTCCAATTCAGTTTGGGGACTCCTGCTCGAGGTCTCTCTAAGTGATGCGAAAGTGGCCTTTAGGTCCAGACTGAAATAAAGTAGAGATTTACCCTGAGCATCGCTAGGCATTTGGAACATCCAAAGTCACCTAGGCCTACTGAGGGCATTTAGAGGATTATGCCGTTCACCACATGCAGAACACACTGCATCCAAAAGTTTCATCGCAGAAGGCCAAATTGCGTTCCAACGGTCTCCTTTGGATTGCCAGAGAAGATAGGTCTATGTGCTGGGTGATCCAGTTTGTCATGGAGAATCTCGGAAAAGGCAGGATTTCCCCCATTTGAAAGGGAGATAGTGGCGGCGTCAAGGCTGACTGAAAGACATTGCTGTTACCGTCTTCTAGTCACCTCTAGCAATGCCTCAGTGAAGGAAGTGAGTGTTCTCCTACTAATCCAGGTGTTCTCCAGTGCCTTGTTTGGAGTTCATGCTACGTTTGCCCTAGCTCAGTGCCAAGTAAACGTGACCCATAGCCTCAGGTAAGCACGAGTGTTTCCTCTCAGCAATGTTTTGTGTGCAGCCATCTCCATGAGCCGTGACTCGAGAGAGGGTTTGAACTCAACAACGGCTTTCCGTAGCCCTAAGAGAGTCACGTAGGAATTCCCTTCTGAGGGAGAGTGTGTGCCCTGTAGTTCCGTTTTATTTTCCGAGAAACATAACACAGAACAGACTGTGGGGTCAACTGTTTCTATGCAGAGGAAAGGGTAATGAACAGATTCTCGCTGGCAGAGCTTGATTTCTACAGCTCTAAGGCAGCCCCAGGACCACGTTTTTGCCAGTATTCCATTCAACGTGGCTCTGCCTCTGCGGAGGCCCTCTGAACTGCACTGAAAGAATCCCTGAGCCTAATGTGCATCCTGGCAACTCTTACCTGTCATCTCTCTATTGTGGAGCAAGGTACACGGTAGGTCCAGCCTGACAGAAAATGCTGAAAATCCGGTACAATTGTGAGGCATTTGGACGATCCAAAGTCACCTAGGCCGGACTAGTTCATGAAGCGTGTAATGCGATTCATGGCACGCAAAACAGCCCGCGTCCAACGAAGTGTGATCATAGAAAGGCCCAGTGGGGCTGAAAGTCTCCAGTGGTCAGTCAGAGATTGCTGGTTATTTTGCTGTGGTGTCAAGTTGGAAACGCGAGAATGTGGGAGAAGCCCGACTTTCTCCCTTTGGAAAGCAGCTCCATTGCAGCTTCCAAGCCTGCTGAAACCCACACCACCGCGACACTGCTCACTCCACAGATGCCGCTGAAGAGCAGTTAGTTTTTACCTGAAGAAACCAGGAGCTTGCAATTCCTTCCTGGGAGCTCACCACAGGAGCATACTGTAGCTAAAGTGCTAACTAAATGTGACCTCTAGTCTTGAGGTAAGGTGCACATTTTCCCATTACAAGAGAGAGGGGTGCACCAGTTGCCAGGAAGTCTTAGTCAATGGACGGCTTTAGCTTTAGTAGGGCTCACAGTGCTCAAGACTCTCACGTGGTCAGTTCTTTCCAAGGAAGTATACTGTGTCCCCATAGCCTTCTGAGCACAATCAAGGGATACACAGTTGTGGGAACATTCCTCACCATGCAGTTGGATGGGCCGGGAACTAATGTGTTCCCTATGGTTAGCGATCCACAGCTTTGAAACAGCCTCAGGAAGGCGGTTCGTGGCAGGCTTTCATTCCATGCGGGTCTGCCACTTGGAGGAAACGTAAGATGCCTTGAAAGAAACCACCGGGACTCCAATTCAGTTTGGGGTCTCCTGCTCGAGGTCTCTCTAAGTGATGCGAATGTGGCCTTTAGGTCCAGACTGAAATAAAGTAGAGATTTACCCTGAGCATCGCTAGGCATTTGGAACATCCAAAGTCACCTAGGCCTACTGAGGGCATTTAGAGGATTATGCCGTTCACCACATGCAGAACACACTGCATCCAAAGGTTTCATCGCAGAAGGCCAAACTGCGTTCCAACGGTCTCCTTTGGATTGCCAGAGAAGATAGGTCTATGTGCTGGGTGATCCAGTTTGTCATGGAGAATCTCGGAAAAGGCAGGATTTCCCCCATTTGAAAGGTAGATAGTGGCGGCCTCAAGGCTGACTGAAAGACATTGCCATTACCCGTCTTCTAGACACCTCTAGGAAGGCGTCAGTGAAGAAAGTGAGTTTTCTCCTACGATTCCAGGAGGTCCCCAGTGTCTTGTTTTGAGTTCATGCTACGTTTGCCCTAGCTCAGTGCCAAGTAAACGTGACCCATAGCCTCAGGTAAGCACGAGTGTTTCCTCTCAGCAATGTTTTGTGTGCAGCCATCTCCATGAGCCGTGACTCGAGAGAGGGCTTTAATTATACTACGGCTTTCCGTAGACCTAAGAGAGTCACGTAGGAATTCCCTTCTGATTGAGAGTGTGTGCACTGTAGTTCCCTTTTATTTTCCGAGAAACATAACACAGAACAGACTGTTGGGGTCAACTCTTTCTATGCAGAGGGAAGGGTAATGAACAGATGCTCGCTGGCAGAGCTTGATTTCTACAGCTCTAAGGCAGCCCCAGGACCACGTTTTTTCCAGTATTCCATTCAACGTGGCTCTCCCTCTGCGGAGGCCCTCTGAACTGCACTGAAAGTATCCCTGAGCCTAAAGGGCATCCTGGCAACTCTTACCTGTCATCTCTCTATTGTGAAGCAAGGCACACGGTAGGTCCAGCCTGACAGAAAATGCTGAAAATCTGGTAAAATTATGAGGCATTTGGACGATCCAAAGTCACCTAGGCCGTACTAGTTCATGAAGCGTGTAATGCGATTCATGGCACGCAAAACAGCCCGCGTCCAACGAAGTGTGATCATAGAAAGGCCCAGTGGGGCTGAAAGTCTCCAGTGGTCAGTCAGAGATTGCTGGTTATTTTGCTGTGGTGTCAAGTTGGAAACGCGAGAATGTGGGAGAAGCCGACATTCTCCTTTTGGAAAGCAGCTCCATTGCAGCTTCCAAGCCTGCTGAAACCCACACCACCGCGACACTGCTCACTCCACAGATGCCGCTGAAGAGCAGTTAGTTTTTACCTGAAGAAACCAGGAGCTTGCAATTCCTTCCTGGGAGCTCACCACAGGAGCATACTGTAGCTAAAGTGCCAACTAAATGTGACCTCTAGTCTTGAGGTAAGGTGCACATTTTCCCATTACAAGAGAGAGGGGTGCACCAGTTGCCAGGAAGTCTTAGTCAATGGACGGCTTTAGCTTTAGTAGTGCTCACAGGGCTCAAGACTCTCACGTGGTCACTTCTTTCCAAGGAAGTACACTGTGTCCCCAAAGCCTTCTGAGCACAATCAAGGGATACACAGTTGTGGGAACATTCCTCACCATGCAGTTGGAAGGGCCGGGACCTAATGTGTTCCCTATGGTTAGCGATCCACAGCTTTGAAACAGCCTCAGGAAGGCGGTTCGTGGCAGGCTTTCATTCCATGCGGGTCTGCCACTTGGAGGAAACGTAAGATGCCTTGAAAGAAACCACCGGGACTCCAATTCAGTTTGGGGCCTCCTGCTCGAGGTCTCTCTAAGTGATGCGAAAGTGGCCTTTAGGTCCAGACTGAAATAAAGTAGAGATTTACCCTGAGCATCGCTAGGCATTTGGAACATCCAAAGTCACCTAGGCCTACTGAGGGCATTTAGAGGATTATGCCGTTCACCACATGCAGAACACACTGCATCCAAAAGTTTCATCGCAGAAGGCCAAATTGCGTTCCAACGGTCTCCTTTGGATTGCCAGAGAAGATAGGTCTATGTGCTGGGTGATCCAGTTTGTCATGGAGAATCTCGGAAAAGGCAGGATTTCCCCCATTTGAAAGGGAGATAGTGGCGGCGTCAAGGCTGACTGAAAGACATTGCTGTTACCGTCTTCTAGTCACCTCTAGCAATGCCTCAGTGAAGGAAGTGAGTGTTCTCCTACTAATCCAGGTGTTCTCCAGTGCCTTGTTTGGAGTTCATGCTACGTTTGCCCTAGCTCAGTGCCAAGTAAACGTGACCCATAGCCTCAGGTAAGCACGAGTGTTTCCTCTCAGCAATGTTTTGTGTGCAGCCATCTCCATGAGCCGTGACACGAGAGAGGGTTTGAACTCAACAACGGCTTTCCGTAGCCCTAAGAGAGTCACGTAGGAATTCCCTTCTGAGGGAGAGTGTGTGCCCTGTAGTTCCGTTTTATTTTCCGAGAAACATAACACAGAACAGACTGTGGGGTCAACTGTTTCTATGCAGAGGAAAGGGTAATGAACAGATTCTCGCTGGCAGAGCTTGATTTCTACAGCTCTAAGGCAGCCCCAGGACCACGTTTTTGCCAGTATTCCATTCAACGTGGCTCTCCCTCTGCGGAGGCCCTCTGAACTGCACTGAAAGAATCCCTGAGCCTAATGTGCATCCTGGCAACTCTTACCTGTCATCTCTCTATTGTGGAGCAAGGTACACGGTAGGTCCAGCCTGACAGAAAATGCTGAAAATCCGGTACAATTGTGAGGCATTTGGACGATCCAAAGTCACCTAGGCCGGACTAGTTCATGAAGCGTGTAATGCGATTCATGGCACGCAAAACAGCCCGCGTCCAACGAAGTGTGATCATAGAAAGGCCCAGTGGGGCTGAAAGTCTCCAGTGGTCAGTCAGAGATTGCTGGTTATTTTGCTGTGGTGTCAAGTTGGAAACGCGAGAATGTGGGAGAAGCCCGACTTTCTCCCTTTGGAAAGCAGCTCCATTGCAGCTTCCAAGCCTGCTGAAACCCACACCACCGCGACACTGCTCACTCCACAGATGCCGCTGAAGAGCAGTTAGTTTTTACCTGAAGAAACCAGGAGCTTGCAATTCCTTCCTGGGAGCTCACCACAGGAGCATACTGTAGCTAAAGTGCCAACTAAATGTGACCTCTAGTCTTGAGGTAAGGTGCACATTTTCCCATTACAAGAGAGAGGGGTGCACCAGTTGCCAGGAAGTCTTAGTCAATGGACGGCTTTAGCTTTAGTAGTGCTCACAGGGCTCAAGACTCTCACGTGGTCACTTCTTTCCAAGGAAGTACACTGTGTCCCCAAAGCCTTCTGAGCACAATCAAGGGATACACAGTTGTGGGAACATTCCTCACCATGCAGTTGGAAGGGCCGGGACCTAATGTGTTCCCTATGGTTAGCGATCCACAGCTTTGAAACAGCCTCAGGAAGGCGGTTCGTGGCAGGCTTTCATTCCATGCGGGTCTGCCACTTGGAGGAAACGTAAGATGCCTTGAAAGAAACCACCGGGACTCCAATTCAGTTTGGGGACTCCTGCTCGAGGTCTCTCTAAGTGATGCGAAAGTGGCCTTTAGGTCCAGACTGAAATAAAGTAGAGATTTACCCTGAGCATCGCTAGGCATTTGGAACATCCAAAGTCACCTAGGCCTACTGAGGGCATTTAGAGGATTATGCCGTTCACCACATGCAGAACACACTGCATCCAAAGGTTTCATCGCAGAAGGCCAAACTGCGTTCCAACGGTCTCCTTTGGATTGCCAGAGAAGATAGGTCTATGTGCTGGGTGATCCAGTTTGTCATGGAGAATCTCGGAAAAGGCAGGATTTCCCCCATTTGAAAGGTAGATAGTGGCGGCCTCAAGGCTGACTGAAAGACATTGCCATTACCCGTCTTCTAGACACCTCTAGGAAGGCGTCAGTGAAGAAAGTGAGTTTTCTCCTACGATTCCAGGAGGTCCCCAGTGTCTTGTTTTGAGTTCATGCTACGTTTGCCCTAGCTCAGTGCCAAGTAAACGTGACCCATAGCCTCAGGTAAGCACGAGTGTTTCCTCTCAGCAATGTTTTGTGTGCAGCCATCTCCATGAGCCGTGACTCGAGAGAGGGCTTTAATTATACTACGGCTTTCCGTAGACCTAAGAGAGTCACGTAGGAATTCCCTTCTGATTGAGAGTGTGTGCACTGTAGTTCCCTTTTATTTTCCGAGAAACATAACACAGAACAGACTGTTGGGGTCAACTCTTTCTATGCAGAGGGAAGGGTAATGAACAGATGCTCGCTGGCAGAGCTTGATTTCTACAGCTCTAAGGCAGCCGCACGACGACGTTTTTTCCAGTATTCCATTCAACGTGGCTCTCCCTCTGCGGAGGCCCTCTGAACTGCACTGAAAGTATCCCTGAGCCTAAAGGGCATCCTGGCAACTCTTACCTGTCATCTCTCTATTGTGAAGCAAGGCACACGGTAGGTCCAGCCTGACAGAAAATGCTGAAAATCTGGTAAAATTATGAGGCATTTGGACGATCCAAAGTCACCTAGGCCGTACTAGTTCATGAAGCGTGTAATGCGATTCATGGCACGCAAAACAGCCCGCGTCCAACGAAGTGTGATCATAGAAAGGCCCAGTGGGGCTGAAAGTCTCCAGTGGTCAGTCAGAGATTGCTGGTTATTTTGCTGTGGTGTCAAGTTGGAAACGCGAGAATGTGGGAGAAGCCGACATTCTCCTTTTGGAAAGCAGCTCCATTGCAGCTTCCAAGCCTGCTGAAACCCACACCACCGCGACACTGCTCACTCCACAGATGCCGCTGAAGAGCAGTTAGTTTTTACCTGAAGAAACCAGGAGCTTGCAATTCCTTCCTGGGAGCTCACCACAGGAGCATACTGTAGCTAAAGTGCCAACTAAATGTGACCTCTAGTCTTGAGGTAAGGTGCACATTTTCCCATTACAAGAGAGAGGGGTGCACCAGTTGCCAGGAAGTCTTAGTCAATGGACGGCTTTAGCTTTAGTAGTGCTCACAGGGCTCAAGACTCTCACGTGGTCACTTCTTTCCAAGGAAGTACACTGTGTCCCCAAAGCCTTCTGAGCACAATCAAGGGATACACAGTTGTGGGAACATTCCTCACCATGCAGTTGGATGGGCCGGGAACTAATGTGTTCCCTATGGTTAGCGATCCACAGCTTTGAAACAGCCTCAGGAAGGCGGTTCGTGGCAGGCTTTCATTCCATGTTGGTCTGCCACTTGGAGGAAACGTAAGATGCCTTGAAAGAAACCACCGGGACTCCAATTCAGTTTGGGGACTCCTGTCGAGGTCTCTCTAAGTGATGCGAAAGTGGCCTTTAGGTCCAGACTGAAATAAAGTAGAGATTTACCCTGAGCATCGCTAGGCATTTGGAACATCCAAAGTCACCTAGGCCTACTGAGGGCATTTAGAGGATTATGCCGTTCACCACATGCAGAACACACTGCATCCAAAAGTTTCATCGCAGAAGGCCAAATTGCGTTCCAACGGTCTCCTTTGGATTGCCAGAGAAGATAGGTCTATGTGCTGGGTGATCCAGTTTGTCATGGAGAATCTCGGAAAAGGCAGGATTTCCCCCATTTGAAAGGGAGATAGTGGCGGCGTCAAGGCTGACTGAAAGACATTGCTGTTACCGTCTTCTAGTCACCTCTAGCAATGCCTCAGTGAAGGAAGTGAGTGTTCTCCTACTAATCCAGGTGTTCTCCAGTGCCTTGTTTGGAGTTCATGCTACGTTTGCCCTAGCTCAGTGCCAAGTAAACGTGACCCATAGCCTCAGGTAAGCACGAGTGTTTCCTCTCAGCAATGTTTTGTGTGCAGCCATCTCCATGAGCCGTGACACGAGAGAGGGTTTGAACTCAACAACGGCTTTCCGTAGCCCTAAGAGAGTCACGTAGGAATTCCCTTCTGAGGGAGAGTGTGTGCCCTGTAGTTCCGTTTTATTTTCCGAGAAACATAACACAGAACAGACTGTGGGGTCAACTGTTTCTATGCAGAGGAAAGGGTAATGAACAGATTCTCGCTGGCAGAGCTTGATTTCTACAGCTCTAAGGCAGCCCCAGGACCACGTTTTTGCCAGTATTCCATTCAACGTGGCTCTGCCTCTGCGGAGGCTCTCTGAACTGCACTGAAAGAATCCCTGAGCCTAAAGGGCATCCTGGCAACTCTTATCTGTCATCTCTCTATTGTGGAGCAAGGTACACGGTAGGTCCAGCCTGACAGAAAATGCTGAAAATCCGGTACAATTGTGAGGCATTTGGACGATCCAAAGTCACCTAGGCCGGACTAGTTCATGAAGCGTGTAATGCGATTCATGGCACGCAAAACAGCCCGCGTCCAACGAAGTGTGATCATACAAAGGCCCAGTGGGGCTGAAAGTCTCCAGTGGTCAGTCAGAGATTGCTGGTTATTTTGCTGTGGTGTCAAGTTGGAAACGCGAGAATGTGGGAGAAGCCCGACTTTCTCCCTTTGGAAAGCAGCTCCATTGCAGCTTCCAAGCCTGCTGAAACCCACACCACCGCGACACTGCTCACTCCACAGATGCCGCTGAAGAGCAGTTAGTTTTTACCTGAAGAAACCAGGAGCTTGCAATTCCTTCCTGGGAGCTCACCACAGGAGCATACTGTAGCTAAAGTGCTAACTAAATGTGACCTCTAGTCTTGAGGTAAGGTGCACATTTTCCCATTACAAGAGAGAGGGGTGCACCAGTTGCCAGGAAGTCTTAGTCAATGGACGGCTTTAGCTTTAGTAGGGCTCACAGTGCTCAAGACTCTCACGTGGTCAGTTCTTTCCAAGGAAGTATACTGTGTCCCCATAGCCTTCTGAGCACAATCAAGGGATACACAGTTGTGGGAACATTCCTCACCATGCAGTTGGATGGGCCGGGAACTAATGTGTTCCCTATGGTTAGCGATCCACAGCTTTGAAACAGCCTCAGGAAGGCGGTTCGTGGCAGGCTTTCATTCCATGCGGGTCTGCCACTTGGAGGAAACGTAAGATGCCAAGAAAGAAACCACCGGGACTCCAATTCAGTTTGGGGGCTCCTGCTCGAGGTCTCTCTAAGTGATGCGAATGTGGCCTTTAGGTCCAGACTGAAATAAAGTAGAGATTTACCCTGAGCATCGCTAGGCATTTGGAACATCCAAAGTCACCTAGGCCTACTGAGGGCATTTAGAGGATTATGCCGTTCACCACATGCAGAACACACTGCATCCAAAGGTTTCATCGCAGAAGGCCAAACTGCGTTCCAACGGTCTCCTTTGGATTGCCAGAGAAGATAGGTCTATGTGCTGGGTGATCCAGTTTGTCATGGAGAATCTCGGAAAAGGCAGGATTTCCCCCATTTGAAAGGTAGATAGTGGCGGCCTCAAGGCTGACTGAAAGACATTGCCATTACCCGTCTTCTAGACACCTCTAGGAAGGCGTCAGTGAAGAAAGTGAGTTTTCTCCTACGATTCCAGGAGGTCCCCAGTGTCTTGTTTTGAGTTCATGCTACGTTTGCCCTAGCTCAGTGCCAAGTAAACGTGACCCATAGCCTCAGGTAAGCACGAGTGTTTCCTCTCAGCAATGTTTTGTGTGCAGCCATCTCCATGAGCCGTGACTCGAGAGAGGGCTTTAATTATACTACGGCTTTCCGTAGACCTAAGAGAGTCACGTAGGAATTCCCTTCTGATTGAGAGTGTGTGCACTGTAGTTCCCTTTTATTTTCCGAGAAACATAACACAGAACAGACTGTTGGGGTCAACTCTTTCTATGCAGAGGGAAGGGTAATGAACAGATGCTCGCTGGCAGAGCTTGATTTCTACAGCTCTAAGGCAGCCCCAGGACCACGTTTTTTCCAGTATTCCATTCAACGTGGCTCTCCCTCTGCGGAGGCCCTCTGAACTGCACTGAAAGTATCCCTGAGCCTAAAGGGCATCCTGGCAACTCTTACCTGTCATCTCTCTATTGTGAAGCAAGGCACACGGTAGGTCCAGCCTGACAGAAAATGCTGAAAATCTGGTAAAATTATGAGGCATTTGGACGATCCAAAGTCACCTAGGCCGTACTAGTTCATGAAGCGTGTAATGCGATTCATGGCACGCAAAACAGCCCGCGTCCAACGAAGTGTGATCATAGAAAGGCCCAGTGGGGCTGAAAGTCTCCAGTGGTCAGTCAGAGATTGCTGGTTATTTTGCTGTGGTGTCAAGTTGGAAACGCGAGAATGTGGGAGAATCCGACATTCTCCTTTTGGAAAGCAGCTCCATTGCAGCTTCCAAGCCTGCTGAAACCCACACCACCGCGACACTGCTCACTCCACAGATGCCGCTGAAGAGCAGTTAGTTTTTACCTGAAGAAACCAGGAGCTTGCAATTCCTTCCTGGGAGTCACCACAGGAGCATACTGTAGCTAAAGTGCCAACTAAATGTGACCTCTAGTCTTGAGGTAAGGTGCACATTTTCCCATTACAAGAGAGAGGGGTGCACCAGTTGCCAGGAAGTCTTAGTCAATGGACGGCTTTAGCTTTAGTAGTGCTCACAGGGCTCAAGACTCTCACGTGGTCACTTCTTTCCAAGGAAGTACACTGTGTCCCCAAAGCCTTCTGAGCACAATCAAGGGATACACAGTTGTGGGAACATTCCTCACCATGCAGTTGGATGGGCCGGGAACTAATGTGTTCCCTATGGTTAGCGATCCACAGCTTTGAAACAGCCTCAGGAAGGCGGTTCGTGGCAGGCTTTCATTCCATGTTGGTCTGCCACTTGGAGGAAACGTAAGATGCCTTGAAAGAAACCACCGGGACTCCAATTCAGTTTGGGGACTCCTGTCGAGGTCTCTCTAAGTGATGCGAAAGTGGCCTTTAGGTCCAGACTGAAATAAAGTAGAGATTTACCCTGAGCATCGCTAGGCATTTGGAACATCCAAAGTCACCTAGGCCTACTGAGGGCATTTAGAGGATTATGCCGTTCACCACATGCAGAACACACTGCATCCAAAAGTTTCATCGCAGAAGGCCAAATTGCGTTCCGACGGTCTCCTTTGGATTGCCAGAGAAGATAGGTCTATGTGCTGGGTGATCCAGTTTGTCATGGAGAATCTCGGAAAAGGCAGGATTTCCCCCATTTGAAAGGGAGATAGTGGCGGCGTCAAGGCTGACTGAAAGACATTGCTGTTACCGTCTTCTAGTCACCTCTAGCAATGCCTCAGTGAAGGAAGTGAGTGTTCTCCTACTAATCCAGGTGTTCTCCAGTGCCTTGTTTGGAGTTCATGCTACGTTTGCCCTAGCTCAGTGCCAAGTAAACGTGACCCATAGCCTCAGGTAAGCACGAGTGTTTCCTCTCAGCAATGTTTTGTGTGCCGCCATCTCCATGAGCCGTGACACGAGAGAGGGTTTGAACTCAACAACGGCTTTCCGTAGCCCTAAGAGAGTCACGTAGGAATTCCCTTCTGAGGGAGAGTGTGTGCCCTGTAGTTCCGTTTTATTTTCCGAGAAACATAACACAGAACAGACTGTGGGGTCAACTGTTTCTATGCAGAGGAAAGGGTAATGAACAGATTCTCGCTGGCAGAGCTTGATTTCTACAGCTCTAAGGCAGCCCCAGGACCACGTTTTTGCCAGTATTCCATTCAACGTGGCTCTGCCTCTGCGGAGGCCCTCTGAACTGCACTGAAAGAATCCCTGAGCCTAATGTGCATCCTGGCAACTCTTACCTGTCATCTCTCTATTGTGGAGCAAGGTACACGGTAGGTCCAGCCTGACAGAAAATGCTGAAAATCCGGTACAATTGTGAGGCATTTGGACGATCCAAAGTCACCTAGGCCGGACTAGTTCATGAAGCGTGTAATGCGATTCATGGCACGCAAAACAGCCCGCGTCCAACGAAGTGTGATCATAGAAAGGCCCAGTGGGGCTGAAAGTCTCCAGTGGTCAGTCAGAGATTGCTGGTTATTTTGCTGTGGTGTCAAGTTGGAAACGCGAGAATGTGGGAGAAGCCCGACTTTCTCCCTTTGGAAAGCAGCTCCATTGCAGCTTCCAAGCCTGCTGAAACCCACACCACCGCGACACTGCTCACTCCACAGATGCCGCTGAAGAGCAGTTAGTTTTTACCTGAAGAAACCAGGAGCTTGCAATTCCTTCCTGGGAGCTCACCACAGGAGCATACTGTAGCTAAAGTGCCAACTAAATGTGACCTCTAGTCTTGAGGTAAGGTGCACATTTTCCCATTACAAGAGAGAGGGGTGCACCAGTTGCCAGGAAGTCTTAGTCAATGGACGGCTTTAGCTTTAGTAGTGCTCACAGGGCTCAAGACTCTCACGTGGTCACTTCTTTCCAAGGAAGTACACTGTGTCCCCAAAGCCTTCTGAGCACAATCAAGGGATACACAGTTGTGGGAACATTCCTCACCATGCAGTTGGATGGGCCGGGAACTAATGTGTTCCCTATGGTTAGCGATCCACAGCTTTGAAACAGCCTCAGGAAGGCGGTTCGTGGCAGGCTTTCATTCCATGCGGGTCTGCCACTTGGAGGAAACGTAAGATGCCTTGAAAGAAACCACCGGGACTCCAATTCAGTTTGGGGACTCCTGCTCGAGGTCTCTCTAAGTGATGCGAAAGTGGCCTTTAGGTCCAGACTGAAATAAAGTAGAGATTTACCCTGAGCATCGCTAGGCATTTGGAACATCCAAAGTCACCTAGGCCTACTGAGGGCATTTAGAGGATTATGCCGTTCACCACATGCAGAACACACTGCATCCAAAGGTTTCATCGCAGAAGGCCAAACTGCGTTCCAACGGTCTCCTTTGGATTGCCAGAGAAGATAGGTCTATGTGCTGGGTGATCCAGTTTGTCATGGAGAATCTCGGAAAAGGCAGGATTTCCCCCATTTGAAAGGTAGATAGTGGCGGCCTCAAGGCTGACTGAAAGACATTGCCATTACCCGTCTTCTAGACACCTCTAGGAAGGCGTCAGTGAAGAAAGTGAGTTTTCTCCTACGATTCCAGGAGGTCCCCAGTGTCTTGTTTTGAGTTCATGCTACGTTTGCCCTAGCTCAGTGCCAAGTAAACGTGACCCATAGCCTCAGGTAAGCACGAGTGTTTCCTCTCAGCAATGTTTTGTGTGCAGCCATCTCCATGAGCCGTGACTCGAGAGAGGGCTTTAATTATACTACGGCTTTCCGTAGACCTAAGAGAGTCACGTAGGAATTCCCTTCTGATTGAGAGTGTGTGCACTGTAGTTCCCTTTTATTTTCCGAGAAACATAACACAGAACAGACTGTTGGGGTCAACTCTTTCTATGCAGAGGGAAGGGTAATGAACAGATGCTCGCTGGCAGAGCTTGATTTCTACAGCTCTAAGGCAGCCGCACGACGACGTTTTTTCCAGTATTCCATTCAACGTGGCTCTCCCTCTGCGGAGGCCCTCTGAACTGCACTGAAAGTATCCCTGAGCCTAAAGGGCATCCTGGCAACTCTTACCTGTCATCTCTCTATTGTGAAGCAAGGCACACGGTAGGTCCAGCCTGACAGAAAATGCTGAAAATCTGGTAAAATTATGAGGCATTTGGACGATCCAAAGTCACCTAGGCCGTACTAGTTCATGAAGCGTGTAATGCGATTCATGGCACGCAAAACAGCCCGCGTCCAACGAAGTGTGATCATAGAAAGGCCCAGTGGGGCTGAAAGTCTCCAGTGGTCAGTCAGAGATTGCTGGTTATTTTGCTGTGGTGTCAAGTTGGAAACGCGAGAATGTGGGAGAAGCCGACATTCTCCTTTTGGAAAGCAGCTCCATTGCAGCTTCCAAGCCTGCTGAAACCCACACCACCGCGACACTGCTCACTCCACAGATGCCGCTGAAGAGCAGTTAGTTTTTACCTGAAGAAACCAGGAGCTTGCAATTCCTTCCTGGGAGCTCACCACAGGAGCATACTGTAGCTAAAGTGCCAACTAAATGTGACCTCTAGTCTTGAGGTAAGGTGCACATTTTCCCATTACAAGAGAGAGGGGTGCACCAGTTGCCAGGAAGTCTTAGTCAATGGACGGCTTTAGCTTTAGTAGTGCTCACAGGGCTCAAGACTCTCACGTGGTCACTTCTTTCCAAGGAAGTACACTGTGTCCCCAAAGCCTTCTGAGCACAATCAAGGGATACACAGTTGTGGGAACATTCCTCACCATGCAGTTGGATGGGCCGGGAACTAATGTGTTCCCTATGGTTAGCGATCCACAGCTTTGAAACAGCCTCAGGAAGGCGGTTCGTGGCAGGCTTTCATTCCATGTTGGTCTGCCACTTGGAGGAAACGTAAGATGCCTTGAAAGAAACCACCGGGACTCCAATTCAGTTTGGGGACTCCTGTCGAGGTCTCTCTAAGTGATGCGAAAGTGGCCTTTAGGTCCAGACTGAAATAAAGTAGAGATTTACCCTGAGCATCGCTAGGCATTTGGAACATCCAAAGTCACCTAGGCCTACTGAGGGCATTTAGAGGATTATGCCGTTCACCACATGCAGAACACACTGCATCCAAAAGTTTCATCGCAGAAGGCCAAATTGCGTTCCAACGGTCTCCTTTGGATTGCCAGAGAAGATAGGTCTATGTGCTGGGTGATCCAGTTTGTCATGGAGAATCTCGGAAAAGGCAGGATTTCCCCCATTTGAAAGGGAGATAGTGGCGGCGTCAAGGCTGACTGAAAGACATTGCTGTTACCGTCTTCTAGTCACCTCTAGCAATGCCTCAGTGAAGGAAGTGAGTGTTCTCCTACTAATCCAGGTGTTCTCCAGTGCCTTGTTTGGAGTTCATGCTACGTTTGCCCTAGCTCAGTGCCAAGTAAACGTGACCCATAGCCTCAGGTAAGCACGAGTGTTTCCTCTCAGCAATGTTTTGTGTGCAGCCATCTCCATGAGCCGTGACACGAGAGAGGGTTTGAACTCAACAACGGCTTTCCGTAGCCCTAAGAGAGTCACGTAGGAATTCCCTTCTGAGGGAGAGTGTGTGCCCTGTAGTTCCGTTTTATTTTCCGAGAAACATAACACAGAACAGACTGTGGGGTCAACTGTTTCTATGCAGAGGAAAGGGTAATGAACAGATTCTCGCTGGCAGAGCTTGATTTCTACAGCTCTAAGGCAGCCCCAGGACCACGTTTTTGCCAGTATTCCATTCAACGTGGCTCTGCCTCTGCGGAGGCCCTCTGAACTGCACTGAAAGAATCCCTGAGCCTAAAGGGCATCCTGGCAACTCTTACCTGTCATCTCTCTATTGTGGAGCAAGGTACACGGTAGGTCCAGCCTGACAGAAAATGCTGAAAATCCGGTACAATTGTGAGGCATTTGGACGATCCAAAGTCACCTAGGCCGGACTAGTTCATGAAGCGTGTAATGCGATTCATGGCACGCAAAACAGCCCGCGTCCAACGAAGTGTGATCATACAAAGGCCCAGTGGGGCTGAAAGTCTCCAGTGGTCAGTCAGAGATTGCTGGTTATTTTGCTGTGGTGTCAAGTTGGAAACGCGAGAATGTGGGAGAAGCCCGACTTTCTCCCTTTGGAAAGCAGCTCCATTGCAGCTTCCAAGCCTGCTGAAACCCACACCACCGCGACACTGCTCACTCCACAGATGCCGCTGAAGAGCAGTTAGTTTTTACCTGAAGAAACCAGGAGCTTGCAATTCCTTCCTGGGAGCTCACCACAGGAGCATACTGTAGCTAAAGTGCTAACTAAATGTGACCTCTAGTCTTGAGGTAAGGTGCACATTTTCCCATTACAAGAGAGAGGGGTGCACCAGTTGCCAGGAAGTCTTAGTCAATGGACGGCTTTAGCTTTAGTAGGGCTCACAGTGCTCAAGACTCTCACGTGGTCAGTTCTTTCCAAGGAAGTATACTGTGTCCCCATAGCCTTCTGAGCACAATCAAGGGATACACAGTTGTGGGAACATTCCTCACCATGCAGTTGGATGGGCCGGGAACTAATGTGTTCCCTATGGTTAGCGATCCACAGCTTTGAAACAGCCTCAGGAAGGCGGTTCGTGGCAGGCTTTCATTCCATGCGGGTCTGCCACTTGGAGGAAACGTAAGATGCCTTGAAAGAAACCACCGGGACTCCAATTCAGTTTGGGGACTCCTGCTCGAGGTCTCTCTAAGTGATGCGAAAGTGGCCTTTAGGTCCAGACTGAAATAAAGTAGAGATTTACCCTGAGCATCGCTAGGCATTTGGAACATCCAAAGTCACCTAGGCCTACTGAGGGCATTTAGAGGATTATGCCGTTCACCACATGCAGAACACACTGCATCCAAAGGTTTCATCGCAGAAGGCCAAACTGCGTTCCAACGGTCTCCTTTGGATTGCCAGAGAAGATAGGTCTATGTGCTGGGTGATCCAGTTTGTCATGGAGAATCTCGGAAAAGGCAGGATTTCCCCCATTTGAAAGGTAGATAGTGGCGGCCTCAAGGCTGACTGAAAGACATTGCCATTACCCGTCTTCTAGACACCTCTAGGAAGGCGTCAGTGAAGAAAGTGAGTTTTCTCCTACGATTCCAGGAGGTCCCCAGTGTCTTGTTTTGAGTTCATGCTACGTTTGCCCTAGCTCAGTGCCAAGTAAACGTGACCCATAGCCTCAGGTAAGCACGAGTGTTTCCTCTCAGCAATGTTTTGTGTGCAGCCATCTCCATGAGCCGTGACTCGAGAGAGGGCTTTAATTATACTACGGCTTTCCGTAGACCTAAGAGAGTCACGTAGGAATTCCCTTCTGATTGAGAGTGTGTGCACTGTAGTTCCCTTTTATTTTCCGAGAAACATAACACAGAACAGACTGTTGGGGTCAACTCTTTCTATGCAGAGGGAAGGGTAATGAACAGATGCTCGCTGGCAGAGCTTGATTTCTACAGCTCTAAGGCAGCCGCACGACGACGTTTTTTCCAGTATTCCATTCAACGTGGCTCTCCCTCTGCGGAGGCCCTCTGAACTGCACTGAAAGTATCCCTGAGCCTAAAGGGCATCCTGGCAACTCTTACCTGTCATCTCTCTATTGTGAAGCAAGGCACACGGTAGGTCCAGCCTGACAGAAAATGCTGAAAATCTGGTAAAATTATGAGGCATTTGGACGATCCAAAGTCACCTAGGCCGTACTAGTTCATGAAGCGTGTAATGCGATTCATGGCACGCAAAACAGCCCGCGTCCAACGAAGTGTGATCATAGAAAGGCCCAGTGGGGCTGAAAGTCTCCAGTGGTCAGTCAGAGATTGCTGGTTATTTTGCTGTGGTGTCAAGTTGGAAACGCGAGAATGTGGGAGAATCCGACATTCTCCTTTTGGAAAGCAGCTCCATTGCAGCTTCCAAGCCTGCTGAAACCCACACCACCGCGACACTGCTCACTCCACAGATGCCGCTGAAGAGCAGTTAGTTTTTACCTGAAGAAACCAGGAGCTTGCAATTCCTTCCTGGGAGTCACCACAGGAGCATACTGTAGCTAAAGTGCCAACTAAATGTGACCTCTAGTCTTGAGGTAAGGTGCACATTTTCCCATTACAAGAGAGAGGGGTGCACCAGTTGCCAGGAAGTCTTAGTCAATGGACGGCTTTAGCTTTAGTAGTGCTCACAGGGCTCAAGACTCTCACGTGGTCACTTCTTTCCAAGGAAGTACACTGTGTCCCCAAAGCCTTCTGAGCACAATCAAGGGATACACAGTTGTGGGAACATTCCTCACCATGCAGTTGGATGGGCCGGGAACTAATGTGTTCCCTATGGTTAGCGATCCACAGCTTTGAAACAGCCTCAGGAAGGCGGTTCGTGGCAGGCTTTCATTCCATGTTGGTCTGCCACTTGGAGGAAACGTAAGATGCCTTGAAAGAAACCACCGGGACTCCAATTCAGTTTGGGGACTCCTGTCGAGGTCTCTCTAAGTGATGCGAAAGTGGCCTTTAGGTCCAGACTGAAATAAAGTAGAGATTTACCCTGAGCATCGCTAGGCATTTGGAACATCCAAAGTCACCTAGGCCTACTGAGGGCATTTAGAGGATTATGCCGTTCACCACATGCAGAACACACTGCATCCAAAAGTTTCATCGCAGAAGGCCAAATTGCGTTCCGACGGTCTCCTTTGGATTGCCAGAGAAGATAGGTCTATGTGCTGGGTGATCCAGTTTGTCATGGAGAATCTCGGAAAAGGCAGGATTTCCCCCATTTGAAAGGTAGATAGTGGCGGCCTCAAGGCTGACTGAAAGACATTGCCATTACCCGTCTTCTAGACACCTCTAGGAAGGCGTCAGTGAAGAAAGTGAGTTTTCTCCTACGATTCCAGGAGGTCCCCAGTGTCTTGTTTTGAGTTCATGCTACGTTTGCCCTAGCTCAGTGCCAAGTAAACGTGACCCATAGCCTCAGGTAAGCACGAGTGTTTCCTCTCAGCAATGTTTTGTGTGCAGCCATCTCCATGAGCCGTGACTCGAGAGAGGGCTTTAATTATACTACGGCTTTCCGTAGACCTAAGAGAGTCACGTAGGAATTCCCTTCTGATTGAGAGTGTGTGCACTGTAGTTCCCTTTTATTTTCCGAGAAACATAACACAGAACAGACTGTTGGGGTCAACTCTTTCTATGCAGAGGGAAGGGTAATGAACAGATGCTCGCTGGCAGAGCTTGATTTCTACAGCTCTAAGGCAGCCGCACGACGACGTTTTTTCCAGTATTCCATTCAACGTGGCTCTCCCTCTGCGGAGGCCCTCTGAACTGCACTGAAAGTATCCCTGAGCCTAAAGGGCATCCTGGCAACTCTTACCTGTCATCTCTCTATTGTGAAGCAAGGCACACGGTAGGTCCAGCCTGACAGAAAATGCTGAAAATCTGGTAAAATTATGAGGCATTTGGACGATCCAAAGTCACCTAGGCCGTACTAGTTCATGAAGCGTGTAATGCGATTCATGGCACGCAAAACAGCCCGCGTCCAACGAAGTGTGATCATAGAAAGGCCCAGTGGGGCTGAAAGTCTCCAGTGGTCAGTCAGAGATTGCTGGTTATTTTGCTGTGGTGTCAAGTTGGAAACGCGAGAATGTGGGAGAATCCGACATTCTCCTTTTGGAAAGCAGCTCCATTGCAGCTTCCAAGCCTGCTGAAACCCACACCACCGCGACACTGCTCACTCCACAGATGCCGCTGAAGAGCAGTTAGTTTTTACCTGAAGAAACCAGGAGCTTGCAATTCCTTCCTGGGAGTCACCACAGGAGCATACTGTAGCTAAAGTGCCAACTAAATGTGACCTCTAGTCTTGAGGTAAGGTGCACATTTTCCCATTACAAGAGAGAGGGGTGCACCAGTTGCCAGGAAGTCTTAGTCAATGGACGGCTTTAGCTTTAGTAGTGCTCACAGGGCTCAAGACTCTCACGTGGTCACTTCTTTCCAAGGAAGTACACTGTGTCCCCAAAGCCTTCTGAGCACAATCAAGGGATACACAGTTGTGGGAACATTCCTCACCATGCAGTTGGATGGGCCGGGAACTAATGTGTTCCCTATGGTTAGCGATCCACAGCTTTGAAACAGCCTCAGGAAGGCGGTTCGTGGCAGGCTTTCATTCCATGTTGGTCTGCCACTTGGAGGAAACGTAAGATGCCTTGAAAGAAACCACCGGGACTCCAATTCAGTTTGGGGACTCCTGTCGAGGTCTCTCTAAGTGATGCGAAAGTGGCCTTTAGGTCCAGACTGAAATAAAGTAGAGATTTACCCTGAGCATCGCTAGGCATTTGGAACATCCAAAGTCACCTAGGCCTACTGAGGGCATTTAGAGGATTATGCCGTTCACCACATGCAGAACACACTGCATCCAAAAGTTTCATCGCAGAAGGCCAAATTGCGTTCCGACGGTCTCCTTTGGATTGCCAGAGAAGATAGGTCTATGTGCTGGGTGATCCAGTTTGTCATGGAGAATCTCGGAAAAGGCAGGATTTCCCCCATTTGAAAGGGAGATAGTGGCGGCGTCAAGGCTGACTGAAAGACATTGCTGTTACCGTCTTCTAGTCACCTCTAGCAATGCCTCAGTGAAGGAAGTGAGTGTTCTCCTACTAATCCAGGTGTTCTCCAGTGCCTTGTTTGGAGTTCATGCTACGTTTGCCCTAGCTCAGTGCCAAGTAAACGTGACCCATAGCCTCAGGTAAGCACGAGTGTTTCCTCTCAGCAATGTTTTGTGTGCCGCCATCTCCATGAGCCGTGACTCGAGAGAGGGTTTGAACTCAACAACGGCTTTCCGTAGCCCTAAGAGAGTCACGTAGGAATTCCCTTCTGAGGGAGAGTGTGTGCCCTGTAGTTCCGTTTTATTTTCCGAGAAACATAACACAGAACAGACTGTGGGGTCAACTGTTTCTATGCAGAGGAAAGGGTAATGAACAGATTCTCGCTGGCAGAGCTTGATTTCTACAGCTCTAAGGCAGCCCCAGGACCACGTTTTTGCCAGTATTCCATTCAACGTGGCTCTGCCTCTGCGGAGGCCCTCTGAACTGCACTGAAAGAATCCCTGAGCCTAATGTGCATCCTGGCAACTCTTACCTGTCATCTCTCTATTGTGGAGCAAGGTACACGGTAGGTCCAGCCTGACAGAAAATGCTGAAAATCCGGTACAATTGTGAGGCATTTGGACGATCCAAAGTCACCTAGGCCGGACTAGTTCATGAAGCGTGTAATGCGATTCATGGCACGCAAAACAGCCCGCGTCCAACGAAGTGTGATCATAGAAAGGCCCAGTGGGGCTGAAAGTCTCCAGTGGTCAGTCAGAGATTGCTGGTTATTTTGCTGTGGTGTCAAGTTGGAAACGCGAGAATGTGGGAGAAGCCCGACTTTCTCCCTTTGGAAAGCAGCTCCATTGCAGCTTCCAAGCCTGCTGAAACCCACACCACCGCGACACTGCTCACTCCACAGATGCCGCTGAAGAGCAGTTAGTTTTTACCTGAAGAAACCAGGAGCTTGCAATTCCTTCCTGGGAGCTCACCACAGGAGCATACTGTAGCTAAAGTGCTAACTAAATGTGACCTCTAGTCTTGAGGTAAGGTGCACATTTTCCCATTACAAGAGAGAGGGGTGCACCAGTTGCCAGGAAGTCTTAGTCAATGGACGGCTTTAGCTTTAGTAGGGCTCACAGTGCTCAAGACTCTCACGTGGTCAGTTCTTTCCAAGGAAGTATACTGTGTCCCCATAGCCTTCTGAGCACAATCAAGGGATACACAGTTGTGGGAACATTCCTCACCATGCAGTTGGATGGGCCGGGAACTAATGTGTTCCCTATGGTTAGCGATCCACAGCTTTGAAACAGCCTCAGGAAGGCGGTTCGTGGCAGGCTTTCATTCCATGCGGGTCTGCCACTTGGAGGAAACGTAAGATGCCAAGAAAGAAACCACCGGGACTCCAATTCAGTTTGGGGACTCCTGCTCGAGGTCTCTCTAAGTGATGCGAAAGTGGCCTTTAGGTCCAGACTGAAATAAAGTAGAGATTTACCCTGAGCATCGCTAGGCATTTGGAACATCCAAAGTCACCTAGGCCTACTGAGGGCATTTAGAGGATTATGCCGTTCACCACATGCAGAACACACTGCATCCAAAGGTTTCATCGCAGAAGGCCAAACTGCGTTCCAACGGTCTCCTTTGGATTGCCAGAGAAGATAGGTCTATGTGCTGGGTGATCCAGTTTGTCATGGAGAATCTCGGAAAAGGCAGGATTTCCCCCATTTGAAAGGTAGATAGTGGCGGCCTCAAGGCTGACTGAAAGACATTGCCATTACCCGTCTTCTAGACACCTCTAGGAAGGCGTCAGTGAAGAAAGTGAGTTTTCTCCTACGATTCCAGGAGGTCCCCAGTGTCTTGTTTTGAGTTCATGCTACGTTTGCCCTAGCTCAGTGCCAAGTAAACGTGACCCATAGCCTCAGGTAAGCACGAGTGTTTCCTCTCAGCAATGTTTTGTGTGCAGCCATCTCCATGAGCCGTGACTCGAGAGAGGGCTTTAATTATACTACGGCTTTCCGTAGACCTAAGAGAGTCACGTAGGAATTCCCTTCTGATTGAGAGTGTGTGCACTGTAGTTCCCTTTTATTTTCCGAGAAACATAACACAGAACAGACTGTTGGGGTCAACTCTTTCTATGCAGAGGGAAGGGTAATGAACAGATGCTCGCTGGCAGAGCTTGATTTCTACAGCTCTAAGGCAGCCGCACGACGACGTTTTTTCCAGTATTCCATTCAACGTGGCTCTCCCTCTGCGGAGGCCCTCTGAACTGCACTGAAAGTATCCCTGAGCCTAAAGGGCATCCTGGCAACTCTTACCTGTCATCTCTCTATTGTGAAGCAAGGCACACGGTAGGTCCAGCCTGACAGAAAATGCTGAAAATCTGGTAAAATTATGAGGCATTTGGACGATCCAAAGTCACCTAGGCCGTACTAGTTCATGAAGCGTGTAATGCGATTCATGGCACGCAAAACAGCCCGCGTCCAACGAAGTGTGATCATAGAAAGGCCCAGTGGGGCTGAAAGTCTCCAGTGGTCAGTCAGAGATTGCTGGTTATTTTGCTGTGGTGTCAAGTTGGAAACGCGAGAATGTGGGAGAATCCGACATTCTCCTTTTGGAAAGCAGCTCCATTGCAGCTTCCAAGCCTGCTGAAACCCACACCACCGCGACACTGCTCACTCCACAGATGCCGCTGAAGAGCAGTTAGTTTTTACCTGAAGAAACCAGGAGCTTGCAATTCCTTCCTGGGAGTCACCACAGGAGCATACTGTAGCTAAAGTGCCAACTAAATGTGACCTCTAGTCTTGAGGTAAGGTGCACATTTTCCCATTACAAGAGAGAGGGGTGCACCAGTTGCCAGGAAGTCTTAGTCAATGGACGGCTTTAGCTTTAGTAGTGCTCACAGGGCTCAAGACTCTCACGTGGTCACTTCTTTCCAAGGAAGTACACTGTGTCCCCAAAGCCTTCTGAGCACAATCAAGGGATACACAGTTGTGGGAACATTCCTCACCATGCAGTTGGATGGGCCGGGAACTAATGTGTTCCCTATGGTTAGCGATCCACAGCTTTGAAACAGCCTCAGGAAGGCGGTTCGTGGCAGGCTTTCATTCCATGTTGGTCTGCCACTTGGAGGAAACGTAAGATGCCTTGAAAGAAACCACCGGGACTCCAATTCAGTTTGGGGACTCCTGTCGAGGTCTCTCTAAGTGATGCGAAAGTGGCCTTTAGGTCCAGACTGAAATAAAGTAGAGATTTACCCTGAGCATCGCTAGGCATTTGGAACATCCAAAGTCACCTAGGCCTACTGAGGGCATTTAGAGGATTATGCCGTTCACCACATGCAGAACACACTGCATCCAAAAGTTTCATCGCAGAAGGCCAAATTGCGTTCCGACGGTCTCCTTTGGATTGCCAGAGAAGATAGGTCTATGTGCTGGGTGATCCAGTTTGTCATGGAGAATCTCGGAAAAGGCAGGATTTCCCCCATTTGAAAGGGAGATAGTGGCGGCCTCAAGGCTGACTGAAAGACATTGCTGTTACCGTCTTCTAGTCACCTCTAGCAATGCCTCAGTGAAGGAAGTGAGTGTTCTCCTACTAATCCAGGTGTTCTCCAGTGCCTTGTTTGGAGTTCATGCTACGTTTGCCCTAGCTCAGTGCCAAGTAAACGTGACCCATAGCCTCAGGTAAGCACGAGTGTTTCCTCTCAGCAATGTTTTGTGTGCCGCCATCTCCATGAGCCGTGACTCGAGAGAGGGTTTGAACTCAACAACGGCTTTCCGTAGCCCTAAGAGAGTCACGTAGGAATTCCCTTCTGAGGGAGAGTGTGTGCCCTGTAGTTCCGTTTTATTTTCCGAGAAACATAACACAGAACAGACTGTGGGGTCAACTGTTTCTATGCAGAGGAAAGGGTAATGAACAGATTCTCGCTGGCAGAGCTTGATTTCTACAGCTCTAAGGCAGCCCCAGGACCACGTTTTTGCCAGTATTCCATTCAACGTGGCTCTGCCTCTGCGGAGGCCCTCTGAACTGCACTGAAAGAATCCCTGAGCCTAATGTGCATCCTGGCAACTCTTACCTGTCATCTCTCTATTGTGGAGCAAGGTACACGGTAGGTCCAGCCTGACAGAAAATGCTGAAAATCCGGTACAATTGTGAGGCATTTGGACGATCCAAAGTCACCTAGGCCGGACTAGTTCATGAAGCGTGTAATGCGATTCATGGCACGCAAAACAGCCCGCGTCCAACGAAGTGTGATCATAGAAAGGCCCAGTGGGGCTGAAAGTCTCCAGTGGTCAGTCAGAGATTGCTGGTTATTTTGCTGTGGTGTCAAGTTGGAAACGCGAGAATGTGGGAGAAGCCCGACTTTCTCCCTTTGGAAAGCAGCTCCATTGCAGCTTCCAAGCCTGCTGAAACCCACACCACCGCGACACTGCTCACTCCACAGATGCCGCTGAAGAGCAGTTAGTTTTTACCTGAAGAAACCAGGAGCTTGCAATTCCTTCCTGGGAGCTCACCACAGGAGCATACTGTAGCTAAAGTGCTAACTAAATGTGACCTCTAGTCTTGAGGTAAGGTGCACATTTTCCCATTACAAGAGAGAGGGGTGCACCAGTTGCCAGGAAGTCTTAGTCAATGGACGGCTTTAGCTTTAGTAGGGCTCACAGTGCTCAAGACTCTCACGTGGTCAGTTCTTTCCAAGGAAGTATACTGTGTCCCCATAGCCTTCTGAGCACAATCAAGGGATACACAGTTGTGGGAACATTCCTCACCATGCAGTTGGATGGGCCGGGAACTAATGTGTTCCCTATGGTTAGCGATCCACAGCTTTGAAACAGCCTCAGGAAGGCGGTTCGTGGCAGGCTTTCATTCCATGCGGGTCTGCCACTTGGAGGAAACGTAAGATGCCAAGAAAGAAACCACCGGGACTCCAATTCAGTTTGGGGACTCCTGCTCGAGGTCTCTCTAAGTGATGCGAAAGTGGCCTTTAGGTCCAGACTGAAATAAAGTAGAGATTTACCCTGAGCATCGCTAGGCATTTGGAACATCCAAAGTCACCTAGGCCTACTGAGGGCATTTAGAGGATTATGCCGTTCACCACATGCAGAACACACTGCATCCAAAGGTTTCATCGCAGAAGGCCAAACTGCGTTCCAACGGTCTCCTTTGGATTGCCAGAGAAGATAGGTCTATGTGCTGGGTGATCCAGTTTGTCATGGAGAATCTCGGAAAAGGCAGGATTTCCCCCATTTGAAAGGTAGATAGTGGCGGCCTCAAGGCTGACTGAAAGACATTGCCATTACCCGTCTTCTAGACACCTCTAGGAAGGCGTCAGTGAAGAAAGTGAGTTTTCTCCTACGATTCCAGGAGGTCCCCAGTGTCTTGTTTTGAGTTCATGCTACGTTTGCCCTAGCTCAGTGCCAAGTAAACGTGACCCATAGCCTCAGGTAAGCACGAGTGTTTCCTCTCAGCAATGTTTTGTGTGCAGCCATCTCCATGAGCCGTGACTCGAGAGAGGGCTTTAATTATACTACGGCTTTCCGTAGACCTAAGAGAGTCACGTAGGAATTCCCTTCTGATTGAGAGTGTGTGCACTGTAGTTCCCTTTTATTTTCCGAGAAACATAACACAGAACAGACTGTTGGGGTCAACTCTTTCTATGCAGAGGGAAGGGTAATGAACAGATGCTCGCTGGCAGAGCTTGATTTCTACAGCTCTAAGGCAGCCGCACGACGACGTTTTTTCCAGTATTCCATTCAACGTGGCTCTCCCTCTGCGGAGGCCCTCTGAACTGCACTGAAAGTATCCCTGAGCCTAAAGGGCATCCTGGCAACTCTTACCTGTCATCTCTCTATTGTGAAGCAAGGCACACGGTAGGTCCAGCCTGACAGAAAATGCTGAAAATCTGGTAAAATTATGAGGCATTTGGACGATCCAAAGTCACCTAGGCCGTACTAGTTCATGAAGCGTGTAATGCGATTCATGGCACGCAAAACAGCCCGCGTCCAACGAAGTGTGATCATAGAAAGGCCCAGTGGGGCTGAAAGTCTCCAGTGGTCAGTCAGAGATTGCTGGTTATTTTGCTGTGGTGTCAAGTTGGAAACGCGAGAATGTGGGAGAAGCCGACATTCTCCTTTTGGAAAGCAGCTCCATTGCAGCTTCCAAGCCTGCTGAAACCCACACCACCGCGACACTGCTCACTCCACAGATGCCGCTGAAGAGCAGTTAGTTTTTACCTGAAGAAACCAGGAGCTTGCAATTCCTTCCTGGGAGTCACCACAGGAGCATACTGTAGCTAAAGTGCCAACTAAATGTGACCTCTAGTCTTGAGGTAAGGTGCACATTTTCCCATTACAAGAGAGAGGGGTGCACCAGTTGCCAGGAAGTCTTAGTCAATGGACGGCTTTAGCTTTAGTAGTGCTCACAGGGCTCAAGACTCTCACGTGGTCACTTCTTTCCAAGGAAGTACACTGTGTCCCCAAAGCCTTCTGAGCACAATCAAGGGATACACAGTTGTGGGAACATTCCTCACCATGCAGTTGGATGGGCCGGGAACTACTGTGTTCCCTATGGTTAGCGATCCACAGCTTTGAAACAGCCTCAGGAAGGCGGTTCGTGGCAGGCTTTCATTCCATGTTGGTCTGCCACTTGGAGGAAACGTAAGATGCCTTGAAAGAAACCACCGGGACTCCAATTCAGTTTGGGGACTCCTGTCGAGGTCTCTCTAAGTGATGCGAAAGTGGCCTTTAGGTCCAGACTGAAATAAAGTAGAGATTTACCCTGAGCATCGCTAGGCATTTGGAACATCCAAAGTCACCTAGGCCTACTGAGGGCATTTAGAGGATTATGCCGTTCACCACATGCAGAACACACTGCATCCAAAAGTTTCATCGCAGAAGGCCAAATTGCGTTCCGACGGTCTCCTTTGGATTGCCAGAGAAGATAGGTCTATGTGCTGGGTGATCCAGTTTGTCATGGAGAATCTCGGAAAAGGCAGGATTTCCCCCATTTGAAAGGGAGATAGTGGCGGCGTCAAGGCTGACTGAAAGACATTGCTGTTACCGTCTTCTAGTCACCTCTAGCAATGCCTCAGTGAAGGAAGTGAGTGTTCTCCTACTAATCCAGGTGTTCTCCAGTGCCTTGTTTGGAGTTCATGCTACGTTTGCCCTAGCTCAGTGCCAAGTAAACGTGACCCATAGCCTCAGGTAAGCACGAGTGTTTCCTCTCAGCAATGTTTTGTGTGCCGCCATCTCCATGAGCCGTGACTCGAGAGAGGGTTTGAACTCAACAACGGCTTTCCGTAGCCCTAAGAGAGTCACGTAGGAATTCCCTTCTGAGGGAGAGTGTGTGCCCTGTAGTTCCGTTTTATTTTCCGAGAAACATAACACAGAACAGACTGTGGGGTCAACTGTTTCTATGCAGAGGAAAGGGTAATGAACAGATTCTCGCTGGCAGAGCTTGATTTCTACAGCTCTAAGGCAGCCCCAGGACCACGTTTTTGCCAGTATTCCATTCAACGTGGCTCTGCCTCTGCGGAGGCCCTCTGAACTGCACTGAAAGAATCCCTGAGCCTAATGTGCATCCTGGCAACTCTTACCTGTCATCTCTCTATTGTGGAGCAAGGTACACGGTAGGTCCAGCCTGACAGAAAATGCTGAAAATCCGGTACAATTGTGAGGCATTTGGACGATCCAAAGTCACCTAGGCCGGACTAGTTCATGAAGCGTGTAATGCGATTCATGGCACGCAAAACAGCCCGCGTCCAACGAAGTGTGATCATAGAAAGGCCCAGTGGGGCTGAAAGTCTCCAGTGGTCAGTCAGAGATTGCTGGTTATTTTGCTGTGGTGTCAAGTTGGAAACGCGAGAATGTGGGAGAAGCCCGACTTTCTCCCTTTGGAAAGCAGCTCCATTGCAGCTTCCAAGCCTGCTGAAACCCACACCACCGCGACACTGCTCACTCCACAGATGCCGCTGAAGAGCAGTTAGTTTTTACCTGAAGAAACCAGGAGCTTGCAATTCCTTCCTGGGAGCTCACCACAGGAGCATACTGTAGCTAAAGTGCTAACTAAATGTGACCTCTAGTCTTGAGGTAAGGTGCACATTTTCCCATTACAAGAGAGAGGGGTGCACCAGTTGCCAGGAAGTCTTAGTCAATGGACGGCTTTAGCTTTAGTAGGGCTCACAGTGCTCAAGACTCTCACGTGGTCAGTTCTTTCCAAGGAAGTATACTGTGTCCCCATAGCCTTCTGAGCACAATCAAGGGATACACAGTTGTGGGAACATTCCTCACCATGCAGTTGGATGGGCCGGGAACTAATGTGTTCCCTATGGTTAGCGATCCACAGCTTTGAAACAGCCTCAGGAAGGCGGTTCGTGGCAGGCTTTCATTCCATGCGGGTCTGCCACTTGGAGGAAACGTAAGATGCCAAGAAAGAAACCACCGGGACTCCAATTCAGTTTGGGGACTCCTGCTCGAGGTCTCTCTAAGTGATGCGAAAGTGGCCTTTAGGTCCAGACTGAAATAAAGTAGAGATTTACCCTGAGCATCGCTAGGCATTTGGAACATCCAAAGTCACCTAGGCCTACTGAGGGCATTTAGAGGATTATGCCGTTCACCACATGCAGAACACACTGCATCCAAAGGTTTCATCGCAGAAGGCCAAACTGCGTTCCAACGGTCTCCTTTGGATTGCCAGAGAAGATAGGTCTATGTGCTGGGTGATCCAGTTTGTCATGGAGAATCTCGGAAAAGGCAGGATTTCCCCCATTTGAAAGGTAGATAGTGGCGGCCTCAAGGCTGACTGAAAGACATTGCCATTACCCGTCTTCTAGACACCTCTAGGAAGGCGTCAGTGAAGAAAGTGAGTTTTCTCCTACGATTCCAGGAGGTCCCCAGTGTCTTGTTTTGAGTTCATGCTACGTTTGCCCTAGCTCAGTGCCAAGTAAACGTGACCCATAGCCTCAGGTAAGCACGAGTGTTTCCTCTCAGCAATGTTTTGTGTGCAGCCATCTCCATGAGCCGTGACTCGAGAGAGGGCTTTAATTATACTACGGCTTTCCGTAGACCTAAGAGAGTCACGTAGGAATTCCCTTCTGATTGAGAGTGTGTGCACTGTAGTTCCCTTTTATTTTCCGAGAAACATAACACAGAACAGACTGTTGGGGTCAACTCTTTCTATGCAGAGGGAAGGGTAATGAACAGATGCTCGCTGGCAGAGCTTGATTTCTACAGCTCTAAGGCAGCCGCACGACGACGTTTTTTCCAGTATTCCATTCAACGTGGCTCTCCCTCTGCGGAGGCCCTCTGAACTGCACTGAAAGTATCCCTGAGCCTAAAGGGCATCCTGGCAACTCTTACCTGTCATCTCTCTATTGTGAAGCAAGGCACACGGTAGGTCCAGCCTGACAGAAAATGCTGAAAATCTGGTAAAATTATGAGGCATTTGGACGATCCAAAGTCACCTAGGCCGTACTAGTTCATGAAGCGTGTAATGCGATTCATGGCACGCAAAACAGCCCGCGTCCAACGAAGTGTGATCATAGAAAGGCCCAGTGGGGCTGAAAGTCTCCAGTGGTCAGTCAGAGATTGCTGGTTATTTTGCTGTGGTGTCAAGTTGGAAACGCGAGAATGTGGGAGAATCTGACATTCTCCTTTTGGAAAGCAGCTCCATTGCAGCTTCCAAGCCTGCTGAAACCCACACCACCGCGACACTGCTCACTCCACAGATGCCGCTGAAGAGCAGTTAGTTTTTACCTGAAGAAACCAGGAGCTTGCAATTCCTTCCTGGGAGTCACCACAGGAGCATACTGTAGCTAAAGTGCCAACTAAATGTGACCTCTAGTCTTGAGGTAAGGTGCACATTTTCCCATTACAAGAGAGAGGGGTGCACCAGTTGCCAGGAAGTCTTAGTCAATGGACGGCTTTAGCTTTAGTAGTGCTCACAGGGCTCAAGACTCTCACGTGGTCACTTCTTTCCAAGGAAGTACACTGTGTCCCCAAAGCCTTCTGAGCACAATCAAGGGATACACAGTTGTGGGAACATTCCTCACCATGCAGTTGGATGGGCCGGGAACTAATGTGTTCCCTATGGTTAGCGATCCACAGCTTTGAAACAGCCTCAGGAAGGCGGTTCGTGGCAGGCTTTCATTCCATGTTGGTCTGCCACTTGGAGGAAACGTAAGATGCCTTGAAAGAAACCACCGGGACTCCAATTCAGTTTGGGGACTCCTGTCGAGGTCTCTCTAAGTGATGCGAAAGTGGCCTTTAGGTCCAGACTGAAATAAAGTAGAGATTTACCCTGAGCATCGCTAGGCATTTGGAACATCCAAAGTCACCTAGGCCTACTGAGGGCATTTAGAGGATTATGCCGTTCACCACATGCAGAACACACTGCATCCAAAAGTTTCATCGCAGAAGGCCAAATTGCGTTCCGACGGTCTCCTTTGGATTGCCAGAGAAGATAGGTCTATGTGCTGGGTGATCCAGTTTGTCATGGAGAATCTCGGAAAAGGCAGGATTTCCCCCATTTGAAAGGTAGATAGTGGCGGCCTCAAGGCTGACTGAAAGACATTGCCATTACCCGTCTTCTAGACACCTCTAGGAAGGCGTCAGTGAAGAAAGTGAGTTTTCTCCTACGATTCCAGGAGGTCCCCAGTGTCTTGTTTTGAGTTCATGCTACGTTTGCCCTAGCTCAGTGCCAAGTAAACGTGACCCATAGCCTCAGGTAAGCACGAGTGTTTCCTCTCAGCAATGTTTTGTGTGCAGCCATCTCCATGAGCCGTGACTCGAGAGAGGGCTTTAATTATACTACGGCTTTCCGTAGACCTAAGAGAGTCACGTAGGAATTCCCTTCTGATTGAGAGTGTGTGCACTGTAGTTCCCTTTTATTTTCCGAGAAACATAACACAGAACAGACTGTTGGGGTCAACTCTTTCTATGCAGAGGGAAGGGTAATGAACAGATGCTCGCTGGCAGAGCTTGATTTCTACAGCTCTAAGGCAGCCGCACGACGACGTTTTTTCCAGTATTCCATTCAACGTGGCTCTCCCTCTGCGGAGGCCCTCTGAACTGCACTGAAAGTATCCCTGAGCCTAAAGGGCATCCTGGCAACTCTTACCTGTCATCTCTCTATTGTGAAGCAAGGCACACGGTAGGTCCAGCCTGACAGAAAATGCTGAAAATCTGGTAAAATTATGAGGCATTTGGACGATCCAAAGTCACCTAGGCCGTACTAGTTCATGAAGCGTGTAATGCGATTCATGGCACGCAAAACAGCCCGCGTCCAACGAAGTGTGATCATAGAAAGGCCCAGTGGGGCTGAAAGTCTCCAGTGGTCAGTCAGAGATTGCTGGTTATTTTGCTGTGGTGTCAAGTTGGAAACGCGAGAATGTGGGAGAAGCCGACATTCTCCTTTTGGAAAGCAGCTCCATTGCAGCTTCCAAGCCTGCTGAAACCCACACCACCGCGACACTGCTCACTCCACAGATGCCGCTGAAGAGCAGTTAGTTTTTACCTGAAGAAACCAGGAGCTTGCAATTCCTTCCTGGGAGTCACCACAGGAGCATACTGTAGCTAAAGTGCCAACTAAATGTGACCTCTAGTCTTGAGGTAAGGTGCACATTTTCCCATTACAAGAGAGAGGGGTGCACCAGTTGCCAGGAAGTCTTAGTCAATGGACGGCTTTAGCTTTAGTAGTGCTCACAGGGCTCAAGACTCTCACGTGGTCACTTCTTTCCAAGGAAGTACACTGTGTCCCCAAAGCCTTCTGAGCACAATCAAGGGATACACAGTTGTGGGAACATTCCTCACCATGCAGTTGGATGGGCCGGGAACTACTGTGTTCCCTATGGTTAGCGATCCACAGCTTTGAAACAGCCTCAGGAAGGCGGTTCGTGGCAGGCTTTCATTCCATGTTGGTCTGCCACTTGGAGGAAACGTAAGATGCCTTGAAAGAAACCACCGGGACTCCAATTCAGTTTGGGGACTCCTGTCGAGGTCTCTCTAAGTGATGCGAAAGTGGCCTTTAGGTCCAGACTGAAATAAAGTAGAGATTTACCCTGAGCATCGCTAGGCATTTGGAACATCCAAAGTCACCTAGGCCTACTGAGGGCATTTAGAGGATTATGCCGTTCACCACATGCAGAACACACTGCATCCAAAAGTTTCATCGCAGAAGGCCAAATTGCGTTCCGACGGTCTCCTTTGGATTGCCAGAGAAGATAGGTCTATGTGCTGGGTGATCCAGTTTGTCATGGAGAATCTCGGAAAAGGCAGGATTTCCCCCATTTGAAAGGGAGATAGTGGCGGCGTCAAGGCTGACTGAAAGACATTGCTGTTACCGTCTTCTAGTCACCTCTAGCAATGCCTCAGTGAAGGAAGTGAGTGTTCTCCTACTAATCCAGGTGTTCTCCAGTGCCTTGTTTGGAGTTCATGCTACGTTTGCCCTAGCTCAGTGCCAAGTAAACGTGACCCATAGCCTCAGGTAAGCACGAGTGTTTCCTCTCAGCAATGTTTTGTGTGCCGCCATCTCCATGAGCCGTGACTCGAGAGAGGGTTTGAACTCAACAACGGCTTTCCGTAGCCCTAAGAGAGTCACGTAGGAATTCCCTTCTGAGGGAGAGTGTGTGCCCTGTAGTTCCGTTTTATTTTCCGAGAAACATAACACAGAACAGACTGTGGGGTCAACTGTTTCTATGCAGAGGAAAGGGTAATGAACAGATTCTCGCTGGCAGAGCTTGATTTCTACAGCTCTAAGGCAGCCCCAGGACCACGTTTTTGCCAGTATTCCATTCAACGTGGCTCTGCCTCTGCGGAGGCCCTCTGAACTGCACTGAAAGAATCCCTGAGCCTAATGTGCATCCTGGCAACTCTTACCTGTCATCTCTCTATTGTGGAGCAAGGTACACGGTAGGTCCAGCCTGACAGAAAATGCTGAAAATCCGGTACAATTGTGAGGCATTTGGACGATCCAAAGTCACCTAGGCCGGACTAGTTCATGAAGCGTGTAATGCGATTCATGGCACGCAAAACAGCCCGCGTCCAACGAAGTGTGATCATAGAAAGGCCCAGTGGGGCTGAAAGTCTCCAGTGGTCAGTCAGAGATTGCTGGTTATTTTGCTGTGGTGTCAAGTTGGAAACGCGAGAATGTGGGAGAAGCCCGACTTTCTCCCTTTGGAAAGCAGCTCCATTGCAGCTTCCAAGCCTGCTGAAACCCACACCACCGCGACACTGCTCACTCCACAGATGCCGCTGAAGAGCAGTTAGTTTTTACCTGAAGAAACCAGGAGCTTGCAATTCCTTCCTGGGAGCTCACCACAGGAGCATACTGTAGCTAAAGTGCTAACTAAATGTGACCTCTAGTCTTGAGGTAAGGTGCACATTTTCCCATTACAAGAGAGAGGGGTGCACCAGTTGCCAGGAAGTCTTAGTCAATGGACGGCTTTAGCTTTAGTAGGGCTCACAGTGCTCAAGACTCTCACGTGGTCAGTTCTTTCCAAGGAAGTATACTGTGTCCCCATAGCCTTCTGAGCACAATCAAGGGATACACAGTTGTGGGAACATTCCTCACCATGCAGTTGGATGGGCCGGGAACTAATGTGTTCCCTATGGTTAGCGATCCACAGCTTTGAAACAGCCTCAGGAAGGCGGTTCGTGGCAGGCTTTCATTCCATGCGGGTCTGCCACTTGGAGGAAACGTAAGATGCCAAGAAAGAAACCACCGGGACTCCAATTCAGTTTGGGGACTCCTGCTCGAGGTCTCTCTAAGTGATGCGAAAGTGGCCTTTAGGTCCAGACTGAAATAAAGTAGAGATTTACCCTGAGCATCGCTAGGCATTTGGAACATCCAAAGTCACCTAGGCCTACTGAGGGCATTTAGAGGATTATGCCGTTCACCACATGCAGAACACACTGCATCCAAAGGTTTCATCGCAGAAGGCCAAACTGCGTTCCAACGGTCTCCTTTGGATTGCCAGAGAAGATAGGTCTATGTGCTGGGTGATCCAGTTTGTCATGGAGAATCTCGGAAAAGGCAGGATTTCCCCCATTTGAAAGGTAGATAGTGGCGGCCTCAAGGCTGACTGAAAGACATTGCCATTACCCGTCTTCTAGACACCTCTAGGAAGGCGTCAGTGAAGAAAGTGAGTTTTCTCCTACGATTCCAGGAGGTCCCCAGTGTCTTGTTTTGAGTTCATGCTACGTTTGCCCTAGCTCAGTGCCAAGTAAACGTGACCCATAGCCTCAGGTAAGCACGAGTGTTTCCTCTCAGCAATGTTTTGTGTGCAGCCATCTCCATGAGCCGTGACTCGAGAGAGGGCTTTAATTATACTACGGCTTTCCGTAGACCTAAGAGAGTCACGTAGGAATTCCCTTCTGATTGAGAGTGTGTGCACTGTAGTTCCCTTTTATTTTCCGAGAAACATAACACAGAACAGACTGTTGGGGTCAACTCTTTCTATGCAGAGGGAAGGGTAATGAACAGATGCTCGCTGGCAGAGCTTGATTTCTACAGCTCTAAGGCAGCCGCACGACGACGTTTTTTCCAGTATTCCATTCAACGTGGCTCTCCCTCTGCGGAGGCCCTCTGAACTGCACTGAAAGTATCCCTGAGCCTAAAGGGCATCCTGGCAACTCTTACCTGTCATCTCTCTATTGTGAAGCAAGGCACACGGTAGGTCCAGCCTGACAGAAAATGCTGAAAATCTGGTAAAATTATGAGGCATTTGGACGATCCAAAGTCACCTAGGCCGTACTAGTTCATGAAGCGTGTAATGCGATTCATGGCACGCAAAACAGCCCGCGTCCAACGAAGTGTGATCATAGAAAGGCCCAGTGGGGCTGAAAGTCTCCAGTGGTCAGTCAGAGATTGCTGGTTATTTTGCTGTGGTGTCAAGTTGGAAACGCGAGAATGTGGGAGAATCTGACATTCTCCTTTTGGAAAGCAGCTCCATTGCAGCTTCCAAGCCTGCTGAAACCCACACCACCGCGACACTGCTCACTCCACAGATGCCGCTGAAGAGCAGTTAGTTTTTACCTGAAGAAACCAGGAGCTTGCAATTCCTTCCTGGGAGTCACCACAGGAGCATACTGTAGCTAAAGTGCCAACTAAATGTGACCTCTAGTCTTGAGGTAAGGTGCACATTTTCCCATTACAAGAGAGAGGGGTGCACCAGTTGCCAGGAAGTCTTAGTCAATGGACGGCTTTAGCTTTAGTAGTGCTCACAGGGCTCAAGACTCTCACGTGGTCACTTCTTTCCAAGGAAGTACACTGTGTCCCCAAAGCCTTCTGAGCACAATCAAGGGATACACAGTTGTGGGAACATTCCTCACCATGCAGTTGGATGGGCCGGGAACTAATGTGTTCCCTATGGTTAGCGATCCACAGCTTTGAAACAGCCTCAGGAAGGCGGTTCGTGGCAGGCTTTCATTCCATGTTGGTCTGCCACTTGGAGGAAACGTAAGATGCCTTGAAAGAAACCACCGGGACTCCAATTCAGTTTGGGGACTCCTGTCGAGGTCTCTCTAAGTGATGCGAAAGTGGCCTTTAGGTCCAGACTGAAATAAAGTAGAGATTTACCCTGAGCATCGCTAGGCATTTGGAACATCCAAAGTCACCTAGGCCTACTGAGGGCATTTAGAGGATTATGCCGTTCACCACATGCAGAACACACTGCATCCAAAAGTTTCATCGCAGAAGGCCAAATTGCGTTCCGACGGTCTCCTTTGGATTGCCAGAGAAGATAGGTCTATGTGCTGGGTGATCCAGTTTGTCATGGAGAATCTCGGAAAAGGCAGGATTTCCCCCATTTGAAAGGGAGATAGTGGCGGCCTCAAGGCTGACTGAAAGACATTGCTGTTACCGTCTTCTAGTCACCTCTAGCAATGCCTCAGTGAAGGAAGTGAGTGTTCTCCTACTAATCCAGGTGTTCTCCAGTGCCTTGTTTGGAGTTCATGCTACGTTTGCCCTAGCTCAGTGCCAAGTAAACGTGACCCATAGCCTCAGGTAAGCACGAGTGTTTCCTCTCAGCAATGTTTTGTGTGCCGCCATCTCCATGAGCCGTGACTCGAGAGAGGGTTTGAACTCAACAACGGCTTTCCGTAGCCCTAAGAGAGTCACGTAGGAATTCCCTTCTGAGGGAGAGTGTGTGCCCTGTAGTTCCGTTTTATTTTCCGAGAAACATAACACAGAACAGACTGTGGGGTCAACTGTTTCTATGCAGAGGAAAGGGTAATGAACAGATTCTCGCTGGCAGAGCTTGATTTCTACAGCTCTAAGGCAGCCCCAGGACCACGTTTTTGCCAGTATTCCATTCAACGTGGCTCTGCCTCTGCGGAGGCCCTCTGAACTGCACTGAAAGAATCCCTGAGCCTAATGTGCATCCTGGCAACTCTTACCTGTCATCTCTCTATTGTGGAGCAAGGTACACGGTAGGTCCAGCCTGACAGAAAATGCTGAAAATCCGGTACAATTGTGAGGCATTTGGACGATCCAAAGTCACCTAGGCCGGACTAGTTCATGAAGCGTGTAATGCGATTCATGGCACGCAAAACAGCCCGCGTCCAACGAAGTGTGATCATAGAAAGGCCCAGTGGGGCTGAAAGTCTCCAGTGGTCAGTCAGAGATTGCTGGTTATTTTGCTGTGGTGTCAAGTTGGAAACGCGAGAATGTGGGAGAAGCCCGACTTTCTCCCTTTGGAAAGCAGCTCCATTGCAGCTTCCAAGCCTGCTGAAACCCACACCACCGCGACACTGCTCACTCCACAGATGCCGCTGAAGAGCAGTTAGTTTTTACCTGAAGAAACCAGGAGCTTGCAATTCCTTCCTGGGAGCTCACCACAGGAGCATACTGTAGCTAAAGTGCTAACTAAATGTGACCTCTAGTCTTGAGGTAAGGTGCACATTTTCCCATTACAAGAGAGAGGGGTGCACCAGTTGCCAGGAAGTCTTAGTCAATGGACGGCTTTAGCTTTAGTAGGGCTCACAGTGCTCAAGACTCTCACGTGGTCAGTTCTTTCCAAGGAAGTATACTGTGTCCCCATAGCCTTCTGAGCACAATCAAGGGATACACAGTTGTGGGAACATTCCTCACCATGCAGTTGGATGGGCCGGGAACTAATGTGTTCCCTATGGTTAGCGATCCACAGCTTTGAAACAGCCTCAGGAAGGCGGTTCGTGGCAGGCTTTCATTCCATGCGGGTCTGCCACTTGGAGGAAACGTAAGATGCCAAGAAAGAAACCACCGGGACTCCAATTCAGTTTGGGGACTCCTGCTCGAGGTCTCTCTAAGTGATGCGAAAGTGGCCTTTAGGTCCAGACTGAAATAAAGTAGAGATTTACCCTGAGCATCGCTAGGCATTTGGAACATCCAAAGTCACCTAGGCCTACTGAGGGCATTTAGAGGATTATGCCGTTCACCACATGCAGAACACACTGCATCCAAAGGTTTCATCGCAGAAGGCCAAACTGCGTTCCAACGGTCTCCTTTGGATTGCCAGAGAAGATAGGTCTATGTGCTGGGTGATCCAGTTTGTCATGGAGAATCTCGGAAAAGGCAGGATTTCCCCCATTTGAAAGGTAGATAGTGGCGGCCTCAAGGCTGACTGAAAGACATTGCCATTACCCGTCTTCTAGACACCTCTAGGAAGGCGTCAGTGAAGAAAGTGAGTTTTCTCCTACGATTCCAGGAGGTCCCCAGTGTCTTGTTTTGAGTTCATGCTACGTTTGCCCTAGCTCAGTGCCAAGTAAACGTGACCCATAGCCTCAGGTAAGCACGAGTGTTTCCTCTCAGCAATGTTTTGTGTGCAGCCATCTCCATGAGCCGTGACTCGAGAGAGGGCTTTAATTATACTACGGCTTTCCGTAGACCTAAGAGAGTCACGTAGGAATTCCCTTCTGATTGAGAGTGTGTGCACTGTAGTTCCCTTTTATTTTCCGAGAAACATAACACAGAACAGACTGTTGGGGTCAACTCTTTCTATGCAGAGGGAAGGGTAATGAACAGATGCTCGCTGGCAGAGCTTGATTTCTACAGCTCTAAGGCAGCCGCACGACGACGTTTTTTCCAGTATTCCATTCAACGTGGCTCTCCCTCTGCGGAGGCCCTCTGAACTGCACTGAAAGTATCCCTGAGCCTAAAGGGCATCCTGGCAACTCTTACCTGTCATCTCTCTATTGTGAAGCAAGGCACACGGTAGGTCCAGCCTGACAGAAAATGCTGAAAATCTGGTAAAATTATGAGGCATTTGGACGATCCAAAGTCACCTAGGCCGTACTAGTTCATGAAGCGTGTAATGCGATTCATGGCACGCAAAACAGCCCGCGTCCAACGAAGTGTGATCATAGAAAGGCCCAGTGGGGCTGAAAGTCTCCAGTGGTCAGTCAGAGATTGCTGGTTATTTTGCTGTGGTGTCAAGTTGGAAACGCGAGAATGTGGGAGAATCCGACATTCTCCTTTTGGAAAGCAGCTCCATTGCAGCTTCCAAGCCTGCTGAAACCCACACCACCGCGACACTGCTCACTCCACAGATGCCGCTGAAGAGCAGTTAGTTTTTACCTGAAGAAACCAGGAGCTTGCAATTCCTTCCTGGGAGTCACCACAGGAGCATACTGTAGCTAAAGTGCCAACTAAATGTGACCTCTAGTCTTGAGGTAAGGTGCACATTTTCCCATTACAAGAGAGAGGGGTGCACCAGTTGCCAGGAAGTCTTAGTCAATGGACGGCTTTAGCTTTAGTAGTGCTCACAGGGCTCAAGACTCTCACGTGGTCACTTCTTTCCAAGGAAGTACACTGTGTCCCCAAAGCCTTCTGAGCACAATCAAGGGATACACAGTTGTGGGAACATTCCTCACCATGCAGTTGGATGGGCCGGGAACTAATGTGTTCCCTATGGTTAGCGATCCACAGCTTTGAAACAGCCTCAGGAAGGCGGTTCGTGGCAGGCTTTCATTCCATGTTGGTCTGCCACTTGGAGGAAACGTAAGATGCCTTGAAAGAAACCACCGGGACTCCAATTCAGTTTGGGGACTCCTGTCGAGGTCTCTCTAAGTGATGCGAAAGTGGCCTTTAGGTCCAGACTGAAATAAAGTAGAGATTTACCCTGAGCATCGCTAGGCATTTGGAACATCCAAAGTCACCTAGGCCTACTGAGGGCATTTAGAGGATTATGCCGTTCACCACATGCAGAACACACTGCATCCAAAAGTTTCATCGCAGAAGGCCAAATTGCGTTCCGACGGTCTCCTTTGGATTGCCAGAGAAGATAGGTCTATGTGCTGGGTGATCCAGTTTGTCATGGAGAATCTCGGAAAAGGCAGGATTTCCCCCATTTGAAAGGGAGATAGTGGCGGCCTCAAGGCTGACTGAAAGACATTGCTGTTACCGTCTTCTAGTCACCTCTAGCAATGCCTCAGTGAAGGAAGTGAGTGTTCTCCTACTAATCCAGGTGTTCTCCAGTGCCTTGTTTGGAGTTCATGCTACGTTTGCCCTAGCTCAGTGCCAAGTAAACGTGACCCATAGCCTCAGGTAAGCACGAGTGTTTCCTCTCAGCAATGTTTTGTGTGCCGCCATCTCCATGAGCCGTGACTCGAGAGAGGGTTTGAACTCAACAACGGCTTTCCGTAGCCCTAAGAGAGTCACGTAGGAATTCCCTTCTGAGGGAGAGTGTGTGCCCTGTAGTTCCGTTTTATTTTCCGAGAAACATAACACAGAACAGACTGTGGGGTCAACTGTTTCTATGCAGAGGAAAGGGTAATGAACAGATTCTCGCTGGCAGAGCTTGATTTCTACAGCTCTAAGGCAGCCCCAGGACCACGTTTTTGCCAGTATTCCATTCAACGTGGCTCTGCCTCTGCGGAGGCCCTCTGAACTGCACTGAAAGAATCCCTGAGCCTAATGTGCATCCTGGCAACTCTTACCTGTCATCTCTCTATTGTGGAGCAAGGTACACGGTAGGTCCAGCCTGACAGAAAATGCTGAAAATCCGGTACAATTGTGAGGCATTTGGACGATCCAAAGTCACCTAGGCCGGACTAGTTCATGAAGCGTGTAATGCGATTCATGGCACGCAAAACAGCCCGCGTCCAACGAAGTGTGATCATAGAAAGGCCCAGTGGGGCTGAAAGTCTCCAGTGGTCAGTCAGAGATTGCTGGTTATTTTGCTGTGGTGTCAAGTTGGAAACGCGAGAATGTGGGAGAAGCCCGACTTTCTCCCTTTGGAAAGCAGCTCCATTGCAGCTTCCAAGCCTGCTGAAACCCACACCACCGCGACACTGCTCACTCCACAGATGCCGCTGAAGAGCAGTTAGTTTTTACCTGAAGAAACCAGGAGCTTGCAATTCCTTCCTGGGAGCTCACCACAGGAGCATACTGTAGCTAAAGTGCTAACTAAATGTGACCTCTAGTCTTGAGGTAAGGTGCACATTTTCCCATTACAAGAGAGAGGGGTGCACCAGTTGCCAGGAAGTCTTAGTCAATGGACGGCTTTAGCTTTAGTAGGGCTCACAGTGCTCAAGACTCTCACGTGGTCAGTTCTTTCCAAGGAAGTATACTGTGTCCCCATAGCCTTCTGAGCACAATCAAGGGATACACAGTTGTGGGAACATTCCTCACCATGCAGTTGGATGGGCCGGGAACTAATGTGTTCCCTATGGTTAGCGATCCACAGCTTTGAAACAGCCTCAGGAAGGCGGTTCGTGGCAGGCTTTCATTCCATGCGGGTCTGCCACTTGGAGGAAACGTAAGATGCCAAGAAAGAAACCACCGGGACTCCAATTCAGTTTGGGGACTCCTGCTCGAGGTCTCTCTAAGTGATGCGAAAGTGGCCTTTAGGTCCAGACTGAAATAAAGTAGAGATTTACCCTGAGCATCGCTAGGCATTTGGAACATCCAAAGTCACCTAGGCCTACTGAGGGCATTTAGAGGATTATGCCGTTCACCACATGCAGAACACACTGCATCCAAAGGTTTCATCGCAGAAGGCCAAACTGCGTTCCAACGGTCTCCTTTGGATTGCCAGAGAAGATAGGTCTATGTGCTGGGTGATCCAGTTTGTCATGGAGAATCTCGGAAAAGGCAGGATTTCCCCCATTTGAAAGGTAGATAGTGGCGGCCTCAAGGCTGACTGAAAGACATTGCCATTACCCGTCTTCTAGACACCTCTAGGAAGGCGTCAGTGAAGAAAGTGAGTTTTCTCCTACGATTCCAGGAGGTCCCCAGTGTCTTGTTTTGAGTTCATGCTACGTTTGCCCTAGCTCAGTGCCAAGTAAACGTGACCCATAGCCTCAGGTAAGCACGAGTGTTTCCTCTCAGCAATGTTTTGTGTGCAGCCATCTCCATGAGCCGTGACTCGAGAGAGGGCTTTAATTATACTACGGCTTTCCGTAGACCTAAGAGAGTCACGTAGGAATTCCCTTCTGATTGAGAGTGTGTGCACTGTAGTTCCCTTTTATTTTCCGAGAAACATAACACAGAACAGACTGTTGGGGTCAACTCTTTCTATGCAGAGGGAAGGGTAATGAACAGATGCTCGCTGGCAGAGCTTGATTTCTACAGCTCTAAGGCAGCCGCACGACGACGTTTTTTCCAGTATTCCATTCAACGTGGCTCTCCCTCTGCGGAGGCCCTCTGAACTGCACTGAAAGTATCCCTGAGCCTAAAGGGCATCCTGGCAACTCTTACCTGTCATCTCTCTATTGTGAAGCAAGGCACACGGTAGGTCCAGCCTGACAGAAAATGCTGAAAATCTGGTAAAATTATGAGGCATTTGGACGATCCAAAGTCACCTAGGCCGTACTAGTTCATGAAGCGTGTAATGCGATTCATGGCACGCAAAACAGCCCGCGTCCAACGAAGTGTGATCATAGAAAGGCCCAGTGGGGCTGAAAGTCTCCAGTGGTCAGTCAGAGATTGCTGGTTATTTTGCTGTGGTGTCAAGTTGGAAACGCGAGAATGTGGGAGAATCCGACATTCTCCTTTTGGAAAGCAGCTCCATTGCAGCTTCCAAGCCTGCTGAAACCCACACCACCGCGACACTGCTCACTCCACAGATGCCGCTGAAGAGCAGTTAGTTTTTACCTGAAGAAACCAGGAGCTTGCAATTCCTTCCTGGGAGTCACCACAGGAGCATACTGTAGCTAAAGTGCCAACTAAATGTGACCTCTAGTCTTGAGGTAAGGTGCACATTTTCCCATTACAAGAGAGAGGGGTGCACCAGTTGCCAGGAAGTCTTAGTCAATGGACGGCTTTAGCTTTAGTAGTGCTCACAGGGCTCAAGACTCTCACGTGGTCACTTCTTTCCAAGGAAGTACACTGTGTCCCCAAAGCCTTCTGAGCACAATCAAGGGATACACAGTTGTGGGAACATTCCTCACCATGCAGTTGGATGGGCCGGGAACTAATGTGTTCCCTATGGTTAGCGATCCACAGCTTTGAAACAGCCTCAGGAAGGCGGTTCGTGGCAGGCTTTCATTCCATGTTGGTCTGCCACTTGGAGGAAACGTAAGATGCCTTGAAAGAAACCACCGGGACTCCAATTCAGTTTGGGGACTCCTGTCGAGGTCTCTCTAAGTGATGCGAAAGTGGCCTTTAGGTCCAGACTGAAATAAAGTAGAGATTTACCCTGAGCATCGCTAGGCATTTGGAACATCCAAAGTCACCTAGGCCTACTGAGGGCATTTAGAGGATTATGCCGTTCACCACATGCAGAACACACTGCATCCAAAAGTTTCATCGCAGAAGGCCAAATTGCGTTCCGACGGTCTCCTTTGGATTGCCAGAGAAGATAGGTCTATGTGCTGGGTGATCCAGTTTGTCATGGAGAATCTCGGAAAAGGCAGGATTTCCCCCATTTGAAAGGGAGATAGTGGCGGCCTCAAGGCTGACTGAAAGACATTGCTGTTACCGTCTTCTAGTCACCTCTAGCAATGCCTCAGTGAAGGAAGTGAGTGTTCTCCTACTAATCCAGGTGTTCTCCAGTGCCTTGTTTGGAGTTCATGCTACGTTTGCCCTAGCTCAGTGCCAAGTAAACGTGACCCATAGCCTCAGGTAAGCACGAGTGTTTCCTCTCAGCAATGTTTTGTGTGCCGCCATCTCCATGAGCCGTGACTCGAGAGAGGGTTTGAACTCAACAACGGCTTTCCGTAGCCCTAAGAGAGTCACGTAGGAATTCCCTTCTGAGGGAGAGTGTGTGCCCTGTAGTTCCGTTTTATTTTCCGAGAAACATAACACAGAACAGACTGTGGGGTCAACTGTTTCTATGCAGAGGAAAGGGTAATGAACAGATTCTCGCTGGCAGAGCTTGATTTCTACAGCTCTAAGGCAGCCCCAGGACCACGTTTTTGCCAGTATTCCATTCAACGTGGCTCTGCCTCTGCGGAGGCCCTCTGAACTGCACTGAAAGAATCCCTGAGCCTAATGTGCATCCTGGCAACTCTTACCTGTCATCTCTCTATTGTGGAGCAAGGTACACGGTAGGTCCAGCCTGACAGAAAATGCTGAAAATCCGGTACAATTGTGAGGCATTTGGACGATCCAAAGTCACCTAGGCCGGACTAGTTCATGAAGCGTGTAATGCGATTCATGGCACGCAAAACAGCCCGCGTCCAACGAAGTGTGATCATAGAAAGGCCCAGTGGGGCTGAAAGTCTCCAGTGGTCAGTCAGAGATTGCTGGTTATTTTGCTGTGGTGTCAAGTTGGAAACGCGAGAATGTGGGAGAAGCCCGACTTTCTCCCTTTGGAAAGCAGCTCCATTGCAGCTTCCAAGCCTGCTGAAACCCACACCACCGCGACACTGCTCACTCCACAGATGCCGCTGAAGAGCAGTTAGTTTTTACCTGAAGAAACCAGGAGCTTGCAATTCCTTCCTGGGAGCTCACCACAGGAGCATACTGTAGCTAAAGTGCTAACTAAATGTGACCTCTAGTCTTGAGGTAAGGTGCACATTTTCCCATTACAAGAGAGAGGGGTGCACCAGTTGCCAGGAAGTCTTAGTCAATGGACGGCTTTAGCTTTAGTAGGGCTCACAGTGCTCAAGACTCTCACGTGGTCAGTTCTTTCCAAGGAAGTATACTGTGTCCCCATAGCCTTCTGAGCACAATCAAGGGATACACAGTTGTGGGAACATTCCTCACCATGCAGTTGGATGGGCCGGGAACTAATGTGTTCCCTATGGTTAGCGATCCACAGCTTTGAAACAGCCTCAGGAAGGCGGTTCGTGGCAGGCTTTCATTCCATGCGGGTCTGCCACTTGGAGGAAACGTAAGATGCCAAGAAAGAAACCACCGGGACTCCAATTCAGTTTGGGGACTCCTGCTCGAGGTCTCTCTAAGTGATGCGAAAGTGGCCTTTAGGTCCAGACTGAAATAAAGTAGAGATTTACCCTGAGCATCGCTAGGCATTTGGAACATCCAAAGTCACCTAGGCCTACTGAGGGCATTTAGAGGATTATGCCGTTCACCACATGCAGAACACACTGCATCCAAAGGTTTCATCGCAGAAGGCCAAACTGCGTTCCAACGGTCTCCTTTGGATTGCCAGAGAAGATAGGTCTATGTGCTGGGTGATCCAGTTTGTCATGGAGAATCTCGGAAAAGGCAGGATTTCCCCCATTTGAAAGGTAGATAGTGGCGGCCTCAAGGCTGACTGAAAGACATTGCCATTACCCGTCTTCTAGACACCTCTAGGAAGGCGTCAGTGAAGAAAGTGAGTTTTCTCCTACGATTCCAGGAGGTCCCCAGTGTCTTGTTTTGAGTTCATGCTACGTTTGCCCTAGCTCAGTGCCAAGTAAACGTGACCCATAGCCTCAGGTAAGCACGAGTGTTTCCTCTCAGCAATGTTTTGTGTGCAGCCATCTCCATGAGCCGTGACTCGAGAGAGGGCTTTAATTATACTACGGCTTTCCGTAGACCTAAGAGAGTCACGTAGGAATTCCCTTCTGATTGAGAGTGTGTGCACTGTAGTTCCCTTTTATTTTCCGAGAAACATAACACAGAACAGACTGTTGGGGTCAACTCTTTCTATGCAGAGGGAAGGGTAATGAACAGATGCTCGCTGGCAGAGCTTGATTTCTACAGCTCTAAGGCAGCCGCACGACGACGTTTTTTCCAGTATTCCATTCAACGTGGCTCTCCCTCTGCGGAGGCCCTCTGAACTGCACTGAAAGTATCCCTGAGCCTAAAGGGCATCCTGGCAACTCTTACCTGTCATCTCTCTATTGTGAAGCAAGGCACACGGTAGGTCCAGCCTGACAGAAAATGCTGAAAATCTTGTAAAATTATGAGGCATTTGGACGATCCAAAGTCACCTAGGCCGTACTAGTTCATGAAGCGTGTAATGCGATTCATGGCACGCAAAACAGCCCGCGTCCAACGAAGTGTGATCATAGAAAGGCCCAGTGGGGCTGAAAGTCTCCAGTGGTCAGTCAGAGATTGCTGGTTATTTTGCTGTGGTGTCAAGTTGGAAACGCGAGAATGTGGGAGAATCCGACATTCTCCTTTTGGAAAGCAGCTCCATTGCAGCTTCCAAGCCTGCTGAAACCCACACCACCGCGACACTGCTCACTCCACAGATGCCGCTGAAGAGCAGTTAGTTTTTACCTGAAGAAACCAGGAGCTTGCAATTCCTTCCTGGGAGTCACCACAGGAGCATACTGTAGCTAAAGTGCCAACTAAATGTGACCTCTAGTCTTGAGGTAAGGTGCACATTTTCCCATTACAAGAGAGAGGGGTGCACCAGTTGCCAGGAAGTCTTAGTCAATGGACGGCTTTAGCTTTAGTAGTGCTCACAGGGCTCAAGACTCTCACGTGGTCACTTCTTTCCAAGGAAGTACACTGTGTCCCCAAAGCCTTCTGAGCACAATCAAGGGATACACAGTTGTGGGAACATTCCTCACCATGCAGTTGGATGGGCCGGGAACTAATGTGTTCCCTATGGTTAGCGATCCACAGCTTTGAAACAGCCTCAGGAAGGCGGTTCGTGGCAGGCTTTCATTCCATGTTGGTCTGCCACTTGGAGGAAACGTAAGATGCCTTGAAAGAAACCACCGGGACTCCAATTCAGTTTGGGGACTCCTGTCGAGGTCTCTCTAAGTGATGCGAAAGTGGCCTTTAGGTCCAGACTGAAATAAAGTAGAGATTTACCCTGAGCATCGCTAGGCATTTGGAACATCCAAAGTCACCTAGGCCTACTGAGGGCATTTAGAGGATTATGCCGTTCACCACATGCAGAACACACTGCATCCAAAAGTTTCATCGCAGAAGGCCAAATTGCGTTCCGACGGTCTCCTTTGGATTGCCAGAGAAGATAGGTCTATGTGCTGGGTGATCCAGTTTGTCATGGAGAATCTCGGAAAAGGCAGGATTTCCCCCATTTGAAAGGGAGATAGTGGCGGCCTCAAGGCTGACTGAAAGACATTGCTGTTACCGTCTTCTAGTCACCTCTAGCAATGCCTCAGTGAAGGAAGTGAGTGTTCTCCTACTAATCCAGGTGTTCTCCAGTGCCTTGTTTGGAGTTCATGCTACGTTTGCCCTAGCTCAGTGCCAAGTAAACGTGACCCATAGCCTCAGGTAAGCACGAGTGTTTCCTCTCAGCAATGTTTTGTGTGCCGCCATCTCCATGAGCCGTGACTCGAGAGAGGGTTTGAACTCAACAACGGCTTTCCGTAGCCCTAAGAGAGTCACGTAGGAATTCCCTTCTGAGGGAGAGTGTGTGCCCTGTAGTTCCGTTTTATTTTCCGAGAAACATAACACAGAACAGACTGTGGGGTCAACTGTTTCTATGCAGAGGAAAGGGTAATGAACAGATTCTCGCTGGCAGAGCTTGATTTCTACAGCTCTAAGGCAGCCCCAGGACCACGTTTTTGCCAGTATTCCATTCAACGTGGCTCTGCCTCTGCGGAGGCCCTCTGAACTGCACTGAAAGAATCCCTGAGCCTAATGTGCATCCTGGCAACTCTTACCTGTCATCTCTCTATTGTGGAGCAAGGTACACGGTAGGTCCAGCCTGACAGAAAATGCTGAAAATCCGGTACAATTGTGAGGCATTTGGACGATCCAAAGTCACCTAGGCCGGACTAGTTCATGAAGCGTGTAATGCGATTCATGGCACGCAAAACAGCCCGCGTCCAACGAAGTGTGATCATAGAAAGGCCCAGTGGGGCTGAAAGTCTCCAGTGGTCAGTCAGAGATTGCTGGTTATTTTGCTGTGGTGTCAAGTTGGAAACGCGAGAATGTGGGAGAAGCCCGACTTTCTCCCTTTGGAAAGCAGCTCCATTGCAGCTTCCAAGCCTGCTGAAACCCACACCACCGCGACACTGCTCACTCCACAGATGCCGCTGAAGAGCAGTTAGTTTTTACCTGAAGAAACCAGGAGCTTGCAATTCCTTCCTGGGAGCTCACCACAGGAGCATACTGTAGCTAAAGTGCCAACTAAATGTGACCTCTAGTCTTGAGGTAAGGTGCACATTTTCCCATTACAAGAGAGAGGGGTGCACCAGTTGCCAGGAAGTCTTAGTCAATGGACGGCTTTAGCTTTAGTAGGGCTCACAGTGCTCAAGACTCTCACGTGGTCAGTTCTTTCCAAGGAAGTATACTGTGTCCCCATAGCCTTCTGAGCACAATCAAGGGATACACAGTTGTGGGAACATTCCTCACCATGCAGTTGGATGGGCCGGGAACTAATGTGTTCCCTATGGTTAGCGATCCACAGCTTTGAAACAGCCTCAGGAAGGCGGTTCGTGGCAGGCTTTCATTCCATGCGGGTCTGCCACTTGGAGGAAACGTAAGATGCCAAGAAAGAAACCACCGGGACTCCAATTCAGTTTGGGGACTCCTGCTCGAGGTCTCTCTAAGTGATGCGAAAGTGGCCTTTAGGTCCAGACTGAAATAAAGTAGAGATTTACCCTGAGCATCGCTAGGCATTTGGAACATCCAAAGTCACCTAGGCCTACTGAGGGCATTTAGAGGATTATGCCGTTCACCACATGCAGAACACACTGCATCCAAAGGTTTCATCGCAGAAGGCCAAACTGCGTTCCAACGGTCTCCTTTGGATTGCCAGAGAAGATAGGTCTATGTGCTGGGTGATCCAGTTTGTCATGGAGAATCTCGGAAAAGGCAGGATTTCCCCCATTTGAAAGGTAGATAGTGGCGGCCTCAAGGCTGACTGAAAGACATTGCCATTACCCGTCTTCTAGACACCTCTAGGAAGGCGTCAGTGAAGAAAGTGAGTTTTCTCCTACGATTCCAGGAGGTCCCCAGTGTCTTGTTTTGAGTTCATGCTACGTTTGCCCTAGCTCAGTGCCAAGTAAACGTGACCCATAGCCTCAGGTAAGCACGAGTGTTTCCTCTCAGCAATGTTTTGTGTGCAGCCATCTCCATGAGCCGTGACTCGAGAGAGGGCTTTAATTATACTACGGCTTTCCGTAGACCTAAGAGAGTCATGTAGGAATTCCCTTCTGATTGAGAGTGTGTGCACTGTAGTTCCCTTTTATTTTCCGAGAAACATAACACAGAACAGACTGTTGGGGTCAACTCTTTCTATGCAGAGGGAAGGGTAATGAACAGATGCTCGCTGGCAGAGCTTGATTTCTACAGCTCTAAGGCAGCCGCACGACGACGTTTTTTCCAGTATTCCATTCAACGTGGCTCTCCCTCTGCGGAGGCCCTCTGAACTGCACTGAAAGTATCCCTGAGCCTAAAGGGCATCCTGGCAACTCTTACCTGTCATCTCTCTATTGTGAAGCAAGGCACACGGTAGGTCCAGCCTGACAGAAAATGCTGAAAATCTGGTAAAATTATGAGGCATTTGGACGATCCAAAGTCACCTAGGCCGTACTAGTTCATGAAGCGTGTAATGCGATTCATGGCACGCAAAACAGCCCGCGTCCAACGAAGTGTGATCATAGAAAGGCCCAGTGGGGCTGAAAGTCTCCAGTGGTCAGTCAGAGATTGCTGGTTATTTTGCTGTGGTGTCAAGTTGGAAACGCGAGAATGTGGGAGAATCCGACATTCTCCTTTTGGAAAGCAGCTCCATTGCAGCTTCCAAGCCTGCTGAAACCCACACCACCGCGACACTGCTCACTCCACAGATGCCGCTGAAGAGCAGTTAGTTTTTACCTGAAGAAACCAGGAGCTTGCAATTCCTTCCTGGGAGTCACCACAGGAGCATACTGTAGCTAAAGTGCCAACTAAATGTGACCTCTAGTCTTGAGGTAAGGTGCACATTTTCCCATTACAAGAGAGAGGGGTGCACCAGTTGCCAGGAAGTCTTAGTCAATGGACGGCTTTAGCTTTAGTAGTGCTCACAGGGCTCAAGACTCTCACGTGGTCACTTCTTTCCAAGGAAGTACACTGTGTCCCCAAAGCCTTCTGAGCACAATCAAGGGATACACAGTTGTGGGAACATTCCTCACCATGCAGTTGGATGGGCCGGGAACTAATGTGTTCCCTATGGTTAGCGATCCACAGCTTTGAAACAGCCTCAGGAAGGCGGTTCGTGGCAGGCTTTCATTCCATGTTGGTCTGCCACTTGGAGGAAACGTAAGATGCCAAGAAAGAAACCACCGGGACTCCAATTCAGTTTGGGGACTCCTGTCGAGGTCTCTCTAAGTGATGCGAAAGTGGCCTTTAGGTCCAGACTGAAATAAAGTAGAGATTTACCCTGAGCATCGCTAGGCATTTGGAACATCCAAAGTCACCTAGGCCTACTGAGGGCATTTAGAGGATTATGCCGTTCACCACATGCAGAACACACTGCATCCAAAAGTTTCATCGCAGAAGGCCAAATTGCGTTCCGACGGTCTCCTTTGGATTGCCAGAGAAGATAGGTCTATGTGCTGGGTGATCCAGTTTGTCATGGAGAATCTCGGAAAAGGCAGGATTTCCCCCATTTGAAAGGGAGATAGTGGCGGCGTCAAGGCTGACTGAAAGACATTGCTGTTACCGTCTTCTAGTCACCTCTAGCAATGCCTCAGTGAAGGAAGTGAGTGTTCTCCTACTAATCCAGGTGTTCTCCAGTGCCTTGTTTGGAGTTCATGCTACGTTTGCCCTAGCTCAGTGCCAAGTAAACGTGACCCATAGCCTCAGGTAAGCACGAGTGTTTCCTCTCAGCAATGTTTTGTGTGCCGCCATCTCCATGAGCCGTGACTCGAGAGAGGGTTTGAACTCAACAACGGCTTTCCGTAGCCCTAAGAGAGTCACGTAGGAATTCCCTTCTGAGGGAGAGTGTGTGCCCTGTAGTTCCGTTTTATTTTCCGAGAAACATAACACAGAACAGACTGTGGGGTCAACTGTTTCTATGCAGAGGAAAGGGTAATGAACAGATTCTCGCTGGCAGAGCTTGATTTCTACAGCTCTAAGGCAGCCCCAGGACCACGTTTTTGCCAGTATTCCATTCAACGTGGCTCTGCCTCTGCGGAGGCCCTCTGAACTGCACTGAAAGAATCCCTGAGCCTAATGTGCATCCTGGCAACTCTTACCTGTCATCTCTCTATTGTGGAGCAAGGTACACGGTAGGTCCAGCCTGACAGAAAATGCTGAAAATCCGGTACAATTGTGAGGCATTTGGACGATCCAAAGTCACCTAGGCCGGACTAGTTCATGAAGCGTGTAATGCGATTCATGGCACGCAAAACAGCCCGCGTCCAACGAAGTGTGATCATAGAAAGGCCCAGTGGGGCTGAAAGTCTCCAGTGGTCAGTCAGAGATTGCTGGTTATTTTGCTGTGGTGTCAAGTTGGAAACGCGAGAATGTGGGAGAAGCCCGACTTTCTCCCTTTGGAAAGCAGCTCCATTGCAGCTTCCAAGCCTGCTGAAACCCACACCACCGCGACACTGCTCACTCCACAGATGCCGCTGAAGAGCAGTTAGTTTTTACCTGAAGAAACCAGGAGCTTGCAATTCCTTCCTGGGAGCTCACCACAGGAGCATACTGTAGCTAAAGTGCCAACTAAATGTGACCTCTAGTCTTGAGGTAAGGTGCACATTTTCCCATTACAAGAGAGAGGGGTGCACCAGTTGCCAGGAAGTCTTAGTCAATGGACGGCTTTAGCTTTAGTAGGGCTCACAGTGCTCAAGACTCTCACGTGGTCAGTTCTTTCCAAGGAAGTATACTGTGTCCCCATAGCCTTCTGAGCACAATCAAGGGATACACAGTTGTGGGAACATTCCTCACCATGCAGTTGGATGGGCCGGGAACTAATGTGTTCCCTATGGTTAGCGATCCACAGCTTTGAAACAGCCTCAGGAAGGCGGTTCGTGGCAGGCTTTCATTCCATGCGGGTCTGCCACTTGGAGGAAACGTAAGATGCCAAGAAAGAAACCACCGGGACTCCAATTCAGTTTGGGGACTCCTGCTCGAGGTCTCTCTAAGTGATGCGAAAGTGGCCTTTAGGTCCAGACTGAAATAAAGTAGAGATTTACCCTGAGCATCGCTAGGCATTTGGAACATCCAAAGTCACCTAGGCCTACTGAGGGCATTTAGAGGATTATGCCGTTCACCACATGCAGAACACACTGCATCCAAAGGTTTCATCGCAGAAGGCCAAACTGCGTTCCAACGGTCTCCTTTGGATTGCCAGAGAAGATAGGTCTATGTGCTGGGTGATCCAGTTTGTCATGGAGAATCTCGGAAAAGGCAGGATTTCCCCCATTTGAAAGGTAGATAGTGGCGGCCTCAAGGCTGACTGAAAGACATTGCCATTACCCGTCTTCTAGACACCTCTAGGAAGGCGTCAGTGAAGAAAGTGAGTTTTCTCCTACGATTCCAGGAGGTCCCCAGTGTCTTGTTTTGAGTTCATGCTACGTTTGCCCTAGCTCAGTGCCAAGTAAACGTGACCCATAGCCTCAGGTAAGCACGAGTGTTTCCTCTCAGCAATGTTTTGTGTGCAGCCATCTCCATGAGCCGTGACTCGAGAGAGGGCTTTAATTATACTACGGCTTTCCGTAGACCTAAGAGAGTCACGTAGGAATTCCCTTCTGATTGAGAGTGTGTGCACTGTAGTTCCCTTTTATTTTCCGAGAAACATAACACAGAACAGACTGTTGGGGTCAACTCTTTCTATGCAGAGGGAAGGGTAATGAACAGATGCTCGCTGGCAGAGCTTGATTTCTACAGCTCTAAGGCAGCCGCACGACGACGTTTTTTCCAGTATTCCATTCAACGTGGCTCTCCCTCTGCGGAGGCCCTCTGAACTGCACTGAAAGTATCCCTGAGCCTAAAGGGCATCCTGGCAACTCTTACCTGTCATCTCTCTATTGTGAAGCAAGGCACACGGTAGGTCCAGCCTGACAGAAAATGCTGAAAATCTTGTAAAATTATGAGGCATTTGGACGATCCAAAGTCACCTAGGCCGTACTAGTTCATGAAGCGTGTAATGCGATTCATGGCACGCAAAACAGCCCGCGTCCAACGAAGTGTGATCATAGAAAGGCCCAGTGGGGCTGAAAGTCTCCAGTGGTCAGTCAGAGATTGCTGGTTATTTTGCTGTGGTGTCAAGTTGGAAACGCGAGAATGTGGGAGAATCCGACATTCTCCTTTTGGAAAGCAGCTCCATTGCAGCTTCCAAGCCTGCTGAAACCCACACCACCGCGACACTGCTCACTCCACAGATGCCGCTGAAGAGCAGTTAGTTTTTACCTGAAGAAACCAGGAGCTTGCAATTCCTTCCTGGGAGTCACCACAGGAGCATACTGTAGCTAAAGTGCCAACTAAATGTGACCTCTAGTCTTGAGGTAAGGTGCACATTTTCCCATTACAAGAGAGAGGGGTGCACCAGTTGCCAGGAAGTCTTAGTCAATGGACGGCTTTAGCTTTAGTAGTGCTCACAGGGCTCAAGACTCTCACGTGGTCACTTCTTTCCAAGGAAGTACACTGTGTCCCCAAAGCCTTCTGAGCACAATCAAGGGATACACAGTTGTGGGAACATTCCTCACCATGCAGTTGGATGGGCCGGGAACTAATGTGTTCCCTATGGTTAGCGATCCACAGCTTTGAAACAGCCTCAGGAAGGCGGTTCGTGGCAGGCTTTCATTCCATGTTGGTCTGCCACTTGGAGGAAACGTAAGATGCCTTGAAAGAAACCACCGGGACTCCAATTCAGTTTGGGGACTCCTGTCGAGGTCTCTCTAAGTGATGCGAAAGTGGCCTTTAGGTCCAGACTGAAATAAAGTAGAGATTTACCCTGAGCATCGCTAGGCATTTGGAACATCCAAAGTCACCTAGGCCTACTGAGGGCATTTAGAGGATTATGCCGTTCACCACATGCAGAACACACTGCATCCAAAAGTTTCATCGCAGAAGGCCAAATTGCGTTCCGACGGTCTCCTTTGGATTGCCAGAGAAGATAGGTCTATGTGCTGGGTGATCCAGTTTGTCATGGAGAATCTCGGAAAAGGCAGGATTTCCCCCATTTGAAAGGGAGATAGTGGCGGCGTCAAGGCTGACTGAAAGACATTGCTGTTACCGTCTTCTAGTCACCTCTAGCAATGCCTCAGTGAAGGAAGTGAGTGTTCTCCTACTAATCCAGGTGTTCTCCAGTGCCTTGTTTGGAGTTCATGCTACGTTTGCCCTAGCTCAGTGCCAAGTAAACGTGACCCATAGCCTCAGGTAAGCACGAGTGTTTCCTCTCAGCAATGTTTTGTGTGCCGCCATCTCCATGAGCCGTGACTCGAGAGAGGGTTTGAACTCAACAACGGCTTTCCGTAGCCCTAAGAGAGTCACGTAGGAATTCCCTTCTGAGGGAGAGTGTGTGCCCTGTAGTTCCGTTTTATTTTCCGAGAAACATAACACAGAACAGACTGTGGGGTCAACTGTTTCTATGCAGAGGAAAGGGTAATGAACAGATTCTCGCTGGCAGAGCTTGATTTCTACAGCTCTAAGGCAGCCCCAGGACCACGTTTTTGCCAGTATTCCATTCAACGTGGCTCTGCCTCTGCGGAGGCCCTCTGAACTGCACTGAAAGAATCCCTGAGCCTAATGTGCATCCTGGCAACTCTTACCTGTCATCTCTCTATTGTGGAGCAAGGTACACGGTAGGTCCAGCCTGACAGAAAATGCTGAAAATCCGGTACAATTGTGAGGCATTTGGACGATCCAAAGTCACCTAGGCCGGACTAGTTCATGAAGCGTGTAATGCGATTCATGGCACGCAAAACAGCCCGCGTCCAACGAAGTGTGATCATAGAAAGGCCCAGTGGGGCTGAAAGTCTCCAGTGGTCAGTCAGAGATTGCTGGTTATTTTGCTGTGGTGTCAAGTTGGAAACGCGAGAATGTGGGAGAAGCCCGACTTTCTCCCTTTGGAAAGCAGCTCCATTGCAGCTTCCAAGCCTGCTGAAACCCACACCACCGCGACACTGCTCACTCCACAGATGCCGCTGAAGAGCAGTTAGTTTTTACCTGAAGAAACCAGGAGCTTGCAATTCCTTCCTGGGAGCTCACCACAGGAGCATACTGTAGCTAAAGTGCTAACTAAATGTGACCTCTAGTCTTGAGGTAAGGTGCACATTTTCCCATTACAAGAGAGAGGGGTGCACCAGTTGCCAGGAAGTCTTAGTCAATGGACGGCTTTAGCTTTAGTAGGGCTCACAGTGCTCAAGACTCTCACGTGGTCAGTTCTTTCCAAGGAAGTATACTGTGTCCCCATAGCCTTCTGAGCACAATCAAGGGATACACAGTTGTGGGAACATTCCTCACCATGCAGTTGGATGGGCCGGGAACTAATGTGTTCCCTATGGTTAGCGATCCACAGCTTTGAAACAGCCTCAGGAAGGCGGTTCGTGGCAGGCTTTCATTCCATGCGGGTCTGCCACTTGGAGGAAACGTAAGATGCCAAGAAAGAAACCACCGGGACTCCAATTCAGTTTGGGGACTCCTGCTCGAGGTCTCTCTAAGTGATGCGAAAGTGGCCTTTAGGTCCAGACTGAAATAAAGTAGAGATTTACCCTGAGCATCGCTAGGCATTTGGAACATCCAAAGTCACCTAGGCCTACTGAGGGCATTTAGAGGATTATGCCGTTCACCACATGCAGAACACACTGCATCCAAAGGTTTCATCGCAGAAGGCCAAACTGCGTTCCAACGGTCTCCTTTGGATTGCCAGAGAAGATAGGTCTATGTGCTGGGTGATCCAGTTTGTCATGGAGAATCTCGGAAAAGGCAGGATTTCCCCCATTTGAAAGGTAGATAGTGGCGGCCTCAAGGCTGACTGAAAGACATTGCCATTACCCGTCTTCTAGACACCTCTAGGAAGGCGTCAGTGAAGAAAGTGAGTTTTCTCCTACGATTCCAGGAGGTCCCCAGTGTCTTGTTTTGAGTTCATGCTACGTTTGCCCTAGCTCAGTGCCAAGTAAACGTGACCCATAGCCTCAGGTAAGCACGAGTGTTTCCTCTCAGCAATGTTTTGTGTGCAGCCATCTCCATGAGCCGTGACTCGAGAGAGGGCTTTAATTATACTACGGCTTTCCGTAGACCTAAGAGAGTCACGTAGGAATTCCCTTCTGATTGAGAGTGTGTGCACTGTAGTTCCCTTTTATTTTCCGAGAAACATAACACAGAACAGACTGTTGGGGTCAACTCTTTCTATGCAGAGGGAAGGGTAATGAACAGATGCTCGCTGGCAGAGCTTGATTTCTACAGCTCTAAGGCAGCCGCACGACGACGTTTTTTCCAGTATTCCATTCAACGTGGCTCTCCCTCTGCGGAGGCCCTCTGAACTGCACTGAAAGTATCCCTGAGCCTAAAGGGCATCCTGGCAACTCTTACCTGTCATCTCTCTATTGTGAAGCAAGGCACACGGTAGGTCCAGCCTGACAGAAAATGCTGAAAATCTTGTAAAATTATGAGGCATTTGGACGATCCAAAGTCACCTAGGCCGTACTAGTTCATGAAGCGTGTAATGCGATTCATGGCACGCAAAACAGCCCGCGTCCAACGAAGTGTGATCATAGAAAGGCCCAGTGGGGCTGAAAGTCTCCAGTGGTCAGTCAGAGATTGCTGGTTATTTTGCTGTGGTGTCAAGTTGGAAACGCGAGAATGTGGGAGAATCCGACATTCTCCTTTTGGAAAGCAGCTCCATTGCAGCTTCCAAGCCTGCTGAAACCCACACCACCGCGACACTGCTCACTCCACAGATGCCGCTGAAGAGCAGTTAGTTTTTACCTGAAGAAACCAGGAGCTTGCAATTCCTTCCTGGGAGTCACCACAGGAGCATACTGTAGCTAAAGTGCCAACTAAATGTGACCTCTAGTCTTGAGGTAAGGTGCACATTTTCCCATTACAAGAGAGAGGGGTGCACCAGTTGCCAGGAAGTCTTAGTCAATGGACGGCTTTAGCTTTAGTAGTGCTCACAGGGCTCAAGACTCTCACGTGGTCACTTCTTTCCAAGGAAGTACACTGTGTCCCCAAAGCCTTCTGAGCACAATCAAGGGATACACAGTTGTGGGAACATTCCTCACCATGCAGTTGGATGGGCCGGGAACTAATGTGTTCCCTATGGTTAGCGATCCACAGCTTTGAAACAGCCTCAGGAAGGCGGTTCGTGGCAGGCTTTCATTCCATGTTGGTCTGCCACTTGGAGGAAACGTAAGATGCCTTGAAAGAAACCACCGGGACTCCAATTCAGTTTGGGGACTCCTGTCGAGGTCTCTCTAAGTGATGCGAAAGTGGCCTTTAGGTCCAGACTGAAATAAAGTAGAGATTTACCCTGAGCATCGCTAGGCATTTGGAACATCCAAAGTCACCTAGGCCTACTGAGGGCATTTAGAGGATTATGCCGTTCACCACATGCAGAACACACTGCATCCAAAAGTTTCATCGCAGAAGGCCAAATTGCGTTCCGACGGTCTCCTTTGGATTGCCAGAGAAGATAGGTCTATGTGCTGGGTGATCCAGTTTGTCATGGAGAATCTCGGAAAAGGCAGGATTTCCCCCATTTGAAAGGGAGATAGTGGCGGCCTCAAGGCTGACTGAAAGACATTGCTGTTACCGTCTTCTAGTCACCTCTAGCAATGCCTCAGTGAAGGAAGTGAGTGTTCTCCTACTAATCCAGGTGTTCTCCAGTGCCTTGTTTGGAGTTCATGCTACGTTTGCCCTAGCTCAGTGCCAAGTAAACGTGACCCATAGCCTCAGGTAAGCACGAGTGTTTCCTCTCAGCAATGTTTTGTGTGCCGCCATCTCCATGAGCCGTGACTCGAGAGAGGGTTTGAACTCAACAACGGCTTTCCGTAGCCCTAAGAGAGTCACGTAGGAATTCCCTTCTGAGGGAGAGTGTGTGCCCTGTAGTTCCGTTTTATTTTCCGAGAAACATAACACAGAACAGACTGTGGGGTCAACTGTTTCTATGCAGAGGAAAGGGTAATGAACAGATTCTCGCTGGCAGAGCTTGATTTCTACAGCTCTAAGGCAGCCCCAGGACCACGTTTTTGCCAGTATTCCATTCAACGTGGCTCTGCCTCTGCGGAGGCCCTCTGAACTGCACTGAAAGAATCCCTGAGCCTAATGTGCATCCTGGCAACTCTTACCTGTCATCTCTCTATTGTGGAGCAAGGTACACGGTAGGTCCAGCCTGACAGAAAATGCTGAAAATCCGGTACAATTGTGAGGCATTTGGACGATCCAAAGTCACCTAGGCCGGACTAGTTCATGAAGCGTGTAATGCGATTCATGGCACGCAAAACAGCCCGCGTCCAACGAAGTGTGATCATACAAAGGCCCAGTGGGGCTGAAAGTCTCCAGTGGTCAGTCAGAGATTGCTGGTTATTTTGCTGTGGTGTCAAGTTGGAAACGCGAGAATGTGGGAGAAGCCCGACTTTCTCCCTTTGGAAAGCAGCTCCATTGCAGCTTCCAAGCCTGCTGAAACCCACACCACCGCGACACTGCTCACTCCACAGATGCCGCTGAAGAGCAGTTAGTTTTTACCTGAAGAAACCAGGAGCTTGCAATTCCTTCCTGGGAGCTCACCACAGGAGCATACTGTAGCTAAAGTGCTAACTAAATGTGACCTCTAGTCTTGAGGTAAGGTGCACATTTTCCCATTACAAGAGAGAGGGGTGCACCAGTTGCCAGGAAGTCTTAGTCAATGGACGGCTTTAGCTTTAGTAGGGCTCACAGTGCTCAAGACTCTCACGTGGTCAGTTCTTTCCAAGGAAGTATACTGTGTCCCCATAGCCTTCTGAGCACAATCAAGGGATACACAGTTGTGGGAACATTCCTCACCATGCAGTTGGATGGGCCGGGAACTAATGTGTTCCCTATGGTTAGCGATCCACAGCTTTGAAACAGCCTCAGGAAGGCGGTTCGTGGCAGGCTTTCATTCCATGCGGGTCTGCCACTTGGAGGAAACGTAAGATGCCTTGAAAGAAACCACCGGGACTCCAATTCAGTTTGGGGACTCCTGCTCGAGGTCTCTCTAAGTGATGCGAAAGTGGCCTTTAGGTCCAGACTGAAATAAAGTAGAGATTTACCCTGAGCATCGCTAGGCATTTGGAACATCCAAAGTCACCTAGGCCTACTGAGGGCATTTAGAGGATTATGCCGTTCACCACATGCAGAACACACTGCATCCAAAAGTTTCATCGCAGAAGGCCAAATTGCGTTCCAACGGTCTCCTTTGGATTGCCAGAGAAGATAGGTCTATGTGCTGGGTGATCCAGTTTGTCATGGAGAATCTCGGAAAAGGCAGGATTTCCCCCATTTGAAAGGGAGATAGTGGCGGCGTCAAGGCTGACTGAAAGACATTGCTGTTACCGTCTTCTAGTCACCTCTAGCAATGCCTCAGTGAAGGAAGTGAGTGTTCTCCTACTAATCCAGGTGTTCTCCAGTGCCTTGTTTGGAGTTCATGCTACGTTTGCCCTAGCTCAGTGCCAAGTAAACGTGACCCATAGCCTCAGGTAAGCACGAGTGTTTCCTCTCAGCAATGTTTTGTGTGTAGCCATCTCCATGATCCGTGACTCGAGAGAGGGTTTGAACTCAACAACGGCTTTCCGTAGCCCTAAGAGAGTCACGTAGGAATTCCCTTCTGAGGGAGAGTGTGTGCCCTGTAGTTCCGTTTTATTTTCCGAGAAACATAACACAGAACAGACTGTGGGGTCAACTGTTTCTATGCAGAGGAAAGGGTAATGAACAGATTCTCGCTGGCAGAGCTTGATTTCTACAGCTCTAAGGCAGCCCCAGGACCACGTTTTTGCCAGTATTCCATTCAACGTGGCTCTGCCTCTGCGGAGGCCCTCTGAACTGCACTGAAAGAATCCCTGAGCCTAATGTGCATCCTGGCAACTCTTACCTGTCATCTCTCTATTGTGGAGCAAGGTACACGGTAGGTCCAGCCTGACAGAAAATGCTGAAAATCCGGTACAATTGTGAGGCATTTGGACGATCCAAAGTCACCTAGGCCGGACTAGTTCATGAAGCGTGTAATGCGATTCATGGCACGCAAAACAGCCCGCGTCCAACGAAGTGTGATCATAGAAAGGCCCAGTGGGGCTGAAAGTCTCCAGTGGTCAGTCAGAGATTGCTGGTTATTTTGCTGTGGTGTCAAGTTGGAAACGCGAGAATGTGGGAGAAGCCCGACTTTCTCCCTTTGGAAAGCAGCTCCATTGCAGCTTCCAAGCCTGCTGAAACCCACACCACCGCGACACTGCTCACTCCACAGATGCCGCTGAAGAGCAGTTAGTTTTTACCTGAAGAAACCAGGAGCTTGCAATTCCTTCCTGGGAGCTCACCACAGGAGCATACTGTAGCTAAAGTGCTAACTAAATGTGACCTCTAGTCTTGAGGTAAGGTGCACATTTTCCCATTACAAGAGAGAGGGGTGCACCAGTTGCCAGGAAGTCTTAGTCAATGGACGGCTTTAGCTTTAGTAGGGCTCACAGTGCTCAAGACTCTCACGTGGTCAGTTCTTTCCAAGGAAGTATACTGTGTCCCCATAGCCTTCTGAGCACAATCAAGGGATACACAGTTGTGGGAACATTCCTCACCATGCAGTTGGATGGGCCGGGAACTAATGTGTTCCCTATGGTTAGCGATCCACAGCTTTGAAACAGCCTCAGGAAGGCGGTTCGTGGCAGGCTTTCATTCCATGCGGGTCTGCCACTTGGAGGAAACGTAAGATGCCAAGAAAGAAACCACCGGGACTCCAATTCAGTTTGGGGGCTCCTGCTCGAGGTCTCTCTAAGTGATGCGAATGTGGCCTTTAGGTCCAGACTGAAATAAAGTAGAGATTTACCCTGAGCATCGCTAGGCATTTGGAACATCCAAAGTCACCTAGGCCTACTGAGGGCATTTAGAGGATTATGCCGTTCACCACATGCAGAACACACTGCATCCAAAGGTTTCATCGCAGAAGGCCAAACTGCGTTCCAACGGTCTCCTTTGGATTGCCAGAGAAGATAGGTCTATGTGCTGGGTGATCCAGTTTGTCATGGAGAATCTCGGAAAAGGCAGGATTTCCCCCATTTGAAAGGTAGATAGTGGCGGCCTCAAGGCTGACTGAAAGACATTGCCATTACCCGTCTTCTAGACACCTCTAGGAAGGCGTCAGTGAAGAAAGTGAGTTTTCTCCTACGATTCCAGGAGGTCCCCAGTGTCTTGTTTTGAGTTCATGCTACGTTTGCCCTAGCTCAGTGCCAAGTAAACGTGACCCATAGCCTCAGGTAAGCACGAGTGTTTCCTCTCAGCAATGTTTTGTGTGCAGCCATCTCCATGAGCCGTGACTCGAGAGAGGGCTTTAATTATACTACGGCTTTCCGTAGACCTAAGAGAGTCACGTAGGAATTCCCTTCTGATTGAGAGTGTGTGCACTGTAGTTCCCTTTTATTTTCCGAGAAACATAACACAGAACAGACTGTTGGGGTCAACTCTTTCTATGCAGAGGGAAGGGTAATGAACAGATGCTCGCTGGCAGAGCTTGATTTCTACAGCTCTAAGGCAGCCGCACGACGACGTTTTTTCCAGTATTCCATTCAACGTGGCTCTCCCTCTGCGGAGGCCCTCTGAACTGCACTGAAAGTATCCCTGAGCCTAAAGGGCATCCTGGCAACTCTTACCTGTCATCTCTCTATTGTGAAGCAAGGCACACGGTAGGTCCAGCCTGACAGAAAATGCTGAAAATCTGGTAAAATTATGAGGCATTTGGACGATCCAAAGTCACCTAGGCCGTACTAGTTCATGAAGCGTGTAATGCGATTCATGGCACGCAAAACAGCCCGCGTCCAACGAAGTGTGATCATAGAAAGGCCCAGTGGGGCTGAAAGTCTCCAGTGGTCAGTCAGAGATTGCTGGTTATTTTGCTGTGGTGTCAAGTTGGAAACGCGAGAATGTGGGAGAATCCGACATTCTCCTTTTGGAAAGCAGCTCCATTGCAGCTTCCAAGCCTGCTGAAACCCACACCACCGCGACACTGCTCACTCCACAGATGCCGCTGAAGAGCAGTTAGTTTTTACCTGAAGAAACCAGGAGCTTGCAATTCCTTCCTGGGAGTCACCACAGGAGCATACTGTAGCTAAAGTGCCAACTAAATGTGACCTCTAGTCTTGAGGTAAGGTGCACATTTTCCCATTACAAGAGAGAGGGGTGCACCAGTTGCCAGGAAGTCTTAGTCAATGGACGGCTTTAGCTTTAGTAGTGCTCACAGGGCTCAAGACTCTCACGTGGTCACTTCTTTCCAAGGAAGTACACTGTGTCCCCAAAGCCTTCTGAGCACAATCAAGGGATACACAGTTGTGGGAACATTCCTCACCATGCAGTTGGAAGGGCCGGGAACTAATGTGTTCCCTATGGTTAGCGATCCACAGCTTTGAAACAGCCTCAGGAAGGCGGTTCGTGGCAGGCTTTCATTCCATGCGGGTCTGCCACTTGGAGGAAACGTAAGATGCCAAGAAAGAAACCACCGGGACTCCAATTCAGTTTGGGGGCTCCTGCTCGAGGTCTCTCTAAGTGATGCGAATGTGGCCTTTAGGTCCAGACTGAAATAAAGTAGAGATTTACCCTGAGCATCGCTAGGCATTTGGAACATCCAAAGTCACCTAGGCCTACTGAGGGCATTTAGAGGATTATGCCGTTCACCACATGCAGAACACACTGCATCCAAAGGTTTCATCGCAGAAGGCCAAACTGCGTTCCAACGGTCTCCTTTGGATTGCCAGAGAAGATAGGTCTATGTGCTGGGTGATCCAGTTTGTCATGGAGAATCTCGGAAAAGGCAGGATTTCCCCCATTTGAAAGGTAGATAGTGGCGGCCTCAAGGCTGACTGAAAGACATTGCCATTACCCGTCTTCTAGACACCTCTAGGAAGGCGTCAGTGAAGAAAGTGAGTTTTCTCCTACGATTCCAGGAGGTCCCCAGTGTCTTGTTTTGAGTTCATGCTACGTTTGCCCTAGCTCAGTGCCAAGTAAACGTGACCCATAGCCTCAGGTAAGCACGAGTGTTTCCTCTCAGCAATGTTTTGTGTGCAGCCATCTCCATGAGCCGTGACTCGAGAGAGGGCTTTAATTATACTACGGCTTTCCGTAGACCTAAGAGAGTCACGTAGGAATTCCCTTCTGATTGAGAGTGTGTGCACTGTAGTTCCCTTTTATTTTCCGAGAAACATAACACAGAACAGACTGTTGGGGTCAACTCTTTCTATGCAGAGGGAAGGGTAATGAACAGATGCTCGCTGGCAGAGCTTGATTTCTACAGCTCTAAGGCAGCCGCACGACGACGTTTTTTCCAGTATTCCATTCAACGTGGCTCTCCCTCTGCGGAGGCCCTCTGAACTGCACTGAAAGTATCCCTGAGCCTAAAGGGCATCCTGGCAACTCTTACCTGTCATCTCTCTATTGTGAAGCAAGGCACACGGTAGGTCCAGCCTGACAGAAAATGCTGAAAATCTGGTAAAATTATGAGGCATTTGGACGATCCAAAGTCACCTAGGCCGTACTAGTTCATGAAGCGTGTAATGCGATTCATGGCACGCAAAACAGCCCGCGTCCAACGAAGTGTGATCATAGAAAGGCCCAGTGGGGCTGAAAGTCTCCAGTGGTCAGTCAGAGATTGCTGGTTATTTTGCTGTGGTGTCAAGTTGGAAACGCGAGAATGTGGGAGAATCCGACATTCTCCTTTTGGAAAGCAGCTCCATTGCAGCTTCCAAGCCTGCTGAAACCCACACCACCGCGACACTGCTCACTCCACAGATGCCGCTGAAGAGCAGTTAGTTTTTACCTGAAGAAACCAGGAGCTTGCAATTCCTTCCTGGGAGTCACCACAGGAGCATACTGTAGCTAAAGTGCCAACTAAATGTGACCTCTAGTCTTGAGGTAAGGTGCACATTTTCCCATTACAAGAGAGAGGGGTGCACCAGTTGCCAGGAAGTCTTAGTCAATGGACGGCTTTAGCTTTAGTAGTGCTCACAGGGCTCAAGACTCTCACGTGGTCACTTCTTTCCAAGGAAGTACACTGTGTCCCCAAAGCCTTCTGAGCACAATCAAGGGATACACAGTTGTGGGAACATTCCTCACCATGCAGTTGGATGGGCCGGGAACTAATGTGTTCCCTATGGTTAGCGATCCACAGCTTTGAAACAGCCTCAGGAAGGCGGTTCGTGGCAGGCTTTCATTCCATGTTGGTCTGCCACTTGGAGGAAACGTAAGATGCCTTGAAAGAAACCACCGGGACTCCAATTCAGTTTGGGGACTCCTGTCGAGGTCTCTCTAAGTGATGCGAAAGTGGCCTTTAGGTCCAGACTGAAATAAAGTAGAGATTTACCCTGAGCATCGCTAGGCATTTGGAACATCCAAAGTCACCTAGGCCTACTGAGGGCATTTAGAGGATTATGCCGTTCACCACATGCAGAACACACTGCATCCAAAAGTTTCATCGCAGAAGGCCAAATTGCGTTCCGACGGTCTCCTTTGGATTGCCAGAGAAGATAGGTCTATGTGCTGGGTGATCCAGTTTGTCATGGAGAATCTCGGAAAAGGCAGGATTTCCCCCATTTGAAAGGGAGATAGTGGCGGCGTCAAGGCTGACTGAAAGACATTGCTGTTACCGTCTTCTAGTCACCTCTAGCAATGCCTCAGTGAAGGAAGTGAGTGTTCTCCTACTAATCCAGGTGTTCTCCAGTGCCTTGTTTGGAGTTCATGCTACGTTTGCCCTAGCTCAGTGCCAAGTAAACGTGACCCATAGCCTCAGGTAAGCACGAGTGTTTCCTCTCAGCAATGTTTTGTGTGCAGCCATCTCCATGAGCCGTGACTCGAGAGAGGGTTTGAACTCAACAACGGCTTTCCGTAGCCCTAAGAGAGTCACGTAGGAATTCCCTTCTGAGGGAGAGTGTGTGCCCTGTAGTTCCGTTTTATTTTCCGAGAAACATAACACAGAACAGACTGTGGGGTCAACTGTTTCTATGCAGAGGAAAGGGTAATGAACAGATTCTCGCTGGCAGAGCTTGATTTCTACAGCTCTAAGGCAGCCCCAGGACCACGTTTTTGCCAGTATTCCATTCAACGTGGCTCTGCCTCTGCGGAGGCCCTCTGAACTGCACTGAAAGAATCCCTGAGCCTAATGTGCATCCTGGCAACTCTTACCTGTCATCTCTCTATTGTGGAGCAAGGTACACGGTAGGTCCAGCCTGACAGAAAATGCTGAAAATCCGGTACAATTGTGAGGCATTTGGACGATCCAAAGTCACCTAGGCCGGACTAGTTCATGAAGCGTGTAATGCGATTCATGGCACGCAAAACAGCCCGCGTCCAACGAAGTGTGATCATAGAAAGGCCCAGTGGGGCTGAAAGTCTCCAGTGGTCAGTCAGAGATTGCTGGTTATTTTGCTGTGGTGTCAAGTTGGAAACGCGAGAATGTGGGAGAAGCCCGACTTTCTCCCTTTGGAAAGCAGCTCCATTGCAGCTTCCAAGCCTGCTGAAACCCACACCACCGCGACACTGCTCACTCCACAGATGCCGCTGAAGAGCAGTTAGTTTTTACCTGAAGAAACCAGGAGCTTGCAATTCCTTCCTGGGAGCTCACCACAGGAGCATACTGTAGCTAAAGTGCCAACTAAATGTGACCTCTAGTCTTGAGGTAAGGTGCACATTTTCCCATTACAAGAGAGAGGGGTGCACCAGTTGCCAGGAAGTCTTAGTCAATGGACGGCTTTAGCTTTAGTAGTGCTCACAGGGCTCAAGACTCTCACGTGGTCACTTCTTTCCAAGGAAGTACACTGTGTCCCCAAAGCCTTCTGAGCACAATCAAGGGATACACAGTTGTGGGAACATTCCTCACCATGCAGTTGGAAGGGCCGGGACCTAATGTGTTCCCTATGGTTAGCGATCCACAGCTTTGAAACAGCCTCAGGAAGGCGGTTCGTGGCAGGCTTTCATTCCATGCGGGTCTGCCACTTGGAGGAAACGTAAGATGCCTTGAAAGAAACCACCGGGACTCCAATTCAGTTTGGGGACTCCTGCTCGAGGTCTCTCTAAGTGATGCGAAAGTGGCCTTTAGGTCCAGACTGAAATAAAGTAGAGATTTACCCTGAGCATCGCTAGGCATTTGGAACATCCAAAGTCACCTAGGCCTACTGAGGGCATTTAGAGGATTATGCCGTTCACCACATGCAGAACACACTGCATCCAAAAGTTTCATCGCAGAAGGCCAAATTGCGTTCCAACGGTCTCCTTTGGATTGCCAGAGAAGATAGGTCTATGTGCTGGGTGATCCAGTTTGTCATGGAGAATCTCGGAAAAGGCAGGATTTCCCCCATTTGAAAGGGAGATAGTGGCGGCGTCAAGGCTGACTGAAAGACATTGCTGTTACCGTCTTCTAGTCACCTCTAGCAATGCCTCAGTGAAGGAAGTGAGTGTTCTCCTACTAATCCAGGTGTTCTCCAGTGCCTTGTTTGGAGTTCATGCTACGTTTGCCCTAGCTCAGTGCCAAGTAAACGTGACCCATAGCCTCAGGTAAGCACGAGTGTTTCCTCTCAGCAATGTTTTGTGTGCAGCCATCTCCATGAGCCGTGTCTCGAGAGAGGGTTTGAACTCAACAACGGCTTTCCGTAGCCCTAAGAGAGTCACGTAGGAATTCCCTTCTGAGGGAGAGTGTGTGCCCTGTAGTTCCGTTTTATTTTCCGAGAAACATAACACAGAACAGACTGTGGGGTCAACTGTTTCTATGCAGAGGAAAGGGTAATGAACAGATTCTCGCTGGCAGAGCTTGATTTCTACAGCTCTAAGGCAGCCCCAGGACCACGTTTTTGCCAGTATTCCATTCAACGTGGCTCTGCCTCTGCGGAGGCCCTCTGAACTGCACTGAAAGAATCCCTGAGCCTAATGTGCATCCTGGCAACTCTTACCTGTCATCTCTCTATTGTGGAGCAAGGTACACGGTAGGTCCAGCCTGACAGAAAATGCTGAAAATCCGGTAAAATTGTGAGGCATTTGGACGATCCAAAGTCACCTAGGCCGGACTAGTTCATGAAGCGTGTAATGCGATTCATGGCACGCAAAACAGCCCGCGTCCAACGAAGTGTGATCATACAAAGGCCCAGTGGGGCTGAAAGTCTCCAGTGGTCAGTCAGAGATTGCTGGTTATTTTGCTGTGGTGTCAAGTTGGAAACGCGAGAATGTGGGAGAAGCCCGACTTTCTCCCTTTGGAAAGCAGCTCCATTGCAGCTTCCAAGCCTGCTGAAACCCACACCACCGCGACACTGCTCACTCCACAGATGCCGCTGAAGAGCAGTTAGTTTTTACCTGAAGAAACCAGGAGCTTGCAATTCCTTCCTGGGAGCTCACCACAGGAGCATACTGTAGCTAAAGTGCTAACTAAATGTGACCTCTAGTCTTGAGGTAAGGTGCACATTTTCCCATTACAAGAGAGAGGGGTGCACCAGTTGCCAGGAAGTCTTAGTCAATGGACGGCTTTAGCTTTAGTAGGGCTCACAGTGCTCAAGACTCTCACGTGGTCAGTTCTTTCCAAGGAAGTATACTGTGTCCCCATAGCCTTCTGAGCACAATCAAGGGATACACAGTTGTGGGAACATTCCTCACCATGCAGTTGGATGGGCCGGGAACTAATGTGTTCCCTATGGTTAGCGATCCACAGCTTTGAAACAGCCTCAGGAAGGCGGTTCGTGGCAGGCTTTCATTCCATGCGGGTCTGCCACTTGGAGGAAACGTAAGATGCCAAGAAAGAAACCACCGGGACTCCAATTCAGTTTGGGGTCTCCTGCTCGAGGTCTCTCTAAGTGATGCGAATGTGGCCTTTAGGTCCAGACTGAAATAAAGTAGAGATTTACCCTGAGCATCGCTAGGCATTTGGAACATCCAAAGTCACCTAGGCCTACTGAGGGCATTTAGAGGATTATGCCGTTCACCACATGCAGAACACACTGCATCCAAAGGTTTCATCGCAGAAGGCCAAACTGCGTTCCAACGGTCTCCTTTGGATTGCCAGAGAAGATAGGTCTATGTGCTGGGTGATCCAGTTTGTCATGGAGAATCTCGGAAAAGGCAGGATTTCCCCCATTTGAAAGGTAGATAGTGGCGGCCTCAAGGCTGACTGAAAGACATTGCCATTACCCGTCTTCTAGACACCTCTAGGAAGGCGTCAGTGAAGAAAGTGAGTTTTCTCCTACGATTCCAGGAGGTCCCCAGTGTCTTGTTTTGAGTTCATGCTACGTTTGCCCTAGCTCAGTGCCAAGTAAACGTGACCCATAGCCTCAGGTAAGCACGAGTGTTTCCTCTCAGCAATGTTTTGTGTGCAGCCATCTCCATGAGCCGTGACTCGAGAGAGGGCTTTAATTATACTACGGCTTTCCGTAGACCTAAGAGAGTCACGTAGGAATTCCCTTCTGATTGAGAGTGTGTGCACTGTAGTTCCCTTTTATTTTCCGAGAAACATAACACAGAACAGACTGTTGGGGTCAACTCTTTCTATGCAGAGGGAAGGGTAATGAACAGATGCTCGCTGGCAGAGCTTGATTTCTACAGCTCTAAGGCAGCCGCACGACGACGTTTTTTCCAGTATTCCATTCAACGTGGCTCTCCCTCTGCGGAGGCCCTCTGAACTGCACTGAAAGTATCCCTGAGCCTAAAGGGCATCCTGGCAACTCTTACCTGTCATCTCTCTATTGTGAAGCAAGGCACACGGTAGGTCCAGCCTGACAGAAAATGCTGAAAATCTGGTAAAATTATGAGGCATTTGGACGATCCAAAGTCACCTAGGCCGTACTAGTTCATGAAGCGTGTAATGCGATTCATGGCACGCAAAACAGCCCGCGTCCAACGAAGTGTGATCATAGAAAGGCCCAGTGGGGCTGAAAGTCTCCAGTGGTCAGTCAGAGATTGCTGGTTATTTTGCTGTGGTGTCAAGTTGGAAACGCGAGAATGTGGGAGAAGCCGACATTCTCCTTTTGGAAAGCAGCTCCATTGCAGCTTCCAAGCCTGCTGAAACCCACACCACCGCGACACTGCTCACTCCACAGATGCCGCTGAAGAGCAGTTAGTTTTTACCTGAAGAAACCAGGAGCTTGCAATTCCTTCCTGGGAGCTCACCACAGGAGCATACTGTAGCTAAAGTGCCAACTAAATGTGACCTCTAGTCTTGAGGTAAGGTGCACATTTTCCCATTACAAGAGAGAGGGGTGCACCAGTTGCCAGGAAGTCTTAGTCAATGGACGGCTTTAGCTTTAGTAGTGCTCACAGGGCTCAAGACTCTCACGTGGTCACTTCTTTCCAAGGAAGTACACTGTGTCCCCAAAGCCTTCTGAGCACAATCAAGGGATACACAGTTGTGGGAACATTCCTCACCATGCAGTTGGAAGGGCCGGGACCTAATGTGTTCCCTATGGTTAGCGATCCACAGCTTTGAAACAGCCTCAGGAAGGCGGTTCGTGGCAGGCTTTCATTCCATGCGGGTCTGCCACTTGGAGGAAACGTAAGATGCCTTGAAAGAAACCACCGGGACTCCAATTCAGTTTGGGGCCTCCTGCTCGAGGTCTCTCTAAGTGATGCGAAAGTGGCCTTTAGGTCCAGACTGAAATAAAGTAGAGATTTACCCTGAGCATCGCTAGGCATTTGGAACATCCAAAGTCACCTAGGCCTACTGAGGGCATTTAGAGGATTATGCCGTTCACCACATGCAGAACACACTGCATCCAAAAGTTTCATCGCAGAAGGCCAAATTGCGTTCCAACGGTCTCCTTTGGATTGCCAGAGAAGATAGGTCTATGTGCTGGGTGATCCAGTTTGTCATGGAGAATCTCGGAAAAGGCAGGATTTCCCCCATTTGAAAGGGAGATAGTGGCGGCGTCAAGGCTGACTGAAAGACATTGCTGTTACCGTCTTCTAGTCACCTCTAGCAATGCCTCAGTGAAGGAAGTGAGTGTTCTCCTACTAATCCAGGTGTTCTCCAGTGCCTTGTTTGGAGTTCATGCTACGTTTGCCCTAGCTCAGTGCCAAGTAAACGTGACCCATAGCCTCAGGTAAGCACGAGTGTTTCCTCTCAGCAATGTTTTGTGTGCAGCCATCTCCATGAGCCGTGACACGAGAGAGGGTTTGAACTCAACAACGGCTTTCCGTAGCCCTAAGAGAGTCACGTAGGAATTCCCTTCTGAGGGAGAGTGTGTGCCCTGTAGTTCCGTTTTATTTTCCGAGAAACATAACACAGAACAGACTGTGGGGTCAACTGTTTCTATGCAGAGGAAAGGGTAATGAACAGATTCTCGCTGGCAGAGCTTGATTTCTACAGCTCTAAGGCAGCCCCAGGACCACGTTTTTGCCAGTATTCCATTCAACGTGGCTCTGCCTCTGCGGAGGCCCTCTGAACTGCACTGAAAGAATCCCTGAGCCTAATGTGCATCCTGGCAACTCTTACCTGTCATCTCTCTATTGTGGAGCAAGGTACACGGTAGGTCCAGCCTGACAGAAAATGCTGAAAATCCGGTACAATTGTGAGGCATTTGGACGATCCAAAGTCACCTAGGCCGGACTAGTTCATGAAGCGTGTAATGCGATTCATGGCACGCAAAACAGCCCGCGTCCAACGAAGTGTGATCATAGAAAGGCCCAGTGGGGCTGAAAGTCTCCAGTGGTCAGTCAGAGATTGCTGGTTATTTTGCTGTGGTGTCAAGTTGGAAACGCGAGAATGTGGGAGAAGCCCGACTTTCTCCCTTTGGAAAGCAGCTCCATTGCAGCTTCCAAGCCTGCTGAAACCCACACCACCGCGACACTGCTCACTCCACAGATGCCGCTGAAGAGCAGTTAGTTTTTACCTGAAGAAACCAGGAGCTTGCAATTCCTTCCTGGGAGCTCACCACAGGAGCATACTGTAGCTAAAGTGCCAACTAAATGTGACCTCTAGTCTTGAGGTAAGGTGCACATTTTCCCATTACAAGAGAGAGGGGTGCACCAGTTGCCAGGAAGTCTTAGTCAATGGACGGCTTTAGCTTTAGTAGTGCTCACAGGGCTCAAGACTCTCACGTGGTCACTTCTTTCCAAGGAAGTACACTGTGTCCCCAAAGCCTTCTGAGCACAATCAAGGGATACACAGTTGTGGGAACATTCCTCACCATGCAGTTGGAAGGGCCGGGACCTAATGTGTTCCCTATGGTTAGCGATCCACAGCTTTGAAACAGCCTCAGGAAGGCGGTTCGTGGCAGGCTTTCATTCCATGCGGGTCTGCCACTTGGAGGAAACGTAAGATGCCTTGAAAGAAACCACCGGGACTCCAATTCAGTTTGGGGACTCCTGCTCGAGGTCTCTCTAAGTGATGCGAAAGTGGCCTTTAGGTCCAGACTGAAATAAAGTAGAGATTTACCCTGAGCATCGCTAGGCATTTGGAACATCCAAAGTCACCTAGGCCTACTGAGGGCATTTAGAGGATTATGCCGTTCACCACATGCAGAACACACTGCATCCAAAAGTTTCATCGCAGAAGGCCAAACTGCGTTCCAACGGTCTCCTTTGGATTGCCAGAGAAGATAGGTCTATGTGCTGGGTGATCCAGTTTGTCATGGAGAATCTCGGAAAAGGCAGGATTTCCCCCATTTGAAAGGTAGATAGTGGCGGCCTCAAGGCTGACTGAAAGACATTGCCATTACCCGTCTTCTAGACACCTCTAGGAAGGCGTCAGTGAAGAAAGTGAGTTTTCTCCTACGATTCCAGGAGGTCCCCAGTGTCTTGTTTTGAGTTCATGCTACGTTTGCCCTAGCTCAGTGCCAAGTAAACGTGACCCATAGCCTCAGGTAAGCACGAGTGTTTCCTCTCAGCAATGTTTTGTGTGCAGCCATCTCCATGAGCCGTGACTCGAGAGAGGGCTTTAATTATACTACGGCTTTCCGTAGACCTAAGAGAGTCACGTAGGAATTCCCTTCTGATTGAGAGTGTGTGCACTGTAGTTCCCTTTTATTTTCCGAGAAACATAACACAGAACAGACTGTTGGGGTCAACTCTTTCTATGCAGAGGGAAGGGTAATGAACAGATGCTCGCTGGCAGAGCTTGATTTCTACAGCTCTAAGGCAGCCGCACGACGACGTTTTTTCCAGTATTCCATTCAACGTGGCTCTCCCTCTGCGGAGGCCCTCTGAACTGCACTGAAAGTATCCCTGAGCCTAAAGGGCATCCTGGCAACTCTTACCTGTCATCTCTCTATTGTGAAGCAAGGCACACGGTAGGTCCAGCCTGACAGAAAATGCTGAAAATCTGGTAAAATTATGAGGCATTTGGACGATCCAAAGTCACCTAGGCCGTACTAGTTCATGAAGCGTGTAATGCGATTCATGGCACGCAAAACAGCCCGCGTCCAACGAAGTGTGATCATAGAAAGGCCCAGTGGGGCTGAAAGTCTCCAGTGGTCAGTCAGAGATTGCTGGTTATTTTGCTGTGGTGTCAAGTTGGAAACGCGAGAATGTGGGAGAAGCCGACATTCTCCTTTTGGAAAGCAGCTCCATTGCAGCTTCCAAGCCTGCTGAAACCCACACCACCGCGACACTGCTCACTCCACAGATGCCGCTGAAGAGCAGTTAGTTTTTACCTGAAGAAACCAGGAGCTTGCAATTCCTTCCTGGGAGCTCACCACAGGAGCATACTGTAGCTAAAGTGCCAACTAAATGTGACCTCTAGTCTTGAGGTAAGGTGCACATTTTCCCATTACAAGAGAGAGGGGTGCACCAGTTGCCAGGAAGTCTTAGTCAATGGACGGCTTTAGCTTTAGTAGTGCTCACAGGGCTCAAGACTCTCACGTGGTCACTTCTTTCCAAGGAAGTACACTGTGTCCCCAAAGCCTTCTGAGCACAATCAAGGGATACACAGTTGTGGGAACATTCCTCACCATGCAGTTGGATGGGCCGGGAACTAATGTGTTCCCTATGGTTAGCGATCCACAGCTTTGAAACAGCCTCAGGAAGGCGGTTCGTGGCAGGCTTTCATTCCATGTTGGTCTGCCACTTGGAGGAAACGTAAGATGCCTTGAAAGAAACCACCGGGACTCCAATTCAGTTTGGGGACTCCTGTCGAGGTCTCTCTAAGTGATGCGAAAGTGGCCTTTAGGTCCAGACTGAAATAAAGTAGAGATTTACCCTGAGCATCGCTAGGCATTTGGAACATCCAAAGTCACCTAGGCCTACTGAGGGCATTTAGAGGATTATGCCGTTCACCACATGCAGAACACACTGCATCCAAAAGTTTCATCGCAGAAGGCCAAATTGCGTTCCAACGGTCTCCTTTGGATTGCCAGAGAAGATAGGTCTATGTGCTGGGTGATCCAGTTTGTCATGGAGAATCTCGGAAAAGGCAGGATTTCCCCCATTTGAAAGGGAGATAGTGGCGGCGTCAAGGCTGACTGAAAGACATTGCTGTTACCGTCTTCTAGTCACCTCTAGCAATGCCTCAGTGAAGGAAGTGAGTGTTCTCCTACTAATCCAGGTGTTCTCCAGTGCCTTGTTTGGAGTTCATGCTACGTTTGCCCTAGCTCAGTGCCAAGTAAACGTGACCCATAGCCTCAGGTAAGCACGAGTGTTTCCTCTCAGCAATGTTTTGTGTGCAGCCATCTCCATGAGCCGTGACACGAGAGAGGGTTTGAACTCAACAACGGCTTTCCGTAGCCCTAAGAGAGTCACGTAGGAATTCCCTTCTGAGGGAGAGTGTGTGCCCTGTAGTTCCGTTTTATTTTCCGAGAAACATAACACAGAACAGACTGTGGGGTCAACTGTTTCTATGCAGAGGAAAGGGTAATGAACAGATTCTCGCTGGCAGAGCTTGATTTCTACAGCTCTAAGGCAGCCCCAGGACCACGTTTTTGCCAGTATTCCATTCAACGTGGCTCTGCCTCTGCGGAGGCCCTCTGAACTGCACTGAAAGAATCCCTGAGCCTAATGTGCATCCTGGCAACTCTTACCTGTCATCTCTCTATTGTGGAGCAAGGTACACGGTAGGTCCAGCCTGACAGAAAATGCTGAAAATCCGGTACAATTGTGAGGCATTTGGACGATCCAAAGTCACCTAGGCCGGACTAGTTCATGAAGCGTGTAATGCGATTCATGGCACGCAAAACAGCCCGCGTCCAACGAAGTGTGATCATAGAAAGGCCCAGTGGGGCTGAAAGTCTCCAGTGGTCAGTCAGAGATTGCTGGTTATTTTGCTGTGGTGTCAAGTTGGAAACGCGAGAATGTGGGAGAAGCCCGACTTTCTCCCTTTGGAAAGCAGCTCCATTGCAGCTTCCAAGCCTGCTGAAACCCACACCACCGCGACACTGCTCACTCCACAGATGCCGCTGAAGAGCAGTTAGTTTTTACCTGAAGAAACCAGGAGCTTGCAATTCCTTCCTGGGAGCTCACCACAGGAGCATACTGTAGCTAAAGTGCCAACTAAATGTGACCTCTAGTCTTGAGGTAAGGTGCACATTTTCCCATTACAAGAGAGAGGGGTGCACCAGTTGCCAGGAAGTCTTAGTCAATGGACGGCTTTAGCTTTAGTAGTGCTCACAGGGCTCAAGACTCTCACGTGGTCACTTCTTTCCAAGGAAGTACACTGTGTCCCCAAAGCCTTCTGAGCACAATCAAGGGATACACAGTTGTGGGAACATTCCTCACCATGCAGTTGGAAGGGCCGGGACCTAATGTGTTCCCTATGGTTAGCGATCCACAGCTTTGAAACAGCCTCAGGAAGGCGGTTCGTGGCAGGCTTTCATTCCATGCGGGTCTGCCACTTGGAGGAAACGTAAGATGCCTTGAAAGAAACCACCGGGACTCCAATTCAGTTTGGGGACTCCTGCTCGAGGTCTCTCTAAGTGATGCGAAAGTGGCCTTTAGGTCCAGACTGAAATAAAGTAGAGATTTACCCTGAGCATCGCTAGGCATTTGGAACATCCAAAGTCACCTAGGCCTACTGAGGGCATTTAGAGGATTATGCCGTTCACCACATGCAGAACACACTGCATCCAAAAGTTTCATCGCAGAAGGCCAAACTGCGTTCCAACGGTCTCCTTTGGATTGCCAGAGAAGATAGGTCTATGTGCTGGGTGATCCAGTTTGTCATGGAGAATCTCGGAAAAGGCAGGATTTCCCCCATTTGAAAGGTAGATAGTGGCGGCCTCAAGGCTGACTGAAAGACATTGCCATTACCCGTCTTCTAGACACCTCTAGGAAGGCGTCAGTGAAGAAAGTGAGTTTTCTCCTACGATTCCAGGAGGTCCCCAGTGTCTTGTTTTGAGTTCATGCTACGTTTGCCCTAGCTCAGTGCCAAGTAAACGTGACCCATAGCCTCAGGTAAGCACGAGTGTTTCCTCTCAGCAATGTTTTGTGTGCAGCCATCTCCATGAGCCGTGACTCGAGAGAGGGCTTTAATTATACTACGGCTTTCTGTAGACCTAAGAGAGTCACGTAGGAATTCCCTTCTGATTGAGAGTGTGTGCACTGTAGTTCCCTTTTATTTTCCGAGAAACATAACACAGAACAGACTGTTGGGGTCAACTCTTTCTATGCAGAGGGAAGGGTAATGAACAGATGCTCGCTGGCAGAGCTTGATTTCTACAGCTCTAAGGCAGCCGCACGACGACGTTTTTTCCAGTATTCCATTCAACGTGGCTCTCCCTCTGCGGAGGCCCTCTGAACTGCACTGAAAGTATCCCTGAGCCTAAAGGGCATCCTGGCAACTCTTACCTGTCATCTCTCTATTGTGAAGCAAGGCACACGGTAGGTCCAGCCTGACAGAAAATGCTGAAAATCTGGTAAAATTATGAGGCATTTGGACGATCCAAAGTCACCTAGGCCGTACTAGTTCATGAAGCGTGTAATGCGATTCATGGCACGCAAAACAGCCCGCGTCCAACGAAGTGTGATCATAGAAAGGCCCAGTGGGGCTGAAAGTCTCCAGTGGTCAGTCAGAGATTGCTGGTTATTTTGCTGTGGTGTCAAGTTGGAAACGCGAGAATGTGGGAGAAGCCGACATTCTCCTTTTGGAAAGCAGCTCCATTGCAGCTTCCAAGCCTGCTGAAACCCACACCACCGCGACACTGCTCACTCCACAGATGCCGCTGAAGAGCAGTTAGTTTTTACCTGAAGAAACCAGGAGCTTGCAATTCCTTCCTGGGAGCTCACCACAGGAGCATACTGTAGCTAAAGTGCCAACTAAATGTGACCTCTAGTCTTGAGGTAAGGTGCACATTTTCCCATTACAAGAGAGAGGGGTGCACCAGTTGCCAGGAAGTCTTAGTCAATGGACGGCTTTAGCTTTAGTAGTGCTCACAGGGCTCAAGACTCTCACGTGGTCACTTCTTTCCAAGGAAGTACACTGTGTCCCCAAAGCCTTCTGAGCACAATCAAGGGATACACAGTTGTGGGAACATTCCTCACCATGCAGTTGGATGGGCCGGGAACTAATGTGTTCCCTATGGTTAGCGATCCACAGCTTTGAAACAGCCTCAGGAAGGCGGTTCGTGGCAGGCTTTCATTCCATGTTGGTCTGCCACTTGGAGGAAACGTAAGATGCCTTGAAAGAAACCACCGGGACTCCAATTCAGTTTGGGGACTCCTGTCGAGGTCTCTCTAAGTGATGCGAAAGTGGCCTTTAGGTCCAGACTGAAATAAAGTAGAGATTTACCCTGAGCATCGCTAGGCATTTGGAACATCCAAAGTCACCTAGGCCTACTGAGGGCATTTAGAGGATTATGCCGTTCACCACATGCAGAACACACTGCATCCAAAAGTTTCATCGCAGAAGGCCAAATTGCGTTCCGACGGTCTCCTTTGGATTGCCAGAGAAGATAGGTCTATGTGCTGGGTGATCCAGTTTGTCATGGAGAATCTCGGAAAAGGCAGGATTTCCCCCATTTGAAAGGGAGATAGTGGCGGCGTCAAGGCTGACTGAAAGACATTGCTGTTACCGTCTTCTAGTCACCTCTAGCAATGCCTCAGTGAAGGAAGTGAGTGTTCTCCTACTAATCCAGGTGTTCTCCAGTGCCTTGTTTGGAGTTCATGCTACGTTTGCCCTAGCTCAGTGCCAAGTAAACGTGACCCATAGCCTCAGGTAAGCACGAGTGTTTCCTCTCAGCAATGTTTTGTGTGCAGCCATCTCCATGAGCCGTGACTCGAGAGAGGGTTTGAACTCAACAACGGCTTTCCGTAGCCCTAAGAGAGTCACGTAGGAATTCCCTTCTGAGGGAGAGTGTGTGCCCTGTAGTTCCGTTTTATTTTCCGAGAAACATAACACAGAACAGACTGTGGGGTCAACTGTTTCTATGCAGAGGAAAGGGTAATGAACAGATTCTCGCTGGCAGAGCTTGATTTCTACAGCTCTAAGGCAGCCCCAGGACCACGTTTTTGCCAGTATTCCATTCAACGTGGCTCTGCCTCTGCGGAGGCCCTCTGAACTGCACTGAAAGAATCCCTGAGCCTAATGTGCATCCTGGCAACTCTTACCTGTCATCTCTCTATTGTGGAGCAAGGTACACGGTAGGTCCAGCCTGACAGAAAATGCTGAAAATCCGGTACAATTGTGAGGCATTTGGACGATCCAAAGTCACCTAGGCCGGACTAGTTCATGAAGCGTGTAATGCGATTCATGGCACGCAAAACAGCCCGCGTCCAACGAAGTGTGATCATAGAAAGGCCCAGTGGGGCTGAAAGTCTCCAGTGGTCAGTCAGAGATTGCTGGTTATTTTGCTGTGGTGTCAAGTTGGAAACGCGAGAATGTGGGAGAAGCCCGACTTTCTCCCTTTGGAAAGCAGCTCCATTGCAGCTTCCAAGCCTGCTGAAACCCACACCACCGCGACACTGCTCACTCCACAGATGCCGCTGAAGAGCAGTTAGTTTTTACCTGAAGAAACCAGGAGCTTGCAATTCCTTCCTGGGAGCTCACCACAGGAGCATACTGTAGCTAAAGTGCCAACTAAATGTGACCTCTAGTCTTGAGGTAAGGTGCACATTTTCCCATTACAAGAGAGAGGGGTGCACCAGTTGCCAGGAAGTCTTAGTCAATGGACGGCTTTAGCTTTAGTAGTGCTCACAGGGCTCAAGACTCTCACGTGGTCACTTCTTTCCAAGGAAGTACACTGTGTCCCCAAAGCCTTCTGAGCACAATCAAGGGATACACAGTTGTGGGAACATTCCTCACCATGCAGTTGGAAGGGCCGGGACCTAATGTGTTCCCTATGGTTAGCGATCCACAGCTTTGAAACAGCCTCAGGAAGGCGGTTCGTGGCAGGCTTTCATTCCATGCGGGTCTGCCACTTGGAGGAAACGTAAGATGCCTTGAAAGAAACCACCGGGACTCCAATTCAGTTTGGGGACTCCTGCTCGAGGTCTCTCTAAGTGATGCGAAAGTGGCCTTTAGGTCCAGACTGAAATAAAGTAGAGATTTACCCTGAGCATCGCTAGGCATTTGGAACATCCAAAGTCACCTAGGCCTACTGAGGGCATTTAGAGGATTATGCCGTTCACCACATGCAGAACACACTGCATCCAAAAGTTTCATCGCAGAAGGCCAAATTGCGTTCCAACGGTCTCCTTTGGATTGCCAGAGAAGATAGGTCTATGTGCTGGGTGATCCAGTTTGTCATGGAGAATCTCGGAAAAGGCAGGATTTCCCCCATTTGAAAGGGAGATAGTGGCGGCGTCAAGGCTGACTGAAAGACATTGCTGTTACCGTCTTCTAGTCACCTCTAGCAATGCCTCAGTGAAGGAAGTGAGTGTTCTCCTACTAATCCAGGTGTTCTCCAGTGCCTTGTTTGGAGTTCATGCTACGTTTGCCCTAGCTCAGTGCCAAGTAAACGTGACCCATAGCCTCAGGTAAGCACGAGTGTTTCCTCTCAGCAATGTTTTGTGTGCAGCCATCTCCATGATCCGTGACTCGAGAGAGGGTTTGAACTCAACAACGGCTTTCCGTAGCCCTAAGAGAGTCACGTAGGAATTCCCTTCTGAGGGAGAGTGTGTGCCCTGTAGTTCCGTTTTATTTTCCGAGAAACATAACACAGAACAGACTGTGGGGTCAACTGTTTCTATGCAGAGGAAAGGGTAATGAACAGATTCTCGCTGGCAGAGCTTGATTTCTACAGCTCTAAGGCAGCCCCAGGACCACGTTTTTGCCAGTATTCCATTCAACGTGGCTCTGCCTCTGCGGAGGCCCTCTGAACTGCACTGAAAGAATCCCTGAGCCTAATGTGCATCCTGGCAACTCTTACCTGTCATCTCTCTATTGTGGAGCAAGGTACACGGTAGGTCCAGCCTGACAGAAAATGCTGAAAATCCGGTAAAATTGTGAGGCATTTGGACGATCCAAAGTCACCTAGGCCGGACTAGTTCATGAAGCGTGTAATGCGATTCATGGCACGCAAAACAGCCCGCGTCCAACGAAGTGTGATCATAGAAAGGCCCAGTGGGGCTGAAAGTCTCCAGTGGTCAGTCAGAGATTGCTGGTTATTTTGCTGTGGTGTCAAGTTGGAAACGCGAGAATGTGGGAGAAGCCCGACTTTCTCCCTTTGGAAAGCAGCTCCATTGCAGCTTCCAAGCCTGCTGAAACCCACACCACCGCGACACTGCTCACTCCACAGATGCCGCTGAAGAGCAGTTAGTTTTTACCTGAAGAAACCAGGAGCTTGCAATTCCTTCCTGGGAGCTCACCACAGGAGCATACTGTAGCTAAAGTGCTAACTAAATGTGACCTCTAGTCTTGAGGTAAGGTGCACATTTTCCCATTACAAGAGAGAGGGGTGCACCAGTTGCCAGGAAGTCTTAGTCAATGGACGGCTTTAGCTTTAGTAGGGCTCACAGTGCTCAAGACTCTCACGTGGTCAGTTCTTTCCAAGGAAGTATACTGTGTCCCCATAGCCTTCTGAGCACAATCAAGGGATACACAGTTGTGGGAACATTCCTCACCATGCAGTTGGATGGGCCGGGAACTAATGTGTTCCCTATGGTTAGCGATCCACAGCTTTGAAACAGCCTCAGGAAGGCGGTTCGTGGCAGGCTTTCATTCCATGCGGGTCTGCCACTTGGAGGAAACGTAAGATGCCAAGAAAGAAACCACCGGGACTCCAATTCAGTTTGGGGGCTCCTGCTCGAGGTCTCTCTAAGTGATGCGAATGTGGCCTTTAGGTCCAGACTGAAATAAAGTAGAGATTTACCCTGAGCATCGCTAGGCATTTGGAACATCCAAAGTCACCTAGGCCTACTGAGGGCATTTAGAGGATTATGCCGTTCACCACATGCAGAACACACTGCATCCAAAGGTTTCATCGCAGAAGGCCAAACTGCGTTCCAACGGTCTCCTTTGGATTGCCAGAGAAGATAGGTCTATGTGCTGGGTGATCCAGTTTGTCATGGAGAATCTCGGAAAAGGCAGGATTTCCCCCATTTGAAAGGTAGATAGTGGCGGCCTCAAGGCTGACTGAAAGACATTGCCATTACCCGTCTTCTAGACACCTCTAGGAAGGCGTCAGTGAAGAAAGTGAGTTTTCTCCTACGATTCCAGGAGGTCCCCAGTGTCTTGTTTTGAGTTCATGCTACGTTTGCCCTAGCTCAGTGCCAAGTAAACGTGACCCATAGCCTCAGGTAAGCACGAGTGTTTCCTCTCAGCAATGTTTTGTGTGCAGCCATCTCCATGAGCCGTGACTCGAGAGAGGGCTTTAATTATACTACGGCTTTCCGTAGACCTAAGAGAGTCACGTAGGAATTCCCTTCTGATTGAGAGTGTGTGCACTGTAGTTCCCTTTTATTTTCCGAGAAACATAACACAGAACAGACTGTTGGGGTCAACTCTTTCTATGCAGAGGGAAGGGTAATGAACAGATTCTCGCTGGCAGAGCTTGATTTCTACAGCTCTAAGGCAGCCGCACGACGACGTTTTTTCCAGTATTCCATTCAACGTGGCTCTCCCTCTGCGGAGGCCCTCTGAACTGCACTGAAAGTATCCCTGAGCCTAAAGGGCATCCTGGCAACTCTTACCTGTCATCTCTCTATTGTGAAGCAAGGCACACGGTAGGTCCAGCCTGACAGAAAATGCTGAAAATCTGGTAAAATTATGAGGCATTTGGACGATCCAAAGTCACCTAGGCCGTACTAGTTCATGAAGCGTGTAATGCGATTCATGGCACGCAAAACAGCCCGCGTCCAACGAAGTGTGATCATAGAAAGGCCCAGTGGGGCTGAAAGTCTCCAGTGGTCAGTCAGAGATTGCTGGTTATTTTGCTGTGGTGTCAAGTTGGAAACGCGAGAATGTGGGAGAATCCGACATTCTCCTTTTGGAAAGCAGCTCCATTGCAGCCTCCAAGCCTGCTGAAACCCACACCACCGCGACACTGCTCACTCCACAGATGCCGCTGAAGAGCAGTTAGTTTTTACCTGAAGAAACCAGGAGCTTGCAATTCCTTCCTGGGAGTCACCACAGGAGCATACTGTAGCTAAAGTGCCAACTAAATGTGACCTCTAGTCTTGAGGTAAGGTGCACATTTTCCCATTACAAGAGAGAGGGGTGCACCAGTTGCCAGGAAGTCTTAGTCAATGGACGGCTTTAGCTTTAGTAGTGCTCACAGGGCTCAAGACTCTCACGTGGTCACTTCTTTCCAAGGAAGTACACTGTGTCCCCAAAGCCTTCTGAGCACAATCAAGGGATACACAGTTGTGGGAACATTCCTCACCATGCAGTTGGATGGGCCGGGAACTAATGTGTTCCCTATGGTTAGCGATCCACAGCTTTGAAACAGCCTCAGGAAGGCGGTTCGTGGCAGGCTTTCATTCCATGTTGGTCTGCCACTTGGAGGAAACGTAAGATGCCTTGAAAGAAACCACCGGGACTCCAATTCAGTTTGGGGACTCCTGTCGAGGTCTCTCTAAGTGATGCGAAAGTGGCCTTTAGGTCCAGACTGAAATAAAGTAGAGATTTACCCTGAGCATCGCTAGGCATTTGGAACATCCAAAGTCACCTAGGCCTACTGAGGGCATTTAGAGGATTATGCCGTTCACCACATGCAGAACACACTGCATCCAAAAGTTTCATCGCAGAAGGCCAAATTGCGTTCCAACGGTCTCCTTTGGATTGCCAGAGAAGATAGGTCTATGTGCTGGGTGATCCAGTTTGTCATGGAGAATCTCGGAAAAGGCAGGATTTCCCCCATTTGAAAGGGAGATAGTGGCGGCGTCAAGGCTGACTGAAAGACATTGCTGTTACCGTCTTCTAGTCACCTCTAGCAATGCCTCAGTGAAGGAAGTGAGTGTTCTCCTACTAATCCAGGTGTTCTCCAGTGCCTTGTTTGGAGTTCATGCTACGTTTGCCCTAGCTCAGTGCCAAGTAAACGTGACCCATAGCCTCAGGTAAGCACGAGTGTTTCCTCTCAGCAATGTTTTGTGTGCAGCCATCTCCATGAGCCGTGACTCGAGAGAGGGTTTGAACTCAACAACGGCTTTCCGTAGCCCTAAGAGAGTCACGTAGGAATTCCCTTCTGAGGGAGAGTGTGTGCCCTGTAGTTCCGTTTTATTTTCCGAGAAACATAACACAGAACAGACTGTGGGGTCAACTGTTTCTATGCAGAGGAAAGGGTAATGAACAGATTCTCGCTGGCAGAGCTTGATTTCTACAGCTCTAAGGCAGCCCCAGGACCACGTTTTTGCCAGTATTCCATTCAACGTGGCTCTGCCTCTGCGGAGGCCCTCTGAACTGCACTGAAAGAATCCCTGAGCCTAATGTGCATCCTGGCAACTCTTACCTGTCATCTCTCTATTGTGGAGCAAGGTACACGGTAGGTCCAGCCTGACAGAAAATGCTGAAAATCCGGTACAATTGTGAGGCATTTGGACGATCCAAAGTCACCTAGGCCGGACTAGTTCATGAAGCGTGTAATGCGATTCATGGCACGCAAAACAGCCCGCGTCCAACGAAGTGTGATCATAGAAAGGCCCAGTGGGGCTGAAAGTCTCCAGTGGTCAGTCAGAGATTGCTGGTTATTTTGCTGTGGTGTCAAGTTGGAAACGCGAGAATGTGGGAGAAGCCCGACTTTCTCCCTTTGGAAAGCAGCTCCATTGCAGCTTCCAAGCCTGCTGAAACCCACACCACCGCGACACTGCTCACTCCACAGATGCCGCTGAAGAGCAGTTAGTTTTTACCTGAAGAAACCAGGAGCTTGCAATTCCTTCCTGGGAGCTCACCACAGGAGCATACTGTAGCTAAAGTGCTAACTAAATGTGACCTCTAGTCTTGAGGTAAGGTGCACATTTTCCCATTACAAGAGAGAGGGGTGCACCAGTTGCCAGGAAGTCTTAGTCAATGGACGGCTTTAGCTTTAGTAGGGCTCACAGTGCTCAAGACTCTCACGTGGTCAGTTCTTTCCAAGGAAGTATACTGTGTCCCCATAGCCTTCTGAGCACAATCAAGGGATACACAGTTGTGGGAACATTCCTCACCATGCAGTTGGATGGGCCGGGAACTAATGTGTTCCCTATGGTTAGCGATCCACAGCTTTGAAACAGCCTCAGGAAGGCGGTTCGTGGCAGGCTTTCATTCCATGCGGGTCTGCCACTTGGAGGAAACGTAAGATGCCTTGAAAGAAACCACCGGGACTCCAATTCAGTTTGGGGACTCCTGCTCGAGGTCTCTCTAAGTGATGCGAAAGTGGCCTTTAGGTCCAGACTGAAATAAAGTAGAGATTTACCCTGAGCATCGCTAGGCATTTGGAACATCCAAAGTCACCTAGGCCTACTGAGGGCATTTAGAGGATTATGCCGTTCACCACATGCAGAACACACTGCATCCAAAGGTTTCATCGCAGAAGGCCAAACTGCGTTCCAACGGTCTCCTTTGGATTGCCAGAGAAGATAGGTCTATGTGCTGGGTGATCCAGTTTGTCATGGAGAATCTCGGAAAAGGCAGGATTTCCCCCATTTGAAAGGTAGATAGTGGCGGCCTCAAGGCTGACTGAAAGACATTGCCATTACCCGTCTTCTAGACACCTCTAGGAAGGCGTCAGTGAAGAAAGTGAGTTTTCTCCTACGATTCCAGGAGGTCCCCAGTGTCTTGTTTTGAGTTCATGCTACGTTTGCCCTAGCTCAGTGCCAAGTAAACGTGACCCATAGCCTCAGGTAAGCACGAGTGTTTCCTCTCAGCAATGTTTTGTGTGCAGCCATCTCCATGAGCCGTGACTCGAGAGAGGGCTTTAATTATACTACGGCTTTCCGTAGACCTAAGAGAGTCACGTAGGAATTCCCTTCTGATTGAGAGTGTGTGCACTGTAGTTACCTTTTATTTTCCGAGAAACATAACACAGAACAGACTGTTGGGGTCAACTCTTTCTATGCAGAGGGAAGGGTAATGAACAGATTCTCGCTGGCAGAGCTTGATTTCTACAGCTCTAAGGCAGCCGCACGACGACGTTTTTTCCAGTATTCCATTCAACGTGGCTCTCCCTCTGCGGAGGCCCTCTGAACTGCACTGAAAGTATCCCTGAGCCTAAAGGGCATCCTGGCAACTCTTACCTGTCATCTCTCTATTGTGAAGCAAGGCACACGGTAGGTCCAGCCTGACAGAAAATGCTGAAAATCTGGTAAAATTATGAGGCATTTGGACGATCCAAAGTCACCTAGGCCGTACTAGTTCATGAAGCGTGTAATGCAATTCATGGCACGCAAAACAGCCCGCGTCCAACGAAGTGTGATCATAGAAAGGCCCAGTGGGGCTGAAAGTCTCCAGTGGTCAGTCAGAGATTGCTGGTTATTTTGCTGTGGTGTCAAGTTGGAAACGCGAGAATGTGGGAGAATCCGACATTCTCCTTTTGGAAAGCAGCTCCATTGCAGCCTCCAAGCCTGCTGAAACCCACACCACCGCGACACTGCTCACTCCACAGATGCCGCTGAAGAGCAGTTAGTTTTTACCTGAAGAAACCAGGAGCTTGCAATTCCTTCCTGGGAGTCACCACAGGAGCATACTGTAGCTAAAGTGCCAACTAAATGTGACCTCTAGTCTTGAGGTAAGGTGCACATTTTCCCATTACAAGAGAGAGGGGTGCACCAGTTGCCAGGAAGTCTTAGTCAATGGACGGCTTTAGCTTTAGTAGTGCTCACAGGGCTCAAGACTCTCACGTGGTCACTTCTTTCCAAGGAAGTACACTGTGTCCCCAAAGCCTTCTGAGAACAATCAAGGGATACACAGTTGTGGGAACATTCCTCACCATGCAGTTGGATGGGCCGGGAACTAATGTGTTCCCTATGGTTAGCGATCCACAGCTTTGAAACAGCCTCAGGAAGGCGGTTCGTGGCAGGCTTTCATTCCATGTTGGTCTGCCACTTGGAGGAAACGTAAGATGCCTTGAAAGAAACCACCGGGACTCCAATTCAGTTTGGGGACTCCTGTCGAGGTCTCTCTAAGTGATGCGAAAGTGGCCTTTAGGTCCAGACTGAAATAAAGTAGAGATTTACCCTGAGCATCGCTAGGCATTTGGAACATCCAAAGTCACCTAGGCCTACTGAGGGCATTTAGAGGATTATGCCGTTCACCACATGCAGAACACACTGCATCCAAAAGTTTCATCGCAGAAGGCCAAATTGCGTTCCAACGGTCTCCTTTGGATTGCCAGAGAAGATAGGTCTATGTGCTGGGTGATCCAGTTTGTCATGGAGAATCTCGGAAAAGGCAGGATTTCCCCCATTTGAAAGGGAGATAGTGGCGGCGTCAAGGCTGACTGAAAGACATTGCTGTTACCGTCTTCTAGTCACCTCTAGCAATGCCTCAGTGAAGGAAGTGAGTGTTCTCCTACTAATCCAGGTGTTCTCCAGTGCCTTGTTTGGAGTTCATGCTACGTTTGCCCTAGCTCAGTGCCAAGTAAACGTGACCCATAGCCTCAGGTAAGCACGAGTGTTTCCTCTCAGCAATGTTTTGTGTGCAGCCATCTCCATGAGCCGTGACTCGAGAGAGGGTTTGAACTCAACAACGGCTTTCCGTAGCCCTAAGAGAGTCACGTAGGAATTCCCTTCTGAGGGAGAGTGTGTGCCCTGTAGTTCCGTTTTATTTTCCGAGAAACATAACACAGAACAGACTGTGGGGTCAACTGTTTCTATGCAGAGGAAAGGGTAATGAACAGATTCTCGCTGGCAGAGCTTGATTTCTACAGCTCTAAGGCAGCCCCAGGACCACGTTTTTGCCAGTATTCCATTCAACGTGGCTCTGCCTCTGCGGAGGCCCTCTGAACTGCACTGAAAGAATCCCTGAGCCTAATGTGCATCCTGGCAACTCTTACCTGTCATCTCTCTATTGTGGAGCAAGGTACACGGTAGGTCCAGCCTGACAGAAAATGCTGAAAATCCGGTACAATTGTGAGGCATTTGGACGATCCAAAGTCACCTAGGCCGGACTAGTTCATGAAGCGTGTAATGCGATTCATGGCACGCAAAACAGCCCGCGTCCAACGAAGTGTGATCATAGAAAGGCCCAGTGGGGCTGAAAGTCTCCAGTGGTCAGTCAGAGATTGCTGGTTATTTTGCTGTGGTGTCAAGTTGGAAACGCGAGAATGTGGGAGAAGCCCGACTTTCTCCCTTTGGAAAGCAGCTCCATTGCAGCTTCCAAGCCTGCTGAAACCCACACCACCGCGACACTGCTCACTCCACAGATGCCGCTGAAGAGCAGTTAGTTTTTACCTGAAGAAACCAGGAGCTTGCAATTCCTTCCTGGGAGCTCACCACAGGAGCATACTGTAGCTAAAGTGCTAACTAAATGTGACCTCTAGTCTTGAGGTAAGGTGCACATTTTCCCATTACAAGAGAGAGGGGTGCACCAGTTGCCAGGAAGTCTTAGTCAATGGACGGCTTTAGCTTTAGTAGGGCTCACAGTGCTCAAGACTCTCACGTGGTCAGTTCTTTCCAAGGAAGTATACTGTGTCCCCATAGCCTTCTGAGCACAATCAAGGGATACACAGTTGTGGGAACATTCCTCACCATGCAGTTGGATGGGCCGGGAACTAATGTGTTCCCTATGGTTAGCGATCCACAGCTTTGAAACAGCCTCAGGAAGGCGGTTCGTGGCAGGCTTTCATTCCATGCGGGTCTGCCACTTGGAGGAAACGTAAGATGCCTTGAAAGAAACCACCGGGACTCCAATTCAGTTTGGGGACTCCTGCTCGAGGTCTCTCTAAGTGATGCGAAAGTGGCCTTTAGGTCCAGACTGAAATAAAGTAGAGATTTACCCTGAGCATCGCTAGGCATTTGGAACATCCAAAGTCACCTAGGCCTACTGAGGGCATTTAGAGGATTATGCCGTTCACCACATGCAGAACACACTGCATCCAAAGGTTTCATCGCAGAAGGCCAAACTGCGTTCCAACGGTCTCCTTTGGATTGCCAGAGAAGATAGGTCTATGTGCTGGGTGATCCAGTTTGTCATGGAGAATCTCGGAAAAGGCAGGATTTCCCCCATTTGAAAGGTAGATAGTGGCGGCCTCAAGGCTGACTGAAAGACATTGCCATTACCCGTCTTCTAGACACCTCTAGGAAGGCGTCAGTGAAGAAAGTGAGTTTTCTCCTACGATTCCAGGAGGTCCCCAGTGTCTTGTTTTGAGTTCATGCTACGTTTGCCCTAGCTCAGTGCCAAGTAAACGTGACCCATAGCCTCAGGTAAGCACGAGTGTTTCCTCTCAGCAATGTTTTGTGTGCAGCCATCTCCATGAGCCGTGACTCGAGAGAGGGCTTTAATTATACTACGGCTTTCCGTAGACCTAAGAGAGTCACGTAGGAATTCCCTTCTGATTGAGAGTGTGTGCACTGTAGTTCCCTTTTATTTTCCGAGAAACATAACACAGAACAGACTGTTGGGGTCAACTCTTTCTATGCAGAGGGAAGGGTAATGAACAGATGCTCGCTGGCAGAGCTTGATTTCTACAGCTCTAAGGCAGCCGCACGACGACGTTTTTTCCAGTATTCCATTCAACGTGGCTCTCCCTCTGCGGAGGCCCTCTGAACTGCACTGAAAGTATCCCTGAGCCTAAAGGGCATCCTGGCAACTCTTACCTGTCATCTCTCTATTGTGAAGCAAGGCACACGGTAGGTCCAGCCTGACAGAAAATGCTGAAAATCTGGTAAAATTATGAGGCATTTGGACGATCCAAAGTCACCTAGGCCGTACTAGTTCATGAAGCGTGTAATGCGATTCATGGCACGCAAAACAGCCCGCGTCCAACGAAGTGTGATCATAGAAAGGCCCAGTGGGGCTGAAAGTCTCCAGTGGTCAGTCAGAGATTGCTGGTTATTTTGCTGTGGTGTCAAGTTGGAAACGCGAGAATGTGGGAGAATCCGACATTCTCCTTTTGGAAAGCAGCTCCATTGCAGCTTCCAAGCCTGCTGAAACCCACACCACCGCGACACTGCTCACTCCACAGATGCCGCTGAAGAGCAGTTAGTTTTTACCTGAAGAAACCAGGAGCTTGCAATTCCTTCCTGGGAGTCACCACAGGAGCATACTGTAGCTAAAGTGCCAACTAAATGTGACCTCTAGTCTTGAGGTAAGGTGCACATTTTCCCATTACAAGAGAGAGGGGTGCACCAGTTGCCAGGAAGTCTTAGTCAATGGACGGCTTTAGCTTTAGTAGTGCTCACAGGGCTCAAGACTCTCACGTGGTCACTTCTTTCCAAGGAAGTACACTGTGTCCCCAAAGCCTTCTGAGCACAATCAAGGGATACACAGTTGTGGGAACATTCCTCACCATGCAGTTGGATGGGCCGGGAACTAATGTGTTCCCTATGGTTAGCGATCCACAGCTTTGAAACAGCCTCAGGAAGGCGGTTCGTGGCAGGCTTTCATTCCATGTTGGTCTGCCACTTGGAGGAAACGTAAGATGCCTTGAAAGAAACCACCGGGACTCCAATTCAGTTTGGGGACTCCTGTCGAGGTCTCTCTAAGTGATGCGAAAGTGGCCTTTAGGTCCAGACTGAAATAAAGTAGAGATTTACCCTGAGCATCGCTAGGCATTTGGAACATCCAAAGTCACCTAGGCCTACTGAGGGCATTTAGAGGATTATGCCGTTCACCACATGCAGAACACACTGCATCCAAAAGTTTCATCGCAGAAGGCCAAATTGCGTTCCGACGGTCTCCTTTGGATTGCCAGAGAAGATAGGTCTATGTGCTGGGTGATCCAGTTTGTCATGGAGAATCTCGGAAAAGGCAGGATTTCCCCCATTTGAAAGGGAGATAGTGGCGGCGTCAAGGCTGACTGAAAGACATTGCTGTTACCGTCTTCTAGTCACCTCTAGCAATGCCTCAGTGAAGGAAGTGAGTGTTCTCCTACTAATCCAGGTGTTCTCCAGTGCCTTGTTTGGAGTTCATGCTACGTTTGCCCTAGCTCAGTGCCAAGTAAACGTGACCCATAGCCTCAGGTAAGCACGAGTGTTTCCTCTCAGCAATGTTTTGTGTGCAGCCATCTCCATGAGCCGTGACACGAGAGAGGGTTTGAACTCAACAACGGCTTTCCGTAGCCCTAAGAGAGTCACGTAGGAATTCCCTTCTGAGGGAGAGTGTGTGCCCTGTAGTTCCGTTTTATTTTCCGAGAAACATAACACAGAACAGACTGTGGGGTCAACTGTTTCTATGCAGAGGAAAGGGTAATGAACAGATTCTCGCTGGCAGAGCTTGATTTCTACAGCTCTAAGGCAGCCCCAGGACCACGTTTTTGCCAGTATTCCATTCAACGTGGCTCTGCCTCTGCGGAGGCCCTCTGAACTGCACTGAAAGAATCCCTGAGCCTAATGTGCATCCTGGCAACTCTTACCTGTCATCTCTCTATTGTGGAGCAAGGTACACGGTAGGTCCAGCCTGACAGAAAATGCTGAAAATCCGGTACAATTGTGAGGCATTTGGACGATCCAAAGTCACCTAGGCCGGACTAGTTCATGAAGCGTGTAATGCGATTCATGGCACGCAAAACAGCCCGCGTCCAACGAAGTGTGATCATAGAAAGGCCCAGTGGGGCTGAAAGTCTCCAGTGGTCAGTCAGAGATTGCTGGTTATTTTGCTGTGGTGTCAAGTTGGAAACGCGAGAATGTGGGAGAAGCCCGACTTTCTCCCTTTGGAAAGCAGCTCCATTGCAGCTTCCAAGCCTGCTGAAACCCACACCACCGCGACACTGCTCACTCCACAGATGCCGCTGAAGAGCAGTTAGTTTTTACCTGAAGAAACCAGGAGCTTGCAATTCCTTCCTGGGAGCTCACCACAGGAGCATACTGTAGCTAAAGTGCCAACTAAATGTGACCTCTAGTCTTGAGGTAAGGTGCACATTTTCCCATTACAAGAGAGAGGGGTGCACCAGTTGCCAGGAAGTCTTAGTCAATGGACGGCTTTAGCTTTAGTAGTGCTCACAGGGCTCAAGACTCTCACGTGGTCACTTCTTTCCAAGGAAGTACACTGTGTCCCCAAAGCCTTCTGAGCACAATCAAGGGATACACAGTTGTGGGAACATTCCTCACCATGCAGTTGGAAGGGCCGGGACCTAATGTGTTCCCTATGGTTAGCGATCCACAGCTTTGAAACAGCCTCAGGAAGGCGGTTCGTGGCAGGCTTTCATTCCATGCGGGTCTGCCACTTGGAGGAAACGTAAGATGCCTTGAAAGAAACCACCGGGACTCCAATTCAGTTTGGGGACTCCTGCTCGAGGTCTCTCTAAGTGATGCGAAAGTGGCCTTTAGGTCCAGACTGAAATAAAGTAGAGATTTACCCTGAGCATCGCTAGGCATTTGGAACATCCAAAGTCACCTAGGCCTACTGAGGGCATTTAGAGGATTATGCCGTTCACCACATGCAGAACACACTGCATCCAAAAGTTTCATCGCAGAAGGCCAAATTGCGTTCCAACGGTCTCCTTTGGATTGCCAGAGAAGATAGGTCTATGTGCTGGGTGATCCAGTTTGTCATGGAGAATCTCGGAAAAGGCAGGATTTCCCCCATTTGAAAGGGAGATAGTGGCGGCGTCAAGGCTGACTGAAAGACATTGCTGTTACCGTCTTCTAGTCACCTCTAGCAATGCCTCAGTGAAGGAAGTGAGTGTTCTCCTACTAATCCAGGTGTTCTCCAGTGCCTTGTTTGGAGTTCATGCTACGTTTGCCCTAGCTCAGTGCCAAGTAAACGTGACCCATAGCCTCAGGTAAGCACGAGTGTTTCCTCTCAGCAATGTTTTGTGTGCAGCCATCTCCATGAGCCGTGACTCGAGAGAGGGTTTGAACTCAACAACGGCTTTCCGTAGCCCTAAGAGAGTCACGTAGGAATTCCCTTCTGAGGGAGAGTGTGTGCCCTGTAGTTCCGTTTTATTTTCCGAGAAACATAACACAGAACAGACTGTGGGGTCAACTGTTTCTATGCAGAGGAAAGGGTAATGAACAGATTCTCGCTGGCAGAGCTTGATTTCTACAGCTCTAAGGCAGCCCCAGGACCACGTTTTTGCCAGTATTCCATTCAACGTGGCTCTGCCTCTGCGGAGGCCCTCTGAACTGCACTGAAAGAATCCCTGAGCCTAATGTGCATCCTGGCAACTCTTACCTGTCATCTCTCTATTGTGGAGCAAGGTACACGGTAGGTCCAGCCTGACAGAAAATGCTGAAAATCCGGTACAATTGTGAGGCATTTGGACGATCCAAAGTCACCTAGGCCGGACTAGTTCATGAAGCGTGTAATGCGATTCATGGCACGCAAAACAGCCCGCGTCCAACGAAGTGTGATCATAGAAAGGCCCAGTGGGGCTGAAAGTCTCCAGTGGTCAGTCAGAGATTGCTGGTTATTTTGCTGTGGTGTCAAGTTGGAAACGCGAGAATGTGGGAGAAGCCCGACTTTCTCCCTTTGGAAAGCAGCTCCATTGCAGCTTCCAAGCCTGCTGAAACCCACACCACCGCGACACTGCTCACTCCACAGATGCCGCTGAAGAGCAGTTAGTTTTTACCTGAAGAAACCAGGAGCTTGCAATTCCTTCCTGGGAGCTCACCACAGGAGCATACTGTAGCTAAAGTGCTAACTAAATGTGACCTCTAGTCTTGAGGTAAGGTGCACATTTTCCCATTACAAGAGAGAGGGGTGCACCAGTTGCCAGGAAGTCTTAGTCAATGGACGGCTTTAGCTTTAGTAGGGCTCACAGTGCTCAAGACTCTCACGTGGTCAGTTCTTTCCAAGGAAGTATACTGTGTCCCCATAGCCTTCTGAGCACAATCAAGGGATACACAGTTGTGGGAACATTCCTCACCATGCAGTTGGATGGGCCGGGAACTAATGTGTTCCCTATGGTTAGCGATCCACAGCTTTGAAACAGCCTCAGGAAGGCGGTTCGTGGCAGGCTTTCATTCCATGCGGGTCTGCCACTTGGAGGAAACGTAAGATGCCTTGAAAGAAACCACCGGGACTCCAATTCAGTTTGGGGACTCCTGCTCGAGGTCTCTCTAAGTGATGCGAAAGTGGCCTTTAGGTCCAGACTGAAATAAAGTAGAGATTTACCCTGAGCATCGCTAGGCATTTGGAACATCCAAAGTCACCTAGGCCTACTGAGGGCATTTAGAGGATTATGCCGTTCACCACATGCAGAACACACTGCATCCAAAGGTTTCATCGCAGAAGGCCAAACTGCGTTCCAACGGTCTCCTTTGGATTGCCAGAGAAGATAGGTCTATGTGCTGGGTGATCCAGTTTGTCATGGAGAATCTCGGAAAAGGCAGGATTTCCCCCATTTGAAAGGTAGATAGTGGCGGCCTCAAGGCTGACTGAAAGACATTGCCATTACCCGTCTTCTAGACACCTCTAGGAAGGCGTCAGTGAAGAAAGTGAGTTTTCTCCTACGATTCCAGGAGGTCCCCAGTGTCTTGTTTTGAGTTCATGCTACGTTTGCCCTAGCTCAGTGCCAAGTAAACGTGACCCATAGCCTCAGGTAAGCACGAGTGTTTCCTCTCAGCAATGTTTTGTGTGCAGCCATCTCCATGAGCCGTGACTCGAGAGAGGGCTTTAATTATACTACGGCTTTCCGTAGACCTAAGAGAGTCACGTAGGAATTCCCTTCTGATTGAGAGTGTGTGCACTGTAGTTCCCTTTTATTTTCCGAGAAACATAACACAGAACAGACTGTTGGGGTCAACTCTTTCTATGCAGAGGGAAGGGTAATGAACAGATGCTCGCTGGCAGAGCTTGATTTCTACAGCTCTAAGGCAGCCGCACGACGACGTTTTTTCCAGTATTCCATTCAACGTGGCTCTCCCTCTGCGGAGGCCCTCTGAACTGCACTGAAAGTATCCCTGAGCCTAAAGGGCATCCTGGCAACTCTTACCTGTCATCTCTCTATTGTGAAGCAAGGCACACGGTAGGTCCAGGCTGACAGAAAATGCTGAAAATCTGGTAAAATTATGAGGCATTTGGACGATCCAAAGTCACCTAGGCCGTACTAGTTCATGAAGCGTGTAATGCGATTCATGGCACGCAAAACAGCCCGCGTCCAACGAAGTGTGATCATAGAAAGGCCCAGTGGGGCTGAAAGTCTCCAGTGGTCAGTCAGAGATTGCTGGTTATTTTGCTGTGGTGTCAAGTTGGAAACGCGAGAATGTGGGAGAATCCGACATTCTCCTTTTGGAAAGCAGCTCCATTGCAGCTTCCAAGCCTGCTGAAACCCACACCACCGCGACACTGCTCACTCCACAGATGCCGCTGAAGAGCAGTTAGTTTTTACCTGAAGAAACCAGGAGCTTGCAATTCCTTCCTGGGAGTCACCACAGGAGCATACTGTAGCTAAAGTGCCAACTAAATGTGACCTCTAGTCTTGAGGTAAGGTGCACATTTTCCCATTACAAGAGAGAGGGGTGCACCAGTTGCCAGGAAGTCTTAGTCAATGGACGGCTTTAGCTTTAGTAGTGCTCACAGGGCTCAAGACTCTCACGTGGTCACTTCTTTCCAAGGAAGTACACTGTGTCCCCAAAGCCTTCTGAGCACAATCAAGGGATACACAGTTGTGGGAACATTCCTCACCATGCAGTTGGATGGGCCGGGAACTAATGTGTTCCCTATGGTTAGCGATCCACAGCTTTGAAACAGCCTCAGGAAGGCGGTTCGTGGCAGGCTTTCATTCCATGTTGGTCTGCCACTTGGAGGAAACGTAAGATGCCTTGAAAGAAACCACCGGGACTCCAATTCAGTTTGGGGACTCCTGTCGAGGTCTCTCTAAGTGATGCGAAAGTGGCCTTTAGGTCCAGACTGAAATAAAGTAGAGATTTACCCTGAGCATCGCTAGGCATTTGGAACATCCAAAGTCACCTAGGCCTACTGAGGGCATTTAGAGGATTATGCCGTTCACCACATGCAGAACACACTGCATCCAAAAGTTTCATCGCAGAAGGCCAAATTGCGTTCCGACGGTCTCCTTTGGATTGCCAGAGAAGATAGGTCTATGTGCTGGGTGATCCAGTTTGTCATGGAGAATCTCGGAAAAGGCAGGATTTCCCCCATTTGAAAGGGAGATAGTGGCGGCGTCAAGGCTGACTGAAAGACATTGCTGTTACCGTCTTCTAGTCACCTCTAGCAATGCCTCAGTGAAGGAAGTGAGTGTTCTCCTACTAATCCAGGTGTTCTCCAGTGCCTTGTTTGGAGTTCATGCTACGTTTGCCCTAGCTCAGTGCCAAGTAAACGTGACCCATAGCCTCAGGTAAGCACGAGTGTTTCCTCTCAGCAATGTTTTGTGTGCAGCCATCTCCATGAGCCGTGACACGAGAGAGGGTTTGAACTCAACAACGGCTTTCCGTAGCCCTAAGAGAGTCACGTAGGAATTCCCTTCTGAGGGAGAGTGTGTGCCCTGTAGTTCCGTTTTATTTTCCGAGAAACATAACACAGAACAGACTGTGGGGTCAACTGTTTCTATGCAGAGGAAAGGGTAATGAACAGATTCTCGCTGGCAGAGCTTGATTTCTACAGCTCTAAGGCAGCCCCAGGACCACGTTTTTGCCAGTATTCCATTCAACGTGGCTCTGCCTCTGCGGAGGCCCTCTGAACTGCACTGAAAGAATCCCTGAGCCTAATGTGCATCCTGGCAACTCTTACCTGTCATCTCTCTATTGTGGAGCAAGGTACACGGTAGGTCCAGCCTGACAGAAAATGCTGAAAATCCGGTACAATTGTGAGGCATTTGGACGATCCAAAGTCACCTAGGCCGGACTAGTTCATGAAGCGTGTAATGCGATTCATGGCACGCAAAACAGCCCGCGTCCAACGAAGTGTGATCATAGAAAGGCCCAGTGGGGCTGAAAGTCTCCAGTGGTCAGTCAGAGATTGCTGGTTATTTTGCTGTGGTGTCAAGTTGGAAACGCGAGAATGTGGGAGAAGCCCGACTTTCTCCCTTTGGAAAGCAGCTCCATTGCAGCTTCCAAGCCTGCTGAAACCCACACCACCGCGACACTGCTCACTCCACAGATGCCGCTGAAGAGCAGTTAGTTTTTACCTGAAGAAACCAGGAGCTTGCAATTCCTTCCTGGGAGCTCACCACAGGAGCATACTGTAGCTAAAGTGCCAACTAAATGTGACCTCTAGTCTTGAGGTAAGGTGCACATTTTCCCATTACAAGAGAGAGGGGTGCACCAGTTGCCAGGAAGTCTTAGGCAATGGACGGCTTTAGCTTTAGTAGTGCTCACAGGGCTCAAGACTCTCACGTGGTCACTTCTTTCCAAGGAAGTACACTGTGTCCCCAAAGCCTTCTGAGCACAATCAAGGGATACACAGTTGTGGGAACATTCCTCACCATGCAGTTGGAAGGGCCGGGACCTAATGTGTTCCCTATGGTTAGCGATCCACAGCTTTGAAACAGCCTCAGGAAGGCGGTTCGTGGCAGGCTTTCATTCCATGCGGGTCTGCCACTTGGAGGAAACGTAAGATGCCTTGAAAGAAACCACCGGGACTCCAATTCAGTTTGGGGACTCCTGCTCGAGGTCTCTCTAAGTGATGCGAAAGTGGCCTTTAGGTCCAGACTGAAATAAAGTAGAGATTTACCCTGAGCATCGCTAGGCATTTGGAACATCCAAAGTCACCTAGGCCTACTGAGGGCATTTAGAGGATTATGCCGTTCACCACATGCAGAACACACTGCATCCAAAAGTTTCATCGCAGAAGGCCAAATTGCGTTCCAACGGTCTCCTTTGGATTGCCAGAGAAGATAGGTCTATGTGCTGGGTGATCCAGTTTGTCATGGAGAATCTCGGAAAAGGCAGGATTTCCCCCATTTGAAAGGGAGATAGTGGCGGCGTCAAGGCTGACTGAAAGACATTGCTGTTACCGTCTTCTAGTCACCTCTAGCAATGCCTCAGTGAAGGAAGTGAGTGTTCTCCTACTAATCCAGGTGTTCTCCAGTGCCTTGTTTGGAGTTCATGCTACGTTTGCCCTAGCTCAGTGCCAAGTAAACGTGACCCATAGCCTCAGGTAAGCACGAGTGTTTCCTCTCAGCAATGTTTTGTGTGCAGCCATCTCCATGAGCCGTGACTCGAGAGAGGGTTTGAACTCAACAACGGCTTTCCGTAGCCCTAAGAGAGTCACGTAGGAATTCCCTTCTGAGGGAGAGTGTGTGCCCTGTAGTTCCGTTTTATTTTCCGAGAAACATAACACAGAACAGACTGTGGGGTCAACTGTTTCTATGCAGAGGAAAGGGTAATGAACAGATTCTCGCTGGCAGAGCTTGATTTCTACAGCTCTAAGGCAGCCCCAGGACCACGTTTTTGCCAGTATTCCATTCAACGTGGCTCTGCCTCTGCGGAGGCCCTCTGAACTGCACTGAAAGAATCCCTGAGCCTAATGTGCATCCTGGCAACTCTTACCTGTCATCTCTCTATTGTGGAGCAAGGTACACGGTAGGTCCAGCCTGACAGAAAATGCTGAAAATCCGGTACAATTGTGAGGCATTTGGACGATCCAAAGTCACCTAGGCCGGACTAGTTCATGAAGCGTGTAATGCGATTCATGGCACGCAAAACAGCCCGCGTCCAACGAAGTGTGATCATAGAAAGGCCCAGTGGGGCTGAAAGTCTCCAGTGGTCAGTCAGAGATTGCTGGTTATTTTGCTGTGGTGTCAAGTTGGAAACGCGAGAATGTGGGAGAAGCCCGACTTTCTCCCTTTGGAAAGCAGCTCCATTGCAGCTTCCAAGCCTGCTGAAACCCACACCACCGCGACACTGCTCACTCCACAGATGCCGCTGAAGAGCAGTTAGTTTTTACCTGAAGAAACCAGGAGCTTGCAATTCCTTCCTGGGAGCTCACCACAGGAGCATACTGTAGCTAAAGTGCTAACTAAATGTGACCTCTAGTCTTGAGGTAAGGTGCACATTTTCCCATTACAAGAGAGAGGGGTGCACCAGTTGCCAGGAAGTCTTAGTCAATGGACGGCTTTAGCTTTAGTAGGGCTCACAGTGCTCAAGACTCTCACGTGGTCAGTTCTTTCCAAGGAAGTATACTGTGTCCCCATAGCCTTCTGAGCACAATCAAGGGATACACAGTTGTGGGAACATTCCTCACCATGCAGTTGGATGGGCCGGGAACTAATGTGTTCCCTATGGTTAGCGATCCACAGCTTTGAAACAGCCTCAGGAAGGCGGTTCGTGGCAGGCTTTCATTCCATGCGGGTCTGCCACTTGGAGGAAACGTAAGATGCCTTGAAAGAAACCACCGGGACTCCAATTCAGTTTGGGGACTCCTGCTCGAGGTCTCTCTAAGTGATGCGAAAGTGGCCTTTAGGTCCAGACTGAAATAAAGTAGAGATTTACCCTGAGCATCGCTAGGCATTTGGAACATCCAAAGTCACCTAGGCCTACTGAGGGCATTTAGAGGATTATGCCGTTCACCACATGCAGAACACACTGCATCCAAAGGTTTCATCGCAGAAGGCCAAACTGCGTTCCAACGGTCTCCTTTGGATTGCCAGAGAAGATAGGTCTATGTGCTGGGTGATCCAGTTTGTCATGGAGAATCTCGGAAAAGGCAGGATTTCCCCCATTTGAAAGGTAGATAGTGGCGGCCTCAAGGCTGACTGAAAGACATTGCCATTACCCGTCTTCTAGACACCTCTAGGAAGGCGTCAGTGAAGAAAGTGAGTTTTCTCCTACGATTCCAGGAGGTCCCCAGTGTCTTGTTTTGAGTTCATGCTACGTTTGCCCTAGCTCAGTGCCAAGTAAACGTGACCCATAGCCTCAGGTAAGCACGAGTGTTTCCTCTCAGCAATGTTTTGTGTGCAGCCATCTCCATGAGCCGTGACTCGAGAGAGGGCTTTAATTATACTACGGCTTTCCGTAGACCTAAGAGAGTCACGTAGGAATTCCCTTCTGATTGAGAGTGTGTGCACTGTAGTTCCCTTTTATTTTCCGAGAAACATAACACAGAACAGACTGTTGGGGTCAACTCTTTCTATGCAGAGGGAAGGGTAATGAACAGATGCTCGCTGGCAGAGCTTGATTTCTACAGCTCTAAGGCAGCCGCACGACGACGTTTTTTCCAGTATTCCATTCAACGTGGCTCTCCCTCTGCGGAGGCCCTCTGAACTGCACTGAAAGTATCCCTGAGCCTAAAGGGCATCCTGGCAACTCTTACCTGTCATCTCTCTATTGTGAAGCAAGGCACACGGTAGGTCCAGCCTGACAGAAAATGCTGAAAATCTGGTAAAATTATGAGGCATTTGGACGATCCAAAGTCACCTAGGCCGTACTAGTTCATGAAGCGTGTAATGCGATTCATGGCACGCAAAACAGCCCGCGTCCAACGAAGTGTGATCATAGAAAGGCCCAGTGGGGCTGAAAGTCTCCAGTGGTCAGTCAGAGATTGCTGGTTATTTTGCTGTGGTGTCAAGTTGGAAACGCGAGAATGTGGGAGAATCCGACATTCTCCTTTTGGAAAGCAGCTCCATTGCAGCCTCCAAGCCTGCTGAAACCCACACCACCGCGACACTGCTCACTCCACAGATGCCGCTGAAGAGCAGTTAGTTTTTACCTGAAGAAACCAGGAGCTTGCAATTCCTTCCTGGGAGTCACCACAGGAGCATACTGTAGCTAAAGTGCCAACTAAATGTGACCTCTAGTCTTGAGGTAAGGTGCACATTTTCCCATTACAAGAGAGAGGGGTGCACCAGTTGCCAGGAAGTCTTAGTCAATGGACGGCTTTAGCTTTAGTAGTGCTCACAGGGCTCAAGACTCTCACGTGGTCACTTCTTTCCAAGGAAGTACACTGTGTCCCCAAAGCCTTCTGAGCACAATCAAGGGATACACAGTTGTGGGAACATTCCTCACCATGCAGTTGGATGGGCCGGGAACTAATGTGTTCCCTATGGTTAGCGATCCACAGCTTTGAAACAGCCTCAGGAAGGCGGTTCGTGGCAGGCTTTCATTCCATGTTGGTCTGCCACTTGGAGGAAACGTAAGATGCCTTGAAAGAAACCACCGGGACTCCAATTCAGTTTGGGGACTCCTGTCGAGGTCTCTCTAAGTGATGCGAAAGTGGCCTTTAGGTCCAGACTGAAATAAAGTAGAGATTTACCCTGAGCATCGCTAGGCATTTGGAACATCCAAAGTCACCTAGGCCTACTGAGGGCATTTAGAGGATTATGCCGTTCACCACATGCAGAACACACTGCATCCAAAAGTTTCATCGCAGAAGGCCAAATTGCGTTCCAACGGTCTCCTTTGGATTGCCAGAGAAGATAGGTCTATGTGCTGGGTGATCCAGTTTGTCATGGAGAATCTCGGAAAAGGCAGGATTTCCCCCATTTGAAAGGGAGATAGTGGCGGCGTCAAGGCTGACTGAAAGACATTGCTGTTACCGTCTTCTAGTCACCTCTAGCAATGCCTCAGTGAAGGAAGTGAGTGTTCTCCTACTAATCCAGGTGTTCTCCAGTGCCTTGTTTGGAGTTCATGCTACGTTTGCCCTAGCTCAGTGCCAAGTAAACGTGACCCATAGCCTCAGGTAAGCACGAGTGTTTCCTCTCAGCAATGTTTTGTGTGCAGCCATCTCCATGAGCCGTGACTCGAGAGAGGGTTTGAACTCAACAACGGCTTTCCGTAGCCCTAAGAGAGTCACGTAGGAATTCCCTTCTGAGGGAGAGTGTGTGCCCTGTAGTTCCGTTTTATTTTCCGAGAAACATAACACAGAACAGACTGTGGGGTCAACTGTTTCTATGCAGAGGAAAGGGTAATGAACAGATTCTCGCTGGCAGAGCTTGATTTCTACAGCTCTAAGGCAGCCCCAGGACCACGTTTTTGCCAGTATTCCATTCAACGTGGCTCTGCCTCTGCGGAGGCCCTCTGAACTGCACTGAAAGAATCCCTGAGCCTAATGTGCATCCTGGCAACTCTTACCTGTCATCTCTCTATTGTGGAGCAAGGTACACGGTAGGTCCAGCCTGACAGAAAATGCTGAAAATCCGGTACAATTGTGAGGCATTTGGACGATCCAAAGTCACCTAGGCCGGACTAGTTCATGAAGCGTGTAATGCGATTCATGGCACGCAAAACAGCCCGCGTCCAACGAAGTGTGATCATAGAAAGGCCCAGTGGGGCTGAAAGTCTCCAGTGGTCAGTCAGAGATTGCTGGTTATTTTGCTGTGGTGTCAAGTTGGAAACGCGAGAATGTGGGAGAAGCCCGACTTTCTCCCTTTGGAAAGCAGCTCCATTGCAGCTTCCAAGCCTGCTGAAACCCACACCACCGCGACACTGCTCACTCCACAGATGCCGCTGAAGAGCAGTTAGTTTTTACCTGAAGAAACCAGGAGCTTGCAATTCCTTCCTGGGAGCTCACCACAGGAGCATACTGTAGCTAAAGTGCTAACTAAATGTGACCTCTAGTCTTGAGGTAAGGTGCACATTTTCCCATTACAAGAGAGAGGGGTGCACCAGTTGCCAGGAAGTCTTAGTCAATGGACGGCTTTAGCTTTAGTAGGGCTCACAGTGCTCAAGACTCTCACGTGGTCAGTTCTTTCCAAGGAAGTATACTGTGTCCCCATAGCCTTCTGAGCACAATCAAGGGATACACAGTTGTGGGAACATTCCTCACCATGCAGTTGGATGGGCCGGGAACTAATGTGTTCCCTATGGTTAGCGATCCACAGCTTTGAAACAGCCTCAGGAAGGCGGTTCGTGGCAGGCTTTCATTCCATGCGGGTCTGCCACTTGGAGGAAACGTAAGATGCCAAGAAAGAAACCACCGGGACTCCAATTCAGTTTGGGGACTCCTGCTCGAGGTCTCTCTAAGTGATGCGAAAGTGGCCTTTAGGTCCAGACTGAAATAAAGTAGAGATTTACCCTGAGCATCGCTAGGCATTTGGAACATCCAAAGTCACCTAGGCCTACTGAGGGCATTTAGAGGATTATGCCGTTCACCACATGCAGAACACACTGCATCCAAAGGTTTCATCGCAGAAGGCCAAACTGCGTTCCAACGGTCTCCTTTGGATTGCCAGAGAAGATAGGTCTATGTGCTGGGTGATCCAGTTTGTCATGGAGAATCTCGGAAAAGGCAGGATTTCCCCCATTTGAAAGGTAGATAGTGGCGGCCTCAAGGCTGACTGAAAGACATTGCCATTACCCGTCTTCTAGACACCTCTAGGAAGGCGTCAGTGAAGAAAGTGAGTTTTCTCCTACGATTCCAGGAGGTCCCCAGTGTCTTGTTTTGAGTTCATGCTACGTTTGCCCTAGCTCAGTGCCAAGTAAACGTGACCCATAGCCTCAGGTAAGCACGAGTGTTTCCTCTCAGCAATGTTTTGTGTGCAGCCATCTCCATGAGCCGTGACTCGAGAGAGGGCTTTAATTATACTACGGCTTTCCGTAGACCTAAGAGAGTCACGTAGGAATTCCCTTCTGATTGAGAGTGTGTGCACTGTAGTTCCCTTTTATTTTCCGAGAAACATAACACAGAACAGACTGTTGGGGTCAACTCTTTCTATGCAGAGGGAAGGGTAATGAACAGATGCTCGCTGGCAGAGCTTGATTTCTACAGCTCTAAGGCAGCCGCACGACGACGTTTTTTCCAGTATTCCATTCAACGTGGCTCTCCCTCTGCGGAGGCCCTCTGAACTGCACTGAAAGTATCCCTGAGCCTAAAGGGCATCCTGGCAACTCTTACCTGTCATCTCTCTATTGTGAAGCAAGGCACACGGTAGGTCCAGGCTGACAGAAAATGCTGAAAATCTGGTAAAATTATGAGGCATTTGGACGATCCAAAGTCACCTAGGCCGTACTAGTTCATGAAGCGTGTAATGCGATTCATGGCACGCAAAACAGCCCGCGTCCAACGAAGTGTGATCATAGAAAGGCCCAGTGGGGCTGAAAGTCTCCAGTGGTCAGTCAGAGATTGCTGGTTATTTTGCTGTGGTGTCAAGTTGGAAACGCGAGAATGTGGGAGAATCCGACATTCTCCTTTTGGAAAGCAGCTCCATTGCAGCTTCCAAGCCTGCTGAAACCCACACCACCGCGACACTGCTCACTCCACAGATGCCGCTGAAGAGCAGTTAGTTTTTACCTGAAGAAACCAGGAGCTTGCAATTCCTTCCTGGGAGTCACCACAGGAGCATACTGTAGCTAAAGTGCCAACTAAATGTGACCTCTAGTCTTGAGGTAAGGTGCACATTTTCCCATTACAAGAGAGAGGGGTGCACCAGTTGCCAGGAAGTCTTAGTCAATGGACGGCTTTAGCTTTAGTAGTGCTCACAGGGCTCAAGACTCTCACGTGGTCACTTCTTTCCAAGGAAGTACACTGTGTCCCCAAAGCCTTCTGAGCACAATCAAGGGATACACAGTTGTGGGAACATTCCTCACCATGCAGTTGGATGGGCCGGGAACTAATGTGTTCCCTATGGTTAGCGATCCACAGCTTTGAAACAGCCTCAGGAAGGCGGTTCGTGGCAGGCTTTCATTCCATGTTGGTCTGCCACTTGGAGGAAACGTAAGATGCCTTGAAAGAAACCACCGGGACTCCAATTCAGTTTGGGGACTCCTGTCGAGGTCTCTCTAAGTGATGCGAAAGTGGCCTTTAGGTCCAGACTGAAATAAAGTAGAGATTTACCCTGAGCATCGCTAGGCATTTGGAACATCCAAAGTCACCTAGGCCTACTGAGGGCATTTAGAGGATTATGCCGTTCACCACATGCAGAACACACTGCATCCAAAAGTTTCATCGCAGAAGGCCAAATTGCGTTCCGACGGTCTCCTTTGGATTGCCAGAGAAGATAGGTCTATGTGCTGGGTGATCCAGTTTGTCATGGAGAATCTCGGAAAAGGCAGGATTTCCCCCATTTGAAAGGGAGATAGTGGCGGCGTCAAGGCTGACTGAAAGACATTGCTGTTACCGTCTTCTAGTCACCTCTAGCAATGCCTCAGTGAAGGAAGTGAGTGTTCTCCTACTAATCCAGGTGTTCTCCAGTGCCTTGTTTGGAGTTCATGCTACGTTTGCCCTAGCTCAGTGCCAAGTAAACGTGACCCATAGCCTCAGGTAAGCACGAGTGTTTCCTCTCAGCAATGTTTTGTGTGCAGCCATCTCCATGAGCCGTGACTCGAGAGAGGGTTTGAACTCAACAACGGCTTTCCGTAGCCCTAAGAGAGTCACGTAGGAATTCCCTTCTGAGGGAGAGTGTGTGCCCTGTAGTTCCGTTTTATTTTCCGAGAAACATAACACAGAACAGACTGTGGGGTCAACTGTTTCTATGCAGAGGAAAGGGTAATGAACAGATTCTCGCTGGCAGAGCTTGATTTCTACAGCTCTAAGGCAGCCCCAGGACCACGTTTTTGCCAGTATTCCATTCAACGTGGCTCTGCCTCTGCGGAGGCCCTCTGAACTGCACTGAAAGAATCCCTGAGCCTAATGTGCATCCTGGCAACTCTTACCTGTCATCTCTCTATTGTGGAGCAAGGTACACGGTAGGTCCAGCCTGACAGAAAATGCTGAAAATCCGGTACAATTGTGAGGCATTTGGACGATCCAAAGTCACCTAGGCCGGACTAGTTCATGAAGCGTGTAATGCGATTCATGGCACGCAAAACAGCCCGCGTCCAACGAAGTGTGATCATAGAAAGGCCCAGTGGGGCTGAAAGTCTCCAGTGGTCAGTCAGAGATTGCTGGTTATTTTGCTGTGGTGTCAAGTTGGAAACGCGAGAATGTGGGAGAAGCCCGACTTTCTCCCTTTGGAAAGCAGCTCCATTGCAGCTTCCAAGCCTGCTGAAACCCACACCACCGCGACACTGCTCACTCCACAGATGCCGCTGAAGAGCAGTTAGTTTTTACCTGAAGAAACCAGGAGCTTGCAATTCCTTCCTGGGAGCTCACCACAGGAGCATACTGTAGCTAAAGTGCTAACTAAATGTGACCTCTAGTCTTGAGGTAAGGTGCACATTTTCCCATTACAAGAGAGAGGGGTGCACCAGTTGCCAGGAAGTCTTAGTCAATGGACGGCTTTAGCTTTAGTAGGGCTCACAGTGCTCAAGACTCTCACGTGGTCAGTTCTTTCCAAGGAAGTATACTGTGTCCCCATAGCCTTCTGAGCACAATCAAGGGATACACAGTTGTGGGAACATTCCTCACCATGCAGTTGGATGGGCCGGGAACTAATGTGTTCCCTATGGTTAGCGATCCACAGCTTTGAAACAGCCTCAGGAAGGCGGTTCGTGGCAGGCTTTCATTCCATGCGGGTCTGCCACTTGGAGGAAACGTAAGATGCCAAGAAAGAAACCACCGGGACTCCAATTCAGTTTGGGGACTCCTGCTCGAGGTCTCTCTAAGTGATGCGAAAGTGGCCTTTAGGTCCAGACTGAAATAAAGTAGAGATTTACCCTGAGCATCGCTAGGCATTTGGAACATCCAAAGTCACCTAGGCCTACTGAGGGCATTTAGAGGATTATGCCGTTCACCACATGCAGAACACACTGCATCCAAAGGTTTCATCGCAGAAGGCCAAACTGCGTTCCAACGGTCTCCTTTGGATTGCCAGAGAAGATAGGTCTATGTGCTGGGTGATCCAGTTTGTCATGGAGAATCTCGGAAAAGGCAGGATTTCCCCCATTTGAAAGGTAGATAGTGGCGGCCTCAAGGCTGACTGAAAGACATTGCCATTACCCGTCTTCTAGACACCTCTAGGAAGGCGTCAGTGAAGAAAGTGAGTTTTCTCCTACGATTCCAGGAGGTCCCCAGTGTCTTGTTTTGAGTTCATGCTACGTTTGCCCTAGCTCAGTGCCAAGTAAACGTGACCCATAGCCTCAGGTAAGCACGAGTGTTTCCTCTCAGCAATGTTTTGTGTGCAGCCATCTCCATGAGCCGTGACTCGAGAGAGGGCTTTAATTATACTACGGCTTTCCGTAGACCTAAGAGAGTCACGTAGGAATTCCCTTCTGATTGAGAGTGTGTGCACTGTAGTTCCCTTTTATTTTCCGAGAAACATAACACAGAACAGACTGTTGGGGTCAACTCTTTCTATGCAGAGGGAAGGGTAATGAACAGATGCTCGCTGGCAGAGCTTGATTTCTACAGCTCTAAGGCAGCCGCACGACGACGTTTTTTCCAGTATTCCATTCAACGTGGCTCTCCCTCTGCGGAGGCCCTCTGAACTGCACTGAAAGTATCCCTGAGCCTAAAGGGCATCCTGGCAACTCTTACCTGTCATCTCTCTATTGTGAAGCAAGGCACACGGTAGGTCCAGGCTGACAGAAAATGCTGAAAATCTGGTAAAATTATGAGGCATTTGGACGATCCAAAGTCACCTAGGCCGTACTAGTTCATGAAGCGTGTAATGCGATTCATGGCACGCAAAACAGCCCGCGTCCAACGAAGTGTGATCATAGAAAGGCCCAGTGGGGCTGAAAGTCTCCAGTGGTCAGTCAGAGATTGCTGGTTATTTTGCTGTGGTGTCAAGTTGGAAACGCGAGAATGTGGGAGAATCCGACATTCTCCTTTTGGAAAGCAGCTCCATTGCAGCTTCCAAGCCTGCTGAAACCCACACCACCGCGACACTGCTCACTCCACAGATGCCGCTGAAGAGCAGTTAGTTTTTACCTGAAGAAACCAGGAGCTTGCAATTCCTTCCTGGGAGTCACCACAGGAGCATACTGTAGCTAAAGTGCCAACTAAATGTGACCTCTAGTCTTGAGGTAAGGTGCACATTTTCCCATTACAAGAGAGAGGGGTGCACCAGTTGCCAGGAAGTCTTAGTCAATGGACGGCTTTAGCTTTAGTAGTGCTCACAGGGCTCAAGACTCTCACGTGGTCACTTCTTTCCAAGGAAGTACACTGTGTCCCCAAAGCCTTCTGAGCACAATCAAGGGATACACAGTTGTGGGAACATTCCTCACCATGCAGTTGGATGGGCCGGGAACTAATGTGTTCCCTATGGTTAGCGATCCACAGCTTTGAAACAGCCTCAGGAAGGCGGTTCGTGGCAGGCTTTCATTCCATGTTGGTCTGCCACTTGGAGGAAACGTAAGATGCCTTGAAAGAAACCACCGGGACTCCAATTCAGTTTGGGGACTCCTGTCGAGGTCTCTCTAAGTGATGCGAAAGTGGCCTTTAGGTCCAGACTGAAATAAAGTAGAGATTTACCCTGAGCATCGCTAGGCATTTGGAACATCCAAAGTCACCTAGGCCTACTGAGGGCATTTAGAGGATTATGCCGTTCACCACATGCAGAACACACTGCATCCAAAAGTTTCATCGCAGAAGGCCAAATTGCGTTCCGACGGTCTCCTTTGGATTGCCAGAGAAGATAGGTCTATGTGCTGGGTGATCCAGTTTGTCATGGAGAATCTCGGAAAAGGCAGGATTTCCCCCATTTGAAAGGGAGATAGTGGCGGCGTCAAGGCTGACTGAAAGACATTGCTGTTACCGTCTTCTAGTCACCTCTAGCAATGCCTCAGTGAAGGAAGTGAGTGTTCTCCTACTAATCCAGGTGTTCTCCAGTGCCTTGTTTGGAGTTCATGCTACGTTTGCCCTAGCTCAGTGCCAAGTAAACGTGACCCATAGCCTCAGGTAAGCACGAGTGTTTCCTCTCAGCAATGTTTTGTGTGCAGCCATCTCCATGAGCCGTGACACGAGAGAGGGTTTGAACTCAACAACGGCTTTCCGTAGCCCTAAGAGAGTCACGTAGGAATTCCCTTCTGAGGGAGAGTGTGTGCCCTGTAGTTCCGTTTTATTTTCCGAGAAACATAACACAGAACAGACTGTGGGGTCAACTGTTTCTATGCAGAGGAAAGGGTAATGAACAGATTCTCGCTGGCAGAGCTTGATTTCTACAGCTCTAAGGCAGCCCCAGGACCACGTTTTTGCCAGTATTCCATTCAACGTGGCTCTGCCTCTGCGGAGGCCCTCTGAACTGCACTGAAAGAATCCCTGAGCCTAATGTGCATCCTGGCAACTCTTACCTGTCATCTCTCTATTGTGGAGCAAGGTACACGGTAGGTCCAGCCTGACAGAAAATGCTGAAAATCCGGTACAATTGTGAGGCATTTGGACGATCCAAAGTCACCTAGGCCGGACTAGTTCATGAAGCGTGTAATGCGATTCATGGCACGCAAAACAGCCCGCGTCCAACGAAGTGTGATCATAGAAAGGCCCAGTGGGGCTGAAAGTCTCCAGTGGTCAGTCAGAGATTGCTGGTTATTTTGCTGTGGTGTCAAGTTGGAAACGCGAGAATGTGGGAGAATCCGACATTCTCCTTTTGGAAAGCAGCTCCATTGCAGCTTCCAAGCCTGCTGAAACCCACACCACCGCGACACTGCTCACTCCACAGATGCCGCTGAAGAGCAGTTAGTTTTTACCTGAAGAAACCAGGAGCTTGCAATTCCTTCCTGGGAGCTCACCACAGGAGCATACTGTAGCTAAAGTGCCAACTAAATGTGACCTCTAGTCTTGAGGTAAGGTGCACATTTTCCCATTACAAGAGAGAGGGGTGCACCAGTTGCCAGGAAGTCTTAGTCAATGGACGGCTTTAGCTTTAGTAGTGCTCACAGGGCTCAAGACTCTCACGTGGTCACTTCTTTCCAAGGAAGTACACTGTGTCCCCAAAGCCTTCTGAGCACAATCAAGGGATACACAGTTGTGGGAACATTCCTCGCCATGCAGTTGGAAGGGCCGGGACCTAATGTGTTCCCTATGGTTAGCGATCCACAGCTTTGAAACAGCCTCAGGAAGGCGGTTCGTGGCAGGCTTTCATTCCATGCGGGTCTGCCACTTGGAGGAAACGTAAGATGCCTTGAAAGAAACCACCGGGACTCCAATTCAGTTTGGGGACTCCTGCTCGAGGTCTCTCTAAGTGATGCGAAAGTGGCCTTTAGGTCCAGACTGAAATAAAGTAGAGATTTACCCTGAGCATCGCTAGGCATTTGGAACATCCAAAGTCACCTAGGCCTACTGAGGGCATTTAGAGGATTATGCCGTTCACCACATGCAGAACACACTGCATCCAAAAGTTTCATCGCAGAAGGCCAAATTGCGTTCCAACGGTCTCCTTTGGATTGCCAGAGAAGATAGGTCTATGTGCTGGGTGATCCAGTTTGTCATGGAGAATCTCGGAAAAGGCAGGATTTCCCCCATTTGAAAGGGAGATAGTGGCGGCGTCAAGGCTGACTGAAAGACATTGCTGTTACCGTCTTCTAGTCACCTCTAGCAATGCCTCAGTGAAGGAAGTGAGTGTTCTCCTACTAATCCAGGTGTTCTCCAGTGCCTTGTTTGGAGTTCATGCTACGTTTGCCCTAGCTCAGTGCCAAGTAAACGTGACCCATAGCCTCAGGTAAGCACGAGTGTTTCCTCTCAGCAATGTTTTGTGTGCAGCCATCTCCATGAGCCGTGACTCGAGAGAGGGTTTGAACTCAACAACGGCTTTCCGTAGCCCTAAGAGAGTCACGTAGGAATTCCCTTCTGAGGGAGAGTGTGTGCCCTGTAGTTCCGTTTTATTTTCCGAGAAACATAACACAGAACAGACTGTGGGGTCAACTGTTTCTATGCAGAGGAAAGGGTAATGAACAGATTCTCGCTGGCAGAGCTTGATTTCTACAGCTCTAAGGCAGCCCCAGGACCACGTTTTTGCCAGTATTCCATTCAACGTGGCTCTGCCTCTGCGGAGGCCCTCTGAACTGCACTGAAAGAATCCCTGAGCCTAATGTGCATCCTGGCAACTCTTACCTGTCATCTCTCTATTGTGGAGCAAGGTACACGGTAGGTCCAGCCTGACAGAAAATGCTGAAAATCCGGTACAATTGTGAGGCATTTGGACGATCCAAAGTCACCTAGGCCGGACTAGTTCATGAAGCGTGTAATGCGATTCATGGCACGCAAAACAGCCCGCGTCCAACGAAGTGTGATCATAGAAAGGCCCAGTGGGGCTGAAAGTCTCCAGTGGTCAGTCAGAGATTGCTGGTTATTTTGCTGTGGTGTCAAGTTGGAAACGCGAGAATGTGGGAGAAGCCCGACTTTCTCCCTTTGGAAAGCAGCTCCATTGCAGCTTCCAAGCCTGCTGAAACCCACACCACCGCGACACTGCTCACTCCACAGATGCCGCTGAAGAGCAGTTAGTTTTTACCTGAAGAAACCAGGAGCTTGCAATTCCTTCCTGGGAGCTCACCACAGGAGCATACTGTAGCTAAAGTGCTAACTAAATGTGACCTCTAGTCTTGAGGTAAGGTGCACATTTTCCCATTACAAGAGAGAGGGGTGCACCAGTTGCCAGGAAGTCTTAGTCAATGGACGGCTTTAGCTTTAGTAGGGCTCACAGTGCTCAAGACTCTCACGTGGTCAGTTCTTTCCAAGGAAGTATACTGTGTCCCCATAGCCTTCTGAGCACAATCAAGGGATACACAGTTGTGGGAACATTCCTCACCATGCAGTTGGATGGGCCGGGAACTAATGTGTTCCCTATGGTTAGCGATCCACAGCTTTGAAACAGCCTCAGGAAGGCGGTTCGTGGCAGGCTTTCATTCCATGCGGGTCTGCCACTTGGAGGAAACGTAAGATGCCTTGAAAGAAACCACCGGGACTCCAATTCAGTTTGGGGACTCCTGCTCGAGGTCTCTCTAAGTGATGCGAAAGTGGCCTTTAGGTCCAGACTGAAATAAAGTAGAGATTTACCCTGAGCATCGCTAGGCATTTGGAACATCCAAAGTCACCTAGGCCTACTGAGGGCATTTAGAGGATTATGCCGTTCACCACATGCAGAACACACTGCATCCAAAGGTTTCATCGCAGAAGGCCAAACTGCGTTCCAACGGTCTCCTTTGGATTGCCAGAGAAGATAGGTCTATGTGCTGGGTGATCCAGTTTGTCATGGAGAATCTCGGAAAAGGCAGGATTTCCCCCATTTGAAAGGTAGATAGTGGCGGCCTCAAGGCTGACTGAAAGACATTGCCATTACCCGTCTTCTAGACACCTCTAGGAAGGCGTCAGTGAAGAAAGTGAGTTTTCTCCTACGATTCCAGGAGGTCCCCAGTGTCTTGTTTTGAGTTCATGCTACGTTTGCCCTAGCTCAGTGCCAAGTAAACGTGACCCATAGCCTCAGGTAAGCACGAGTGTTTCCTCTCAGCAATGTTTTGTGTGCAGCCATCTCCATGAGCCGTGACTCGAGAGAGGGCTTTAATTATACTACGGCTTTCCGTAGACCTAAGAGAGTCACGTAGGAATTCCCTTCTGATTGAGAGTGTGTGCACTGTAGTTCCCTTTTATTTTCCGAGAAACATAACACAGAACAGACTGTTGGGGTCAACTCTTTCTATGCAGAGGGAAGGGTAATGAACAGATGCTCGCTGGCAGAGCTTGATTTCTACAGCTCTAAGGCAGCCGCACGACGACGTTTTTTCCAGTATTCCATTCAACGTGGCTCTCCCTCTGCGGAGGCCCTCTGAACTGCACTGAAAGTATCCCTGAGCCTAAAGGGCATCCTGGCAACTCTTACCTGTCATCTCTCTATTGTGAAGCAAGGCACACGGTAGGTCCAGGCTGACAGAAAATGCTGAAAATCTGGTAAAATTATGAGGCATTTGGACGATCCAAAGTCACCTAGGCCGTACTAGTTCATGAAGCGTGTAATGCGATTCATGGCACGCAAAACAGCCCGCGTCCAACGAAGTGTGATCATAGAAAGGCCCAGTGGGGCTGAAAGTCTCCAGTGGTCAGTCAGAGATTGCTGGTTATTTTGCTGTGGTGTCAAGTTGGAAACGCGAGAATGTGGGAGAATCCGACATTCTCCTTTTGGAAAGCAGCTCCATTGCAGCTTCCAAGCCTGCTGAAACCCACACCACCGCGACACTGCTCACTCCACAGATGCCGCTGAAGAGCAGTTAGTTTTTACCTGAAGAAACCAGGAGCTTGCAATTCCTTCCTGGGAGTCACCACAGGAGCATACTGTAGCTAAAGTGCCAACTAAATGTGACCTCTAGTCTTGAGGTAAGGTGCACATTTTCCCATTACAAGAGAGAGGGGTGCACCAGTTGCCAGGAAGTCTTAGTCAATGGACGGCTTTAGCTTTAGTAGTGCTCACAGGGCTCAAGACTCTCACGTGGTCACTTCTTTCCAAGGAAGTACACTGTGTCCCCAAAGCCTTCTGAGCACAATCAAGGGATACACAGTTGTGGGAACATTCCTCACCATGCAGTTGGATGGGCCGGGAACTAATGTGTTCCCTATGGTTAGCGATCCACAGCTTTGAAACAGCCTCAGGAAGGCGGTTCGTGGCAGGCTTTCATTCCATGTTGGTCTGCCACTTGGAGGAAACGTAAGATGCCTTGAAAGAAACCACCGGGACTCCAATTCAGTTTGGGGACTCCTGTCGAGGTCTCTCTAAGTGATGCGAAAGTGGCCTTTAGGTCCAGACTGAAATAAAGTAGAGATTTACCCTGAGCATCGCTAGGCATTTGGAACATCCAAAGTCACCTAGGCCTACTGAGGGCATTTAGAGGATTATGCCGTTCACCACATGCAGAACACACTGCATCCAAAAGTTTCATCGCAGAAGGCCAAATTGCGTTCCGACGGTCTCCTTTGGATTGCCAGAGAAGATAGGTCTATGTGCTGGGTGATCCAGTTTGTCATGGAGAATCTCGGAAAAGGCAGGATTTCCCCCATTTGAAAGGGAGATAGTGGCGGCGTCAAGGCTGACTGAAAGACATTGCTGTTACCGTCTTCTAGTCACCTCTAGCAATGCCTCAGTGAAGGAAGTGAGTGTTCTCCTACTAATCCAGGTGTTCTCCAGTGCCTTGTTTGGAGTTCATGCTACGTTTGCCCTAGCTCAGTGCCAAGTAAACGTGACCCATAGCCTCAGGTAAGCACGAGTGTTTCCTCTCAGCAATGTTTTGTGTGCAGCCATCTCCATGAGCCGTGACACGAGAGAGGGTTTGAACTCAACAACGGCTTTCCGTAGCCCTAAGAGAGTCACGTAGGAATTCCCTTCTGAGGGAGAGTGTGTGCCCTGTAGTTCCGTTTTATTTTCCGAGAAACATAACACAGAACAGACTGTGGGGTCAACTGTTTCTATGCAGAGGAAAGGGTAATGAACAGATTCTCGCTGGCAGAGCTTGATTTCTACAGCTCTAAGGCAGCCCCAGGACCACGTTTTTGCCAGTATTCCATTCAACGTGGCTCTGCCTCTGCGGAGGCCCTCTGAACTGCACTGAAAGAATCCCTGAGCCTAATGTGCATCCTGGCAACTCTTACCTGTCATCTCTCTATTGTGGAGCAAGGTACACGGTAGGTCCAGCCTGACAGAAAATGCTGAAAATCCGGTACAATTGTGAGGCATTTGGACGATCCAAAGTCACCTAGGCCGGACTAGTTCATGAAGCGTGTAATGCGATTCATGGCACGCAAAACAGCCCGCGTCCAACGAAGTGTGATCATAGAAAGGCCCAGTGGGGCTGAAAGTCTCCAGTGGTCAGTCAGAGATTGCTGGTTATTTTGCTGTGGTGTCAAGTTGGAAACGCGAGAATGTGGGAGAAGCCCGACTTTCTCCCTTTGGAAAGCAGCTCCATTGCAGCTTCCAAGCCTGCTGAAACCCACACCACCGCGACACTGCTCACTCCACAGATGCCGCTGAAGAGCAGTTAGTTTTTACCTGAAGAAACCAGGAGCTTGCAATTCCTTCCTGGGAGCTCACCACAGGAGCATACTGTAGCTAAAGTGCCAACTAAATGTGACCTCTAGTCTTGAGGTAAGGTGCACATTTTCCCATTACAAGAGAGAGGGGTGCACCAGTTGCCAGGAAGTCTTAGTCAATGGACGGCTTTAGCTTTAGTAGTGCTCACAGGGCTCAAGACTCTCACGTGGTCACTTCTTTCCAAGGAAGTACACTGTGTCCCCAAAGCCTTCTGAGCACAATCAAGGGATACACAGTTGTGGGAACATTCCTCACCATGCAGTTGGAAGGGCCGGGACCTAATGTGTTCCCTATGGTTAGCGATCCACAGCTTTGAAACAGCCTCAGGAAGGCGGTTCGTGGCAGGCTTTCATTCCATGCGGGTCTGCCACTTGGAGGAAACGTAAGATGCCTTGAAAGAAACCACCGGGACTCCAATTCAGTTTGGGGACTCCTGCTCGAGGTCTCTCTAAGTGATGCGAAAGTGGCCTTTAGGTCCAGACTGAAATAAAGTAGAGATTTACCCTGAGCATCGCTAGGCATTTGGAACATCCAAAGTCACCTAGGCCTACTGAGGGCATTTAGAGGATTATGCCGTTCACCACATGCAGAACACACTGCATCCAAAGGTTTCATCGCAGAAGGCCAAACTGCGTTCCAACGGTCTCCTTTGGATTGCCAGAGAAGATAGGTCTATGTGCTGGGTGATCCAGTTTGTCATGGAGAATCTCGGAAAAGGCAGGATTTCCCCCATTTGAAAGGGAGATAGTGGCGGCGTCAAGGCTGACTGAAAGACATTGCTGTTACCGTCTTCTAGTCACCTCTAGCAATGCCTCAGTGAAGGAAGTGAGTGTTCTCCTACTAATCCAGGTGTTCTCCAGTGCCTTGTTTGGAGTTCATGCTACGTTTGCCCTAGCTCAGTGCCAAGTAAACGTGACCCATAGCCTCAGGTAAGCACGAGTGTTTCCTCTCAGCAATGTTTTGTGTGCAGCCATCTCCATGAGCCGTGACTCGAGAGAGGGTTTGAACTCAACAACGGCTTTCCGTAGCCCTAAGAGAGTCACGTAGGAATTCCCTTCTGATTGAGAGTGTGTGCACTGTAGTTCCCTTTTATTTTCCGAGAAACATAACACAGAACAGACTGTTGGGGTCAACTCTTTCTATGCAGAGGGAAGGGTAATGAACAGATGCTCGCTGGCAGAGCTTGATTTCTACAGCTCTAAGGCAGCCGCACGACGACGTTTTTTCCAGTATTCCATTCAACGTGGCTCTCCCTCTGCGGAGGCCCTCTGAACTGCACTGAAAGTATCCCTGAGCCTAAAGGGCATCCTGGCAACTCTTACCTGTCATCTCTCTATTGTGAAGCAAGGCACACGGTAGGTCCAGGCTGACAGAAAATGCTGAAAATCTGGTAAAATTATGAGGCATTTGGACGATCCAAAGTCACCTAGGCCGTACTAGTTCATGAAGCGTGTAATGCGATTCATGGCACGCAAAACAGCCCGCGTCCAACGAAGTGTGATCATAGAAAGGCCCAGTGGGGCTGAAAGTCTCCAGTGGTCAGTCAGAGATTGCTGGTTATTTTGCTGTGGTGTCAAGTTGGAAACGCGAGAATGTGGGAGAATCCGACATTCTCCTTTTGGAAAGCAGCTCCATTGCAGCTTCCAAGCCTGCTGAAACCCACACCACCGCGACACTGCTCACTCCACAGATGCCGCTGAAGAGCAGTTAGTTTTTACCTGAAGAAACCAGGAGCTTGCAATTCCTTCCTGGGAGTCACCACAGGAGCATACTGTAGCTAAAGTGCCAACTAAATGTGACCTCTAGTCTTGAGGTAAGGTGCACATTTTCCCATTACAAGAGAGAGGGGTGCACCAGTTGCCAGGAAGTCTTAGTCAATGGACGGCTTTAGCTTTAGTAGTGCTCACAGGGCTCAAGACTCTCACGTGGTCACTTCTTTCCAAGGAAGTACACTGTGTCCCCAAAGCCTTCTGAGCACAATCAAGGGATACACAGTTGTGGGAACATTCCTCACCATGCAGTTGGATGGGCCGGGAACTAATGTGTTCCCTATGGTTAGCGATCCACAGCTTTGAAACAGCCTCAGGAAGGCGGTTCGTGGCAGGCTTTCATTCCATGTTGGTCTGCCACTTGGAGGAAACGTAAGATGCCTTGAAAGAAACCACCGGGACTCCAATTCAGTTTGGGGACTCCTGTCGAGGTCTCTCTAAGTGATGCGAAAGTGGCCTTTAGGTCCAGACTGAAATAAAGTAGAGATTTACCCTGAGCATCGCTAGGCATTTGGAACATCCAAAGTCACCTAGGCCTACTGAGGGCATTTAGAGGATTATGCCGTTCACCACATGCAGAACACACTGCATCCAAAAGTTTCATCGCAGAAGGCCAAATTGCGTTCCGACGGTCTTTTTGGATTGCCAGAGAAGATAGGTCTATGTGCTGGGTGATCCAGTTTGTCATGGAGAATCTCGGAAAAGGCAGGATTTCCCCCATTTGAAAGGGAGATAGTGGCGGCGTCAAGGCTGACTGAAAGACATTGCTGTTACCGTCTTCTAGTCACCTCTAGCAATGCCTCAGTGAAGGAAGTGAGTGTTCTCCTACTAATCCAGGTGTTCTCCAGTGCCTTGTTTGGAGTTCATGCTACGTTTGCCCTAGCTCAGTGCCAAGTAAACGTGACCCATAGCCTCAGGTAAGCACGAGTGTTTCCTCTCAGCAATGTTTTGTGTGCAGCCATCTCCATGAGCCGTGACTCGAGAGAGGGTTTGAACTCAACAACGGCTTTCCGTAGCCCTAAGAGAGTCACGTAGGAATTCCCTTCTGAGGGAGAGTGTGTGCCCTGTAGTTCCGTTTTATTTTCCGAGAAACATAACACAGAACAGACTGTGGGGTCAACTGTTTCTATGCAGAGGAAAGGGTAATGAACAGATTCTCGCTGGCAGAGCTTGATTTCTACAGCTCTAAGGCAGCCCCAGGACCACGTTTTTGCCAGTATTCCATTCAACGTGGCTCTGCCTCTGCGGAGGCCCTCTGAACTGCACTGAAAGAATCCCTGAGCCTAATGTGCATCCTGGCAACTCTTACCTGTCATCTCTCTATTGTGGAGCAAGGTACACGGTAGGTCCAGCCTGACAGAAAATGCTGAAAATCCGGTACAATTGTGAGGCATTTGGACGATCCAAAGTCACCTAGGCCGGACTAGTTCATGAAGCGTGTAATGCGATTCATGGCACGCAAAACAGCCCGCGTCCAACGAAGTGTGATCATAGAAAGGCCCAGTGGGGCTGAAAGTCTCCAGTGGTCAGTCAGAGATTGCTGGTTATTTTGCTGTGGTGTCAAGTTGGAAACGCGAGAATGTGGGAGAAGCCCGACTTTCTCCCTTTGGAAAGCAGCTCCATTGCAGCTTCCAAGCCTGCTGAAACCCACACCACCGCGACACTGCTCACTCCACAGATGCCGCTGAAGAGCAGTTAGTTTTTACCTGAAGAAACCAGGAGCTTGCAATTCCTTCCTGGGAGCTCACCACAGGAGCATACTGTAGCTAAAGTGCTAACTAAATGTGACCTCTAGTCTTGAGGTAAGGTGCACATTTTCCCATTACAAGAGAGAGGGGTGCACCAGTTGCCAGGAAGTCTTAGTCAATGGACGGCTTTAGCTTTAGTAGGGCTCACAGTGCTCAAGACTCTCACGTGGTCAGTTCTTTCCAAGGAAGTATACTGTGTCCCCATAGCCTTCTGAGCACAATCAAGGGATACACAGTTGTGGGAACATTCCTCACCATGCAGTTGGATGGGCCGGGAACTAATGTGTTCCCTATGGTTAGCGATCCACAGCTTTGAAACAGCCTCAGGAAGGCGGTTCGTGGCAGGCTTTCATTCCATGCGGGTCTGCCACTTGGAGGAAACGTAAGATGCCAAGAAAGAAACCACCGGGACTCCAATTCAGTTTGGGGGCTCCTGCTCGAGGTCTCTCTAAGTGATGCGAATGTGGCCTTTAGGTCCAGACTGAAATAAAGTAGAGATTTACCCTGAGCATCGCTAGGCATTTGGAACATCCAAAGTCACCTAGGCCTACTGAGGGCATTTAGAGGATTATGCCGTTCACCACATGCAGAACACACTGCATCCAAAGGTTTCATCGCAGAAGGCCAAACTGCGTTCCAACGGTCTCCTTTGGATTGCCAGAGAAGATAGGTCTATGTGCTGGGTGATCCAGTTTGTCATGGAGAATCTCGGAAAAGGCAGGATTTCCCCCATCTGAAAGGTAGATAGTGGCGGCCTCAAGGCTGACTGAAAGACATTGCCATTACCCGTCTTCTAGACACCTCTAGGAAGGCGTCAGTGAAGAAAGTGAGTTTTTTTCTACGATTCCAGGAGGTCCCCAGTGTCTTGTTTTGAGTTCATGCTACGTTTGCCCTAGCTCAGTGCCAAGTAAACGTGACCCATAGCCTCAGGTAAGCACGAGTGTTTCCTCTCAGCAATGTTTTGTGTGCAGCCATCTCCATGAGCCGTGACTCGAGAGAGGGCTTTAATTATACTACGGCTTTCCGTAGACCTAAGAGAGTCACCTAGGAATTCCCTTCTGATTGAGAGTGTGTGCACTGTAGTTCCCTTTTATTTTCCGAGAAACATAACACAGAACAGACTGTTGGGGTCAACTCTTTCTATGCAGAGGGAAGGGTAATGAACAGATGCTCGCTGGCAGAGCTTGATTTCTACAGCTCTAAGGCAGCCGCACGATGACGTTTTTTCCAGTATTCCATTCAACGTGGCTCTCCCTCTGCGGAGGCCCTCTGAACTGCACTGAAAGTATCCCTGAGCCTAATGTGCATCCTGGCAACTCTTACCTGTCATCTCTCTATTGTGAAGCAAGGCACACGGTAGGTCCAGGCTGACAGAAAATGCTGAAAATCTGGTAAAATTATGAGGCATTTGGACGATCCAAAGTCACCTAGGCCGTACTAGTTCATGAAGCGTGTAATGCGATTCATGGCACGCAAAACAGCCCGCGTCCAACGAAGTGTGATCATAGAAAGGCCCAGTGGGGCTGAAAGTCTCCAGTGGTCAGTCAGAGATTGCTGGTTATTTTGCTGTGGTGTCAAGTTGGAAACGCGAGAATGTGGGAGAAGCCCGACTTTCTCCCTTTGGAAAGCAGCTCCATTGCAGCTTCCAAGCCTGCTGAAACCCACACCACCGCGACACTGCTCACTCCACAGATGCCGCTGAAGAGCAGTTAGTTTTTACCTGAAGAAACCAGGAGCTTGCAATTCCTTCCTGGGAGCTCACCACAGGAGCATACTGTAGCTAAAGTGCTAACTAAATGTGACCTCTAGTCTTGAGGTAAGGTGCACATTTTCCCATTACAAGAGAGAGGGGTGCACCAGTTGCCAGGAAGTCTTAGTCAATGGACGGCTTTAGCTTTAGTAGGGCTCACAGTGCTCAAGACTCTCACGTGGTCAGTTCTTTCCAAGGAAGTATACTGTGTCCCCATAGCCTTCTGAGCACAATCAAGGGATACACAGTTGTGGGAACATTCCTCACCATGCAGTTGGATGGGCCGGGAACTAATGTGTTCCCTATGGTTAGCGATCCACAGCTTTGAAACAGCCTCAGGAAGGCGGTTCGTGGCAGGCTTTCATTCCATGCGGGTCTGCCACTTGGAGGAAACGTAAGATGCCAAGAAAGAAACCACCGGGACTCCAATTCAGTTTGGGGTCTCCTGCTCGAGGTCTCTCTAAGTGATGCGAATGTGGCCTTTAGGTCCAGACTGAAATAAAGTAGAGATTTACCCTGAGCATCGCTAGGCATTTGGAACATCCAAAGTCACCTAGGCCTACTGAGGGCATTTAGAGGATTATGCCGTTCACCACATGCAGAACACACTGCATCCAAAGGTTTCATCGCAGAAGGCCAAACTGCGTTCCGACGGTCTCCTTTGGATTGCCAGAGAAGATAGGTCTATGTGCTGGGTGATCCAGTTTGTCATGGAGAATCTCGGAAAAGGCAGGATTTCCCCCATTTGAAAGGTAGATAGTGGCGGCCTCAAGGCTGACTGAAAGACATTGCAATTACCCGTCTTCTAGACACCTCTAGGAAGGCGTCAGTGAAGAAAGTGAGTTTTCTCCTACGATTCCAGGAGGTCCCCAGTGTCTTGTTTTGAGTTCATGCTACGTTTGCCCTAGCTCAGTGCCAAGTAAACGTGACCCATAGCCTCAGGTAAGCACGAGTGTTTCCTCTCAGCAATGTTTTGTGTGCAGCCATCTCCATGAGCCGTGACTCGAGAGAGGGCTTTAATTATACTACGGCTTTCCGTAGACCTAAGAGAGTCACGTAGGAATTCCCTTCTGATTGAGAGTGTGTGCACTGTAGTTCCCTTTTATTTTCCGAGAAACATAACACAGAACAGACTGTTGGGGTCAACTCTTTCTATGCAGAGGGAAGGGTAATGAACAGATGCTCGCTGGCAGAGCTTGATTTCTACAGCTCTAAGGCAGCCGCACGACGACGTTTTTTCCAGTATTCCATTCAACGTGGCTCTCCCTCTGCGGAGGCCCTCTGAACTGCACTGAAAGTATCCCTGAGCCTAAAGGGCATCCTGGCAACTCTTACCTGTCATCTCTCTATTGTGAAGCAAGGCACACGGTAGGTCCAGCCTGACAGAAAATGCTGAAAATCTGGTAAAATTATGAGGCATTTGGACGATCCAAAGTCACCTAGGCCGTACTAGTTCATGAAGCGTGTAATGCGATTCATGGCATGCAAAACAGCCCGCGTCCAACGAAGTGTGATCATAGAAAGGCCCAGTGGGGCTGAAAGTCTCCAGTGGTCAGTCAGAGATTGCAGGTTATTTTGCTGTGGTGTCAAGTTGGAAACGCGAGAATGTGGGAGAATCCGACATTCTCCTTTTGGAAAGCAGCTCCATTGCAGCCTCCAAGCCTGCTGAAACCCACACCACCGCGACACTGCTCACTCCACAGATGCCGCTGAAGAGCAGTTAGTTTTTACCTGAAGAAACCAGGAGCTTGCAATTCCTTCCTGGGAGCTCACCACAGGAGCATACTGTAGCTAAAGTGCCAACTAAATGTGACCTCTAGTCTTGAGGTAAGGTGCACATTTTCCCATTACAAGAGAGAGGGGTGCACCAGTTGCCAGGAAGTCTTAGTCAATGGACGGCTTTAGCTTTAGTAGTGCTCACAGGGCTCAAGACTCTCACGTGGTCACTTCTTTCCAAGGAAGTACACTGTGTCCCCAAAGCCTTCTGAGCACAATCAAGGGATACACAGTTGTGGGAACATTCCTCACCATGCAGTTGGAAGGGCCGGGACCTAATGTGTTCCCTATGGTTAGCGATCCACAGCTTTGAAACAGCCTCAGGAAGGCGGTTCGTGGCAGGCTTTCATTCCATGCGGGTCTGCCACTTGGAGGAAACGTAAGATGCCTTGAAAGAAACCACCGGGACTCCAATTCAGTTTGGGGACTCCTGTCGAGGTCTCTCTAAGTGATGCGAAAGTGGCCTTTAGGTCCAGACTGAAATAAAGTAGAGATTTACCCTGAGCATCGCTAGGCATTTGGAACATCCAAAGTCACCTAGGCCTACTGAGGGCATTTAGAAGATTATGCCGTTCACCACATGCAGAACACACTGCATCCAAAAGTTTCATCGCAGAAGGCCAAACTGCGTTCCGACGGTCTCCTTTGGATTGCCAGAGAAGATAGGTCTATGTGCTGGGTGATCCAGTTTGTCATGGAGAATCTCGGAAAAGGCAGGATTTCCCCCATTTGAAAGGGAGATAGTGGCGGCGTCAAGGCTGACTGAAAGACATTGCTGTTACCGTCTTCTAGTCACCTCTAGCAATGCCTCAGTGAAGGAAGTGAGTGTTCTCCTACTAATCCAGGTGTTCTCCAGTGCCTTGTTTGGAGTTCATGCTACGTTTGCCCTAGCTCAGTGCCAAGTAAACGTGACCCATAGCCTCAGGTAAGCACGAGTGTTTCCTCTCAGCAATGTTTTGTGTGCAGCCATCTCCATGAGCCGTGACTCGAGAGAGGGTTTGAACTCAACAACGGCTTTCCGTAGCCCTAAGAGAGTCACGTAGGAATTCCCTTCTGAGGGAGAGTGTGTGCCCTGTAGTTCCGTTTTATTTTCCGAGAAACATAACACAGAACAGACTGTGGGGTCAACTGTTTCTATGCAGAGGAAAGGGTAATGAACAGATTCTCGCTGGCAGAGCTTGATTTCTACAGCTCTAAGGCAGCCCCAGGACCACGTTTTTGCCAGTATTCCATTCAACGTGGCTCTGCCTCTGCGGAGGCCCTCTGAACTGCACTGAAAGAATCCCTGAGCCTAATGTGCATCCTGGCAACTCTTACCTGTCATCTCTCTATTGTGGAGCAAGGTACACGGTAGGTCCAGCCTGACAGAAAATGCTGAAAATCCGGTACAATTGTGAGGCATTTGGACGATCCAAAGTCACCTAGGCCGGACTAGTTCATGAAGCGTGTAATGCGATTCATGGCACGCAAAACAGCCCGCGTCCAACGAAGTGTGATCATAGAAAGGCCCAGTGGGGCTGAAAGTCTCCAGTGGTCAGTCAGAGATTGCTGGTTATTTTGCTGTGGTGTCAAGTTGGAAACGCGAGAATGTGGGAGAAGCCCGACTTTCTCCCTTTGGAAAGCAGCTCCATTGCAGCTTCCAAGCCTGCTGAAACCCACACCACCGCGACACTGCTCACTCCACAGATGCCGCTGAAGAGCAGTTAGTTTTTACCTGAAGAAACCAGGAGCTTGCAATTCCTTCCTGGGAGCTCACCACAGGAGCATACTGTAGCTAAAGTGCTAACTAAATGTGACCTCTAGTCTTGAGGTAAGGTGCACATTTTCCCATTACAAGAGAGAGGGGTGCACCAGTTGCCAGGAAGTCTTAGTCAATGGACGGCTTTAGCTTTAGTAGGGCTCACAGTGCTCAAGACTCTCACGTGGTCAGTTCTTTCCAAGGAAGTATACTGTGTCCCCATAGCCTTCTGAGCACAATCAAGGGATACACAGTTGTGGGAACATTCCTCACCATGCAGTTGGATGGGCCGGGACCTAATGTGTTCCCTATGGTTAGCGATCCACAGCTTTGAAACAGCCTCAGGAAGGCGGTTCGTGGCAGGCTTTCATTCCATGCGGGTCTGCCACTTGGAGGAAACGTAAGATGCCTTGAAAGAAACCACCGGGACTCCAATTCAGTTTGGGGACTCCTGCTCGAGGTCTCTCTAAGTGATGCGAAAGTGGCCTTTAGGTCCAGACTGAAATAAAGTAGAGATTTACCCTGAGCATCGCTAGGCATTTGGAACATCCAAAGTCACCTAGGCCTACTGAGGGCATTTAGAGGATTATGCCGTTCACCACATGCAGAACACACTGCATCCAAAGGTTTCATCGCAGAAGGCCAAACTGCGTTCCAACGGTCTCCTTTGGATTGCCAGAGAAGATAGGTCTATGTGCTGGGTGATCCAGTTTGTCATGGAGAATCTCGGAAAAGGCAGGATTTCCCCCATTTGAAAGGTAGATAGTGGCGGCCTCAAGGCTGACTGAAAGACATTGCCATTACCCGTCTTCTAGACACCTCTAGGAAGGCGTCAGTGAAGAAAGTGAGTTTTCTCCTACGATTCCAGGAGGTCCCCAGTGTCTTGTTTTGAGTTCATGCTACGTTTGCCCTAGCTCAGTGCCAAGTAAACGTGACCCATAGCCTCAGGTAAGCACGAGTGTTTCCTCTCAGCAATGTTTTGTGTGCAGCCATCTCCATGAGCCGTGACTCGAGAGAGGGCTTTAATTATACTACGGCTTTCCGTAGACCTAAGAGAGTCACGTAGGAATTCCCTTCTGATTGAGAGTGTGTGCACTGTAGTTCCCTTTTATTTTCCGAGAAACATAACACAGAACAGACTGTTGGGGTCAACTCTTTCTATGCAGAGGGAAGGGTAATGAACAGATGCTCGCTGGCAGAGCTTGATTTCTACAGCTCTAAGGCAGCCGCACGACGACGTTTTTTCCAGTATTCCATTCAACGTGGCTCTCCCTCTGCGGAGGCCCTCTGAACTGCACTGAAAGTATCCCTGAGCCTAAAGGGCATCCTGGCAACTCTTACCTGTCATCTCTCTATTGTGAAGCAAGGCACACGGTAGGTCCAGCCTGACAGAAAATGCTGAAAATCTGGTAAAATTATGAGGCATTTGGACGATCCAAAGTCACCTAGGCCGTACTAGTTCATGAAGCGTGTAATGCGATTCATGGCACGCAAAACAGCCCGCGTCCAACGAAGTGTGATCATAGAAAGGCCCAGTGGGGCTGAAAGTCTCCAGTGGTCAGTCAGAGATTGCTGGTTATTTTGCTGTGGTGTCAAGTTGGAAACGCGAGAATGTGGGAGAAGCCGACATTCTCCTTTTGGAAAGCAGCTCCATTGCAGCTTCCAAGCCTGCTGAAACCCACACCACCGCGACACTGCTCACTCCACAGATGCCGCTGAAGAGCAGTTAGTTTTTACCTGAAGAAACCAGGAGCTTGCAATTCCTTCCTGGGAGTCACCACAGGAGCATACTGTAGCTAAAGTGCCAACTAAATGTGACCTCTAGTCTTGAGGTAAGGTGCACATTTTCCCATTACAAGAGAGAGGGGTGCACCAGTTGCCAGGAAGTCTTAGTCAATGGACGGCTTTAGCTTTAGTAGTGCTCACAGGGCTCAAGACTCTCACGTGGTCACTTCTTTCCAAGGAAGTACACTGTGTCCCCAAAGCCTTCTGAGCACAATCAAGGGATACACAGTTGTGGGAACATTCCTCACCATGCAGTTGGATGGGCCGGGAACTAATGTGTTCCCTATGGTTAGCGATCCACAGCTTTGAAACAGCCTCAGGAAGGCGGTTCGTGGCAGGCTTTCATTCCATGTTGGTCTGCCACTTGGAGGAAACGTAAGATGCCTTGAAAGAAACCACCGGGACTCCAATTCAGTTTGGGGACTCCTGTCGAGGTCTCTCTAAGTGATGCGAAAGTGGCCTTTAGGTCCAGACTGAAATAAAGTAGAGATTTACCCTGAGCATCGCTAGGCATTTGGAACATCCAAAGTCACCTAGGCCTACTGAGGGCATTTAGAGGATTATGCCGTTCACCACATGCAGAACACACTGCATCCAAAAGTTTCATCGCAGAAGGCCAAATTGCGTTCCGACGGTCTCCTTTGGATTGCCAGAGAAGATAGGTCTATGTGCTGGGTGATCCAGTTTGTCATGGAGAATCTCGGAAAAGGCAGGATTTCCCCCATTTGAAAGGGAGATAGTGGCGGCGTCAAGGCTGACTGAAAGACATTGCTGTTACCGTCTTCTAGTCACCTCTAGCAATGCCTCAGTGAAGGAAGTGAGTGTTCTCCTACTAATCCAGGTGTTCTCCAGTGCCTTGTTTGGAGTTCATGCTACGTTTGCCCTAGCTCAGTGCCAAGTAAACGTGACCCATAGCCTCAGGTAAGCACGAGTGTTTCCTCTCAGCAATGTTTTGTGTGCAGCCATCTCCATGAGCCGTGACTCGAGAGAGGGTTTGAACTCAACAACGGCTTTCCGTAGCCCTAAGAGAGTCACGTAGGAATTCCCTTCTGAGGGAGAGTGTGTGCCCTGTAGTTCCGTTTTATTTTCCGAGAAACATAACACAGAACAGACTGTGGGGTCAACTGTTTCTATGCAGAGGAAAGGGTAATGAACAGATTCTCGCTGGCAGAGCTTGATTTCTACAGCTCTAAGGCAGCCCCAGGACCACGTTTTTGCCAGTATTCCATTCAACGTGGCTCTGCCTCTGCGGAGGCCCTCTGAACTGCACTGAAAGAATCCCTGAGCCTAATGTGCATCCTGGCAACTCTTACCTGTCATCTCTCTATTGTGGAGCAAGGTACACGGTAGGTCCAGCCTGACAGAAAATGCTGAAAATCCGGTACAATTGTGAGGCATTTGGACGATCCAAAGTCACCTAGGCCGGACTAGTTCATGAAGCGTGTAATGCGATTCATGGCACGCAAAACAGCCCGCGTCCAACGAAGTGTGATCATAGAAAGGCCCAGTGGGGCTGAAAGTCTCCAGTGGTCAGTCAGAGATTGCTGGTTATTTTGCTGTGGTGTCAAGTTGGAAACGCGAGAATGTGGGAGAAGCCCGACTTTCTCCCTTTGGAAAGCAGCTCCATTGCAGCTTCCAAGCCTGCTGAAACCCACACCACCGCGACACTGCTCACTCCACAGATGCCGCTGAAGAGCAGTTAGTTTTTACCTGAAGAAACCAGGAGCTTGCAATTCCTTCCTGGGAGCTCACCACAGGAGCATACTGTAGCTAAAGTGCCAACTAAATGTGACCTCTAGTCTTGAGGTAAGGTGCACATTTTCCCATTACAAGAGAGAGGGGTGCACCAGTTGCCAGGAAGTCTTAGTCAATGGACGGCTTTAGCTTTAGTAGTGCTCACAGGGCTCAAGACTCTCACGTGGTCACTTCTTTCCAAGGAAGTACACTGTGTCCCCAAAGCCTTCTGAGCACAATCAAGGGATACACAGTTGTGGGAACATTCCTCACCATGCAGTTGGAAGGGCCGGGACCTAATGTGTTCCCTATGGTTAGCGATCCACAGCTTTGAAACAGCCTCAGGAAGGCGGTTCGTGGCAGGCTTTCATTCCATGCGGGTCTGCCACTTGGAGGAAACGTAAGATGCCTTGAAAGAAACCACCGGGACTCCAATTCAGTTTGGGGACTCCTGCTCGAGGTCTCTCTAAGTGATGCGAAAGTGGCCTTTAGGTCCAGACTGAAATAAAGTAGAGATTTACCCTGAGCATCGCTAGGCATTTGGAACATCCAAAGTCACCTAGGCCTACTGAGGGCATTTAGAGGATTATGCCGTTCACCACATGCAGAACACACTGCATCCAAAAGTTTCATCGCAGAAGGCCAAATTGCGTTCCAACGGTCTCCTTTGGATTGCCAGAGAAGATAGGTCTATGTGCTGGGTGATCCAGTTTGTCATGGAGAATCTCGGAAAAGGCAGGATTTCCCCCATTTGAAAGGGAGATAGTGGCGGCGTCAAGGCTGACTGAAAGACATTGCTGTTACCGTCTTCTAGTCACCTCTAGCAATGCCTCAGTGAAGGAAGTGAGTGTTCTCCTACTAATCCAGGTGTTCTCCAGTGCCTTGTTTGGAGTTCATGCTACGTTTGCCCTAGCTCAGTGCCAAGTAAACGTGACCCATAGCCTCAGGTAAGCACGAGTGTTTCCTCTCAGCAATGTTTTGTGTGCAGCCATCTCCATGAGCCGTGACTCGAGAGAGGGTTTGAACTCAACAACGGCTTTCCGTAGCCCTAAGAGAGTCACGTAGGAATTCCCTTCTGAGGGAGAGTGTGTGCCCTGTAGTTCCGTTTTATTTTCCGAGAAACATAACACAGAACAGACTGTGGGGTCAACTGTTTCTATGCAGAGGAAAGGGTAATGAACAGATTCTCGCTGGCAGAGCTTGATTTCTACAGCTCTAAGGCAGCCCCAGGACCACGTTTTTGCCAGTATTCCATTCAACGTGGCTCTGCCTCTGCGGAGGCCCTCTGAACTGCACTGAAAGAATCCCTGAGCCTAATGTGCATCCTGGCAACTCTTACCTGTCATCTCTCTATTGTGGAGCAAGGTACACGGTAGGTCCAGCCTGACAGAAAATGCTGAAAATCCGGTACAATTGTGAGGCATTTGGACGATCCAAAGTCACCTAGGCCGGACTAGTTCATGAAGCGTGTAATGCGATTCATGGCACGCAAAACAGCCCGCGTCCAACGAAGTGTGATCATAGAAAGGCCCAGTGGGGCTGAAAGTCTCCAGTGGTCAGTCAGAGATTGCTGGTTATTTTGCTGTGGTGTCAAGTTGGAAACGCGAGAATGTGGGAGAAGCCCGACTTTCTCCCTTTGGAAAGCAGCTCCATTGCAGCTTCCAAGCCTGCTGAAACCCACACCACCGCGACACTGCTCACTCCACAGATGCCGCTGAAGAGCAGTTAGTTTTTACCTGAAGAAACCAGGAGCTTGCAATTCCTTCCTGGGAGCTCACCACAGGAGCATACTGTAGCTAAAGTGCCAACTAAATGTGACCTCTAGTCTTGAGGTAAGGTGCACATTTTCCCATTACAAGAGAGAGGGGTGCACCAGTTGCCAGGAAGTCTTAGTCAATGGACGGCTTTAGCTTTAGTAGTGCTCACAGGGCTCAAGACTCTCACGTGGTCACTTCTTTCCAAGGAAGTACACTGTGTCCCCAAAGCCTTCTGAGCACAATCAAGGGATACACAGTTGTGGGAACATTCCTCACCATGCAGTTGGAAGGGCCGGGACCTAATGTGTTCCCTATGGTTAGCGATCCACAGCTTTGAAACAGCCTCAGGAAGGCGGTTCGTGGCAGGCTTTCATTCCATGCGGGTCTGCCACTTGGAGGAAACGTAAGATGCCTTGAAAGAAACCACCGGGACTCCAATTCAGTTTGGGGACTCCTGCTCGAGGTCTCTCTAAGTGATGCGAAAGTGGCCTTTAGGTCCAGACTGAAATAAAGTAGAGATTTACCCTGAGCATCGCTAGGCATTTGGAACATCCAAAGTCACCTAGGCCTACTGAGGGCATTTAGAGGATTATGCCGTTCACCACATGCAGAACACACTGCATCCAAAAGTTTCATCGCAGAAGGCCAAATTGCGTTCCAACGGTCTCCTTTGGATTGCCAGAGAAGATAGGTCTATGTGCTGGGTGATCCAGTTTGTCATGGAGAATCTCGGAAAAGGCAGGATTTCCCCCATTTGAAAGGGAGATAGTGGCGGCGTCAAGGCTGACTGAAAGACATTGCTGTTACCGTCTTCTAGTCACCTCTAGCAATGCCTCAGTGAAGGAAGTGAGTGTTCTCCTACTAATCCAGGTGTTCTCCAGTGCCTTGTTTGGAGTTCATGCTACGTTTGCCCTAGCTCAGTGCCAAGTAAACGTGACCCATAGCCTCAGGTAAGCACGAGTGTTTCCTCTCAGCAATGTTTTGTGTGCAGCCATCTCCATGAGCCGTGACTCGAGAGAGGGTTTGAACTCAACAACGGCTTTCCGTAGCCCTAAGAGAGTCACGTAGGAATTCCCTTCTGAGGGAGAGTGTGTGCCCTGTAGTTCCGTTTTATTTTCCGAGAAACATAACACAGAACAGACTGTGGGGTCAACTGTTTCTATGCAGAGGAAAGGGTAATGAACAGATTCTCGCTGGCAGAGCTTGATTTCTACAGCTCTAAGGCAGCCCCAGGACCACGTTTTTGCCAGTATTCCATTCAACGTGGCTCTGCCTCTGCGGAGGCCCTCTGAACTGCACTGAAAGAATCCCTGAGCCTAATGTGCATCCTGGCAACTCTTACCTGTCATCTCTCTATTGTGGAGCAAGGTACACGGTAGGTCCAGCCTGACAGAAAATGCTGAAAATCCGGTACAATTGTGAGGCATTTGGACGATCCAAAGTCACCTAGGCCGGACTAGTTCATGAAGCGTGTAATGCGATTCATGGCACGCAAAACAGCCCGCGTCCAACGAAGTGTGATCATAGAAAGGCCCAGTGGGGCTGAAAGTCTCCAGTGGTCAGTCAGAGATTGCTGGTTATTTTGCTGTGGTGTCAAGTTGGAAACGCGAGAATGTGGGAGAAGCCCGACTTTCTCCCTTTGGAAAGCAGCTCCATTGCAGCTTCCAAGCCTGCTGAAACCCACACCACCGCGACACTGCTCACTCCACAGATGCCGCTGAAGAGCAGTTAGTTTTTACCTGAAGAAACCAGGAGCTTGCAATTCCTTCCTGGGAGCTCACCACAGGAGCATACTGTAGCTAAAGTGCTAACTAAATGTGACCTCTAGTCTTGAGGTAAGGTGCACATTTTCCCATTACAAGAGAGAGGGGTGCACCAGTTGCCAGGAAGTCTTAGTCAATGGACGGCTTTAGCTTTAGTAGGGCTCACAGTGCTCAAGACTCTCACGTGGTCAGTTCTTTCCAAGGAAGTATACTGTGTCCCCATAGCCTTCTGAGCACAATCAAGGGATACACAGTTGTGGGAACATTCCTCACCATGCAGTTGGATGGGCCGGGAACTAATGTGTTCCCTATGGTTAGCGATCCACAGCTTTGAAACAGCCTCAGGAAGGCGGTTCGTGGCAGGCTTTCATTCCATGCGGGTCTGCCACTTGGAGGAAACGTAAGATGCCAAGAAAGAAACCACCGGGACTCCAATTCAGTTTGGGGTCTCCTGCTCGAGGTCTCTCTAAGTGATGCGAATGTGGCCTTTAGGTCCAGACTGAAATAAAGTAGAGATTTACCCTGAGCATCGCTAGGCATTTGGAACATCCAAAGTCACCTAGGCCTACTGAGGGCATTTAGAGGATTATGCCGTTCACCACATGCAGAACACACTGCATCCAAAGGTTTCATCGCAGAAGGCCAAACTGCGTTCCAACGGTCTCCTTTGGATTGCCAGAGAAGATAGGTCTATGTGCTGGGTGATCCAGTTTGTCATGGAGAATCTCGGAAAAGGCAGGATTTCCCCCATTTGAAAGGTAGATAGTGGCGGCCTCAAGGCTGACTGAAAGACATTGCCATTACCCGTCTTCTAGACACCTCTAGGAAGGCGTCAGTGAAGAAAGTGAGTTTTCTCCTACGATTCCAGGAGGTCCCCAGTGTCTTGTTTTGAGTTCATGCTACGTTTGCCCTAGCTCAGTGCCAAGTAAACGTGACCCATAGCCTCAGGTAAGCACGAGTGTTTCCTCTCAGCAATGTTTTGTGTGCAGCCATCTCCATGAGCCGTGACTCGAGAGAGGGCTTTAATTATACTACGGCTTTCCGTAGACCTAAGAGAGTCACGTAGGAATTCCCTTCTGATTGAGAGTGTGTGCACTGTAGTTCCCTTTTATTTTCCGAGAAACATAACACAGAACAGACTGTTGGGGTCAACTCTTTCTATGCAGAGGGAAGGGTAATGAACAGATGCTCGCTGGCAGAGCTTGATTTCTACAGCTCTAAGGCAGCCGCACGACGACGTTTTTTCCAGTATTCCATTCAACGTGGCTCTCCCTCTGCGGAGGCCCTCTGAACTGCACTGAAAGTATCCCTGAGCCTAAAGGGCATCCTGGCAACTCTTACCTGTCATCTCTCTATTGTGAAGCAAGGCACACGGTAGGTCCAGCCTGACAGAAAATGCTGAAAATCTGGTAAAATTATGAGGCATTTGGACGATCCAAAGTCACCTAGGCCGTACTAGTTCATGAAGCGTGTAATGCGATTCATGGCACGCAAAACAGCCCGCGTCCAACGAAGTGTGATCATAGAAAGGCCCAGTGGGGCTGAAAGTCTCCAGTGGTCAGTCAGAGATTGCTGGTTATTTTGCTGTGGTGTCAAGTTGGAAACGCGAGAATGTGGGAGAAGCCGACATTCTCCTTTTGGAAAGCAGCTCCATTGCAGCTTCCAAGCCTGCTGAAACCCACACCACCGCGACACTGCTCACTCCACAGATGCCGCTGAAGAGCAGTTAGTTTTTACCTGAAGAAACCAGGAGCTTGCAATTCCTTCCTGGGAGCTCACCACAGGAGCATACTGTAGCTAAAGTGCCAACTAAATGTGACCTCTAGTCTTGAGGTAAGGTGCACATTTTCCCATTACAAGAGAGAGGGGTGCACCAGTTGCCAGGAAGTCTTAGTCAATGGACGGCTTTAGCTTTAGTAGTGCTCACAGGGCTCAAGACTCTCACGTGGTCACTTCTTTCCAAGGAAGTACACTGTGTCCCCAAAGCCTTCTGAGCACAATCAAGGGATACACAGTTGTGGGAACATTCCTCACCATGCAGTTGGAAGGGCCGGGACCTAATGTGTTCCCTATGGTTAGCGATCCACAGCTTTGAAACAGCCTCAGGAAGGCGGTTCGTGGCAGGCTTTCATTCCATGCGGGTCTGCCACTTGGAGGAAACGTAAGATGCCTTGAAAGAAACCACCGGGACTCCAATTCAGTTTGGGGACTCCTGCTCGAGGTCTCTCTAAGTGATGCGAAAGTGGCCTTTAGGTCCAGACTGAAATAAAGTAGAGATTTACCCTGAGCATCGCTAGGCATTTGGAACATCCAAAGTCACCTAGGCCTACTGAGGGCATTTAGAGGATTATGCCGTTCACCACATGCAGAACACACTGCATCCAAAAGTTTCATCGCAGAAGGCCAAATTGCGTTCCAACGGTTTCCTTTGGATTGCCAGAGAAGATAGGTCTATGTGCTGGGTGATCCAGTTTGTCATGGAGAATCTCGGAAAAGGCAGGATTTCCCCCATTTGAAAGGGAGATAGTGGCGGCGTCAAGGCTGACTGAAAGACATTGCTGTTACCGTCTTCTAGTCACCTCTAGCAATGCCTCAGTGAAGGAAGTGAGTGTTCTCCTACTAATCCAGGTGTTCTCCAGTGCCTTGTTTGGAGTTCATGCTACGTTTGCCCTAGCTCAGTGCCAAGTAAACGTGACCCATAGCCTCAGGTAAGCACGAGTGTTTCCTCTCAGCAATGTTTTGTGTGCAGCCATCTCCATGAGCCGTGACTCGAGAGAGGGTTTGAACTCAACAACGGCTTTCCGTAGCCCTAAGAGAGTCACGTAGGAATTCCCTTCTGAGGGAGAGTGTGTGCCCTGTAGTTCCGTTTTATTTTCCGAGAAACATAACACAGAACAGACTGTGGGGTCAACTGTTTCTATGCAGAGGAAAGGGTAATGAACAGATTCTCGCTGGCAGAGCTTGATTTCTACAGCTCTAAGGCAGCCCCAGGACCACGTTTTTGCCAGTATTCCATTCAACGTGGCTCTGCCTCTGCGGAGGCCCTCTGAACTGCACTGAAAGAATCCCTGAGCCTAATGTGCATCCTGGCAACTCTTACCTGTCATCTCTCTATTGTGGAGCAAGGTACACGGTAGGTCCAGCCTGACAGAAAATGCTGAAAATCCGGTACAATTGTGAGGCATTTGGACGATCCAAAGTCACCTAGGCCGGACTAGTTCATGAAGCGTGTAATGCGATTCATGGCACGCAAAACAGCCCGCGTCCAACGAAGTGTGATCATAGAAAGGCCCAGTGGGGCTGAAAGTCTCCAGTGGTCAGTCAGAGATTGCTGGTTATTTTGCTGTGGTGTCAAGTTGGAAACGCGAGAATGTGGGAGAAGCCCGACTTTCTCCCTTTGGAAAGCAGCTCCATTGCAGCTTCCAAGCCTGCTGAAACCCACACCACCGCGACACTGCTCACTCCACAGATGCCGCTGAAGAGCAGTTAGTTTTTACCTGAAGAAACCAGGAGCTTGCAATTCCTTCCTGGGAGCTCACCACAGGAGCATACTGTAGCTAAAGTGCTAACTAAATGTGACCTCTAGTCTTGAGGTAAGGTGCACATTTTCCCATTACAAGAGAGAGGGGTGCACCAGTTGCCAGGAAGTCTTAGTCAATGGACGGCTTTAGCTTTAGTAGGGCTCACAGTGCTCAAGACTCTCACGTGGTCAGTTCTTTCCAAGGAAGTATACTGTGTCCCCATAGCCTTCTGAGCACAATCAAGGGATACACAGTTGTGGGAACATTCCTCACCATGCAGTTGGATGGGCCGGGAACTAATGTGTTCCCTATGGTTAGCGATCCACAGCTTTGAAACAGCCTCAGGAAGGCGGTTCGTGGCAGGCTTTCATTCCATGCGGGTCTGCCACTTGGAGGAAACGTAAGATGCCAAGAAAGAAACCACCGGGACTCCAATTCAGTTTGGGGACTCCTGCTCGAGGTCTCTCTAAGTGATGCGAATGTGGCCTTTAGGTCCAGACTGAAATAAAGTAGAGATTTACCCTGAGCATCGCTAGGCATTTGGAACATCCAAAGTCACCTAGGCCTACTGAGGGCATTTAGAGGATTATGCCGTTCACCACATGCAGAACACACTGCATCCAAAGGTTTCATCGCAGAAGGCCAAACTGCGTTCCAACGGTCTCCTTTGGATTGCCAGAGAAGATAGGTCTATGTGCTGGGTGATCCAGTTTGTCATGGAGAATCTCGGAAAAGGCAGGATTTCCCCCATTTGAAAGGTAGATAGTGGCGGCCTCAAGGCTGACTGAAAGACATTGCCATTACCCGTCTTCTAGACACCTCTAGGAAGGCGTCAGTGAAGAAAGTGAGTTTTCTCCTACGATTCCAGGAGGTCCCCAGTGTCTTGTTTTGAGTTCATGCTACGTTTGCCCTAGCTCAGTGCCAAGTAAACGTGACCCATAGCCTCAGGTAAGCACGAGTGTTTCCTCTCAGCAATGTTTTGTGTGCAGCCATCTCCATGAGCCGTGACTCGAGAGAGGGCTTTAATTATACTACGGCTTTCCGTAGACCTAAGAGAGTCACGTAGGAATTCCCTTCTGATTGAGAGTGTGTGCACTGTAGTTCCCTTTTATTTTCCGAGAAACATAACACAGAACAGACTGTTGGGGTCAACTCTTTCTATGCAGAGGGAAGGGTAATGAACAGAGGCTCGCTGGCAGAGCTTGATTTCTACAGCTCTAAGGCAGCCGCACGACGACGTTTTTTCCAGTATTCCATTCAACGTGGCTCTCCCTCTGCGGAGGCCCTCTGAACTGCACTGAAAGTATCCCTGAGCCTAAAGGGCATCCTGGCAACTCTTACCTGTCATCTCTCTATTGTGAAGCAAGGCACACGGTAGGTCCAGGCTGACAGAAAAAGCTGAAAATCTGGTAAAATTATGAGGCATTTGGACGATCCAAAGTCACCTAGGCCGTACTAGTTCATGAAGCGTGTAATGCGATTCATGGCACGCAAAACAGCCCGCGTCCAACGAAGTGTGATCATAGAAAGGCCCAGTGGGGCTGAAAGTCTCCAGTGGTCAGTCAGAGATTGCTGGTTATTTTGCTGTGGTGTCAAGTTGGAAACGCGAGAATGTGGGAGAATCCGACATTCTCCTTTTGGAAAGCAGCTCCATTGCAGCTTCCAAGCCTGCTGAAACCCACACCACCGCGACACTGCTCACTCCACAGATGCCGCTGAAGAGCAGTTAGTTTTTACCTGAAGAAACCAGGAGCTTGCAATTCCTTCCTGGGAGTCACCACAGGAGCATACTGTAGCTAAAGTGCCAACTAAATGTGACCTCTAGTCTTGAGGTAAGGTGCACATTTTCCCATTACAAGAGAGAGGGGTGCACCAGTTGCCAGGAAGTCTTAGTCAATGGACGGCTTTAGCTTTAGTAGTGCTCACAGGGCTCAAGACTCTCACGTGGTCACTTCTTTCCAAGGAAGTACACTGTGTCCCCAAAGCCTTCTGAGCACAATCAAGGGATACACAGTTGTGGGAACATTCCTCACCATGCAGTTGGATGGGCCGGGAACTAATGTGTTCCCTATGGTTAGCGATCCACAGCTTTGAAACAGCCTCAGGAAGGCGGTTCGTGGCAGGCTTTCATTCCATGCGGGTCTGCCACTTGGAGGAAACGTAAGATGCCTTGAAAGAAACCACCGGGACTCCAATTCAGTTTGGGGACTCCTGCTCGAGGTCTCTCTAAGTGATGCGAAAGTGGCCTTTAGGTCCAGACTGAAATAAAGTAGAGATTTACCCTGAGCATCGCTAGGCATTTGGAACATCCAAAGTCACCTAGGCCTACTGAGGGCATTTAGAGGATTATGCCGTTCACCACATGCAGAACACACTGCATCCAAAAGTTTCATCGCAGAAGGCCAAATTGCGTTCCAACGGTCTCCTTTGGATTGCCAGAGAAGATAGGTCTATGTGCTGGGTGATCCAGTTTGTCATGGAGAATCTCGGAAAAGGCAGGATTTCCCCCATTTGAAAGGGAGATAGTGGCGGCGTCAAGGCTGACTGAAAGACATTGCTGTTACCGTCTTCTAGTCACCTCTAGCAATGCCTCAGTGAAGGAAGTGAGTGTTCTCCTACTAATCCAGGTGTTCTCCAGTGCCTTGTTTGGAGTTCATGCTACGTTTGCCCTAGCTCAGTGCCAAGTAAACGTGACCCATAGCCTCAGGTAAGCACGAGTGTTTCCTCTCAGCAATGTTTTGTGTGCAGCCATCTCCATGAGCCGTGACTCGAGAGAGGGTTTGAACTCAACAACGGCTTTCCGTAGCCCTAAGAGAGTCACGTAGGAATTCCCTTCTGAGGGAGAGTGTGTGCCCTGTAGTTCCGTTTTATTTTCCGAGAAACATAACACAGAACAGACTGTGGGGTCAACTGTTTCTATGCAGAGGAAAGGGTAATGAACAGATTCTCGCTGGCAGAGCTTGATTTCTACAGCTCTAAGGCAGCCCCAGGACCACGTTTTTGCCAGTATTCCATTCAACGTGGCTCTGCCTCTGCGGAGGCCCTCTGAACTGCACTGAAAGAATCCCTGAGCCTAATGTGCATCCTGGCAACTCTTACCTGTCATCTCTCTATTGTGGAGCAAGGTACACGGTAGGTCCAGCCTGACAGAAAATGCTGAAAATCCGGTACAATTGTGAGGCATTTGGACGATCCAAAGTCACCTAGGCCGGACTAGTTCATGAAGCGTGTAATGCGATTCATGGCACGCAAAACAGCCCGCGTCCAACGAAGTGTGATCATAGAAAGGCCCAGTGGGGCTGAAAGTCTCCAGTGGTCAGTCAGAGATTGCTGGTTATTTTGCTGTGGTGTCAAGTTGGAAACGCGAGAATGTGGGAGAAGCCCGACTTTCTCCCTTTGGAAAGCAGCTCCATTGCAGCTTCCAAGCCTGCTGAAACCCACACCACCGCGACACTGCTCACTCCACAGATGCCGCTGAAGAGCAGTTAGTTTTTACCTGAAGAAACCAGGAGCTTGCAATTCCTTCCTGGGAGCTCACCACAGGAGCATACTGTAGCTAAAGTGCCAACTAAATGTGACCTCTAGTCTTGAGGTAAGGTGCACATTTTCCCATTACAAGAGAGAGGGGTGCACCAGTTGCCAGGAAGTCTTAGTCAATGGACGGCTTTAGCTTTAGTAGTGCTCACAGGGCTCAAGACTCTCACGTGGTCACTTCTTTCCAAGGAAGTACACTGTGTCCCCAAAGCCTTCTGAGCACAATCAAGGGATACACAGTTGTGGGAACATTCCTCACCATGCAGTTGGAAGGGCCGGGACCTAATGTGTTCCCTATGGTTAGCGATCCACAGCTTTGAAACAGCCTCAGGAAGGCGGTTCGTGGCAGGCTTTCATTCCATGCGGGTCTGCCACTTGGAGGAAACGTAAGATGCCTTGAAAGAAACCACCGGGACTCCAATTCAGTTTGGGGACTCCTGCTCGAGGTCTCTCTAAGTGATGCGAAAGTGGCCTTTAGGTCCAGACTGAAATAAAGTAGAGATTTACCCTGAGCATCGCTAGGCATTTGGAACATCCAAAGTCACCTAGGCCTACTGAGGGCATTTAGAGGATTATGCCGTTCACCACATGCAGAACACACTGCATCCAAAGGTTTCATCGCAGAAGGCCAAATTGCGTTCCAACGGTCTCCTTTGGATTGCCAGAGAAGATAGGTCTATGTGCTGGGTGATCCAGTTTGTCATGGAGAATCTCGGAAAAGGCAGGATTTCCCCCATTTGAAAGGGAGATAGTGGCGGCGTCAAGGCTGACTGAAAGACATTGCTGTTACCGTCTTCTAGTCACCTCTAGCAATGCCTCAGTGAAGGAAGTGAGTGTTCTCCTACTAATCCAGGTGTTCTCCAGTGCCTTGTTTGGAGTTCATGCTACGTTTGCCCTAGCTCAGTGCCAAGTAAACGTGACCCATAGCCTCAGGTAAGCACGAGTGTTTCCTCTCAGCAATGTTTTGTGTGCAGCCATCTCCATGAGCCGTGACTCGAGAGAGGGTTTGAACTCAACAACGGCTTTCCGTAGCCCTAAGAGAGTCACGTAGGAATTCCCTTCTGAGGGAGAGTGTGTGCCCTGTAGTTCCGTTTTATTTTCCGAGAAACATAACACAGAACAGACTGTGGGGTCAACTGTTTCTATGCAGAGGAAAGGGTAATGAACAGATTCTCGCTGGCAGAGCTTGATTTCTACAGCTCTAAGGCAGCCCCAGGACCACGTTTTTGCCAGTATTCCATTCAACGTGGCTCTGCCTCTGCGGAGGCCCTCTGAACTGCACTGAAAGAATCCCTGAGCCTAATGTGCATCCTGGCAACTCTTACCTGTCATCTCTCTATTGTGGAGCAAGGTACACGGTAGGTCCAGCCTGACAGAAAATGCTGAAAATCCGGTACAATTGTGAGGCATTTGGACGATCCAAAGTCACCTAGGCCGGACTAGTTCATGAAGCGTGTAATGCGATTCATGGCACGCAAAACAGCCCGCGTCCAACGAAGTGTGATCATAGAAAGGCCCAGTGGGGCTGAAAGTCTCCAGTGGTCAGTCAGAGATTGCTGGTTATTTTGCTGTGGTGTCAAGTTGGAAACGCGAGAATGTGGGAGAAGCCCGACTTTCTCCCTTTGGAAAGCAGCTCCATTGCAGCTTCCAAGCCTGCTGAAACCCACACCACCGCGACACTGCTCACTCCACAGATGCCGCTGAAGAGCAGTTAGTTTTTACCTGAAGAAACCAGGAGCTTGCAATTCCTTCCTGGGAGCTCACCACAGGAGCATACTGTAGCTAAAGTGCTAACTAAATGTGACCTCTAGTCTTGAGGTAAGGTGCACATTTTCCCATTACAAGAGAGAGGGGTGCACCAGTTGCCAGGAAGTCTTAGTCAATGGACGGCTTTAGCTTTAGTAGGGCTCACAGTGCTCAAGACTCTCACGTGGTCAGTTCTTTCCAAGGAAGTATACTGTGTCCCCATAGCCTTCTGAGCACAATCAAGGGATACACAGTTGTGGGAACATTCCTCACCATGCAGTTGGATGGGCCGGGAACTAATGTGTTCCCTATGGTTAGCGATCCACAGCTTTGAAACAGCCTCAGGAAGGCGGTTCGTGGCAGGCTTTCATTCCATGCGGGTCTGCCACTTGGAGGAAACGTAAGATGCCAAGAAAGAAACCACCGGGACTCCAATTCAGTTTGGGGTCTCCTGCTCGAGGTCTCTCTAAGTGATGCGAATGTGGCCTTTAGGTCCAGACTGAAATAAAGTAGAGATTTACCCTGAGCATCGCTAGGCATTTGGAACATCCAAAGTCACCTAGGCCTACTGAGGGCATTTAGAGGATTATGCCGTTCACCACATGCAGAACACACTGCATCCAAAGGTTTCATCGCAGAAGGCCAAACTGCGTTCCAACGGTCTCCTTTGGATTGCCAGAGAAGATAGGTCTATGTGCTGGGTGATCCAGTTTGTCATGGAGAATCTCGGAAAAGGCAGGATTTCCCCCATTTGAAAGGTAGATAGTGGCGGCCTCAAGGCTGACTGAAAGACATTGCCATTACCCGTCTTCTAGACACCTCTAGGAAGGCGTCAGTGAAGAAAGTGAGTTTTCTCCTACGATTCCAGGAGGTCCCCAGTGTCTTGTTTTGAGTTCATGCTACGTTTGCCCTAGCTCAGTGCCAAGTAAACGTGACCCATAGCCTCAGGTAAGCACGAGTGTTTCCTCTCAGCAATGTTTTGTGTGCAGCCATCTCCATGAGCCGTGACTCGAGAGAGGGCTTTAATTATACTACGGCTTTCCGTAGACCTAAGAGAGTCACGTAGGAATTCCCTTCTGATTGAGAGTGTGTGCACTGTAGTTCCCTTTTATTTTCCGAGAAACATAACACAGAACAGACTGTTGGGGTCAACTCTTTCTATGCAGAGGGAAGGGTAATGAACAGATGCTCGCTGGCAGAGCTTGATTTCTACAGCTCTAAGGCAGCCGCACGACGACGTTTTTTCCAGTATTCCATTCAACGTGGCTCTCCCTCTGCGGAGGCCCTCTGAACTGCACTGAAAGTATCCCTGAGCCTAAAGGGCATCCTGGCAACTCTTACCTGTCATCTCTCTATTGTGAAGCAAGGCACACGGTAGGTCCAGCCTGACAGAAAATGCTGAAAATCTGGTAAAATTATGAGGCATTTGGACGATCCAAAGTCACCTAGGCCGTACTAGTTCATGAAGCGTGTAATGCGATTCATGGCACGCAAAACAGCCCGCGTCCAACGAAGTGTGATCATAGAAAGGCCCAGTGGGGCTGAAAGTCTCCAGTGGTCAGTCAGAGATTGCTGGTTATTTTGCTGTGGTGTCAAGTTGGAAACGCGAGAATGTGGGAGAAGCCGACATTCTCCTTTTGGAAAGCAGCTCCATTGCAGCTTCCAAGCCTGCTGAAACCCACACCACCGCGACACTGCTCACTCCACAGATGCCGCTGAAGAGCAGTTAGTTTTTACCTGAAGAAACCAGGAGCTTGCAATTCCTTCCTGGGAGCTCACCACAGGAGCATACTGTAGCTAAAGTGCCAACTAAATGTGACCTCTAGTCTTGAGGTAAGGTGCACATTTTCCCATTACAAGAGAGAGGGGTGCACCAGTTGCCAGGAAGTCTTAGTCAATGGACGGCTTTAGCTTTAGTAGTGCTCACAGGGCTCAAGACTCTCACGTGGTCACTTCTTTCCAAGGAAGTACACTGTGTCCCCAAAGCCTTCTGAGCACAATCAAGGGATACACAGTTGTGGGAACATTCCTCACCATGCAGTTGGAAGGGCCGGGACCTAATGTGTTCCCTATGGTTAGCGATCCACAGCATTGAAACAGCCTCAGGAAGGCGGTTCGTGGCAGGCTTTCATTCCATGCGGGTCTGCCACTTGGAGGAAACGTAAGATGCCAAGAAAGAAACCACCGGGACTCCAATTCAGTTTGGGGACTCCTGCTCGAGGTCTCTCTAAGTGATGCGAAAGTGGCCTTTAGGTCCAGACTGAAATAAAGTAGAGATTTACCCTGAGCATCGCTAGGCATTTGGAACATCCAAAGTCACCTAGGCCTACTGAGGGCATTTAGAGGATTATGCCGTTCACCACATGCAGAACACACTGCATCCAAAAGTTTCATCGCAGAAGGCCAAATTGCGTTCCAACGGTTTCCTTTGGATTGCCAGAGAAGATAGGTCTATGTGCTGGGTGATCCAGTTTGTCATGGAGAATCTCGGAAAAGGCAGGATTTCCCCCATTTGAAAGGGAGATAGTGGCGGCGTCAAGGCTGACTGAAAGACATTGCTGTTACCGTCTTCTAGTCACCTCTAGCAATGCCTCAGTGAAGGAAGTGAGTGTTCTCCTACTAATCCAGGTGTTCTCCAGTGCCTTGTTTGGAGTTCATGCTACGTTTGCCCTAGCTCAGTGCCAAGTAAACGTGACCCATAGCCTCAGGTAAGCACGAGTGTTTCCTCTCAGCAATGTTTTGTGTGCAGCCATCTCCATGAGCCGTGACTCGAGAGAGGGTTTGAACTCAACAACGGCTTTCCGTAGCCCTAAGAGAGTCACGTAGGAATTCCCTTCTGAGGGAGAGTGTGTGCCCTGTAGTTCCGTTTTATTTTCCGAGAAACATAACACAGAACAGACTGTGGGGTCAACTGTTTCTATGCAGAGGAAAGGGTAATGAACAGATTCTCGCTGGCAGAGCTTGATTTCTACAGCTCTAAGGCAGCCCCAGGACCACGTTTTTGCCAGTATTCCATTCAACGTGGCTCTGCCTCTGCGGAGGCCCTCTGAACTGCACTGAAAGAATCCCTGAGCCTAATGTGCATCCTGGCAACTCTTACCTGTCATCTCTCTATTGTGGAGCAAGGTACACGGTAGGTCCAGCCTGACAGAAAATGCTGAAAATCCGGTACAATTGTGAGGCATTTGGACGATCCAAAGTCACCTAGGCCGGACTAGTTCATGAAGCGTGTAATGCGATTCATGGCACGCAAAACAGCCCGCGTCCAACGAAGTGTGATCATAGAAAGGCCCAGTGGGGCTGAAAGTCTCCAGTGGTCAGTCAGAGATTGCTGGTTATTTTGCTGTGGTGTCAAGTTGGAAACGCGAGAATGTGGGAGAAGCCCGACTTTCTCCCTTTGGAAAGCAGCTCCATTGCAGCTTCCAAGCCTGCTGAAACCCACACCACCGCGACACTGCTCACTCCACAGATGCCGCTGAAGAGCAGTTAGTTTTTACCTGAAGAAACCAGGAGCTTGCAATTCCTTCCTGGGAGCTCACCACAGGAGCATACTGTAGCTAAAGTGCTAACTAAATGTGACCTCTAGTCTTGAGGTAAGGTGCACATTTTCCCATTACAAGAGAGAGGGGTGCACCAGTTGCCAGGAAGTCTTAGTCAATGGACGGCTTTAGCTTTAGTAGGGCTCACAGTGCTCAAGACTCTCACGTGGTCAGTTCTTTCCAAGGAAGTATACTGTGTCCCCATAGCCTTCTGAGCACAATCAAGGGATACACAGTTGTGGGAACATTCCTCACCATGCAGTTGGATGGGCCGGGACCTAATGTGTTCCCTATGGTTAGCGATCCACAGCTTTGAAACAGCCTCAGGAAGGCGGTTCGTGGCAGGCTTTCATTCCATGCGGGTCTGCCACTTGGAGGAAACGTAAGATGCCAAGAAAGAAACCACCGGGACTCCAATTCAGTTTGGGGACTCCTGCTCGAGGTCTCTCTAAGTGATGCGAATGTGGCCTTTAGGTCCAGACTGAAATAAAGTAGAGATTTACCCTGAGCATCGCTAGGCATTTGGAACATCCAAAGTCACCTAGGCCTACTGAGGGCATTTAGAGGATTATGCCGTTCACCACATGCAGAACACACTGCATCCAAAGGTTTCATCGCAGAAGGCCAAACTGCGTTCCAACGGTCTCCTTTGGATTGCCAGAGAAGATAGGTCTATGTGCTGGGTGATCCAGTTTGTCATGGAGAATCTCGGAAAAGGCAGGATTTCCCCCATTTGAAAGGTAGATAGTGGCGGCCTCAAGGCTGACTGAAAGACATTGCCATTACCCGTCTTCTAGACACCTCTAGGAAGGCGTCAGTGAAGAAAGTGAGTTTTCTCCTACGATTCCAGGAGGTCCCCAGTGTCTTGTTTTGAGTTCATGCTACGTTTGCCCTAGCTCAGTGCCAAGTAAACGTGACCCATAGCCTCAGGTAAGCACGAGTGTTTCCTCTCAGCAATGTTTTGTGTGCAGCCATCTCCATGAGCCGTGACTCGAGAGAGGGCTTTAATTATACTACGGCTTTCCGTAGACCTAAGAGAGTCACGTAGGAATTCCCTTCTGATTGAGAGTGTGTGCACTGTAGTTCCCTTTTATTTTCCGAGAAACATAACACAGAACAGACTGTTGGGGTCAACTCTTTCTATGCAGAGGGAAGGGTAATGAACAGATGCTCGCTGGCAGAGCTTGATTTCTACAGCTCTAAGGCAGCCGCACGACGACGTTTTTTCCAGTATTCCATTCAACGTGGCTCTCCCTCTGCGGAGGCCCTCTGAACTGCACTGAAAGTATCCCTGAGCCTAAAGGGCATCCTGGCAACTCTTACCTGTCATCTCTCTATTGTGAAGCAAGGCACACGGTAGGTCCAGGCTGACAGAAAAAGCTGAAAATCTGGTAAAATTATGAGGCATTTGGACGATCCAAAGTCACCTAGGCCGTACTAGTTCATGAAGCGTGTAATGCGATTCATGGCACGCAAAACAGCCCGCGTCCAACGAAGTGTGATCATAGAAAGGCCCAGTGGGGCTGAAAGTCTCCAGTGGTCAGTCAGAGATTGCTGGTTATTTTGCTGTGGTGTCAAGTTGGAAACGCGAGAATGTGGGAGAATCCGACATTCTCCTTTTGGAAAGCAGCTCCATTGCAGCTTCCAAGCCTGCTGAAACCCACACCACCGCGACACTGCTCACTCCACAGATGCCGCTGAAGAGCAGTTAGTTTTTACCTGAAGAAACCAGGAGCTTGCAATTCCTTCCTGGGAGTCACCACAGGAGCATACTGTAGCTAAAGTGCCAACTAAATGTGACCTCTAGTCTTGAGGTAAGGTGCACATTTTCCCATTACAAGAGAGAGGGGTGCACCAGTTGCCAGGAAGTCTTAGTCAATGGACGGCTTTAGCTTTAGTAGTGCTCACAGGGCTCAAGACTCTCACGTGGTCACTTCTTTCCAAGGAAGTACACTGTGTCCCCAAAGCCTTCTGAGCACAATCAAGGGATACACAGTTGTGGGAACATTCCTCACCATGCAGTTGGATGGGCCGGGAACTAATGTGTTCCCTATGGTTAGCGATCCACAGCTTTGAAACAGCCTCAGGAAGGCGGTTCGTGGCAGGCTTTCATTCCATGTTGGTCTGCCACTTGGAGGAAACGTAAGATGCCTTGAAAGAAACCACCGGGACTCCAATTCAGTTTGGGGACTCCTGTCGAGGTCTCTCTAAGTGATGCGAAAGTGGCCTTTAGGTCCAGACTGAAATAAAGTAGAGATTTACCCTGAGCATCGCTAGGCATTTGGAACATCCAAAGTCACCTAGGCCTACTGAGGGCATTTAGAGGATTATGCCGTTCACCACATGCAGAACACACTGCATCCAAAGGTTTCATCGCAGAAGGCCAAATTGCGTTCCGACGGTCTCCTTTGGATTGCCAGAGAAGATAGGTCTATGTGCTGGGTGATCCAGTTTGTCATGGAGAATCTCGGAAAAGGCAGGATTTCCCCCATTTGAAAGGGAGATAGTGGCGGCGTCAAGGCTGACTGAAAGACATTGCTGTTACCGTCTTCTAGTCACCTCTAGCAATGCCTCAGTGAAGGAAGTGAGTGTTCTCCTACTAATCCAGGTGTTCTCCAGTGCCTTGTTTGGAGTTCATGCTACGTTTGCCCTAGCTCAGTGCCAAGTAAACGTGACCCATAGCCTCAGGTAAGCACGAGTGTTTCCTCTCAGCAATGTTTTGTGTGCAGCCATCTCCATGAGCCGTGACTCGAGAGAGGGTTTGAACTCAACAACGGCTTTCCGTAGCCCTAAGAGAGTCACGTAGGAATTCCCTTCTGAGGGAGAGTGTGTGCCCTGTAGTTCCGTTTTATTTTCCGAGAAACATAACACAGAACAGACTGTGGGGTCAACTGTTTCTATGCAGAGGAAAGGGTAATGAACAGATTCTCGCTGGCAGAGCTTGATTTCTACAGCTCTAAGGCAGCCCCAGGACCACGTTTTTGCCAGTATTCCATTCAACGTGGCTCTGCCTCTGCGGAGGCCCTCTGAACTGCACTGAAAGAATCCCTGAGCCTAATGTGCATCCTGGCAACTCTTACCTGTCATCTCTCTATTGTGGAGCAAGGTACACGGTAGGTCCAGCCTGACAGAAAATGCTGAAAATCCGGTACAATTGTGAGGCATTTGGACGATCCAAAGTCACCTAGGCCGGACTAGTTCATGAAGCGTGTAATGCGATTCATGGCACGCAAAACAGCCCGCGTCCAACGAAGTGTGATCATAGAAAGGCCCAGTGGGGCTGAAAGTCTCCAGTGGTCAGTCAGAGATTGCTGGTTATTTTGCTGTGGTGTCAAGTTGGAAACGCGAGAATGTGGGAGAAGCCCGACTTTCTCCCTTTGGAAAGCAGCTCCATTGCAGCTTCCAAGCCTGCTGAAACCCACACCACCGCGACACTGCTCACTCCACAGATGCCGCTGAAGAGCAGTTAGTTTTTACCTGAAGAAACCAGGAGCTTGCAATTCCTTCCTGGGAGCTCACCACAGGAGCATACTGTAGCTAAAGTGCCAACTAAATGTGACCTCTAGTCTTGAGGTAAGGTGCACATTTTCCCATTACAAGAGAGAGGGGTGCACCAGTTGCCAGGAAGTCTTAGTCAATGGACGGCTTTAGCTTTAGTAGTGCTCACAGGGCTCAAGACTCTCACGTGGTCACTTCTTTCCAAGGAAGTATACTGTGTCCCCAAAGCCTTCTGAGCACAATCAAGGGATACACAGTTGTGGGAACATTCCTCACCATGCAGTTGGAAGGGCCGGGACCTAATGTGTTCCCTATGGTTAGCGATCCACAGCTTTGAAACAGCCTCAGGAAGGCGGTTCGTGGCAGGCTTTCATTCCATGCGGGTCTGCCACTTGGAGGAAACGTAAGATGCCTTGAAAGAAACCACCGGGACTCCAATTCAGTTTGGGGACTCCTGCTCGAGGTCTCTCTAAGTGATGCGAAAGTGGCCTTTAGGTCCAGACTGAAATAAAGTAGAGATTTACCCTGAGCATCGCTAGGCATTTGGAACATCCAAAGTCACCTAGGCCTACTGAGGGCATTTAGAGGATTATGCCGTTCACCACATGCAGAACACACTGCATCCAAAAGTTTCATCGCAGAAGGCCAAATTGCGTTCCAACGGTCTCCTTTGGATTGCCAGAGAAGATAGGTCTATGTGCTGGGTGATCCAGTTTGTCATGGAGAATCTCGGAAAAGGCAGGATTTCCCCCATTTGAAAGGGAGATAGTGGCGGCGTCAAGGCTGACTGAAAGACATTGCTGTTACCGTCTTCTAGTCACCTCTAGCAATGCCTCAGTGAAGGAAGTGAGTGTTCTCCTACTAATCCAGGTGTTCTCCAGTGCCTTGTTTGGAGTTCATGCTACGTTTGCCCTAGCTCAGTGCCAAGTAAACGTGACCCATAGCCTCAGGTAAGCACGAGTGTTTCCTCTCAGCAATGTTTTGTGTGCAGCCATCTCCATGAGCCGTGACTCGAGAGAGGGTTTGAACTCAACAACGGCTTTCCGTAGCCCTAAGAGAGTCACGTAGGAATTCCCTTCTGAGGGAGAGTGTGTGCCCTGTAGTTCCGTTTTATTTTCCGAGAAACATAACACAGAACAGACTGTGGGGTCAACTGTTTCTATGCAGAGGAAAGGGTAATGAACAGATTCTCGCTGGCAGAGCTTGATTTCTACAGCTCTAAGGCAGCCCCAGGACCACGTTTTTGCCAGTATTCCATTCAACGTGGCTCTGCCTCTGCGGAGGCCCTCTGAACTGCACTGAAAGAATCCCTGAGCCTAATGTGCATCCTGGCAACTCTTACCTGTCATCTCTCTATTGTGGAGCAAGGTACACGGTAGGTCCAGCCTGACAGAAAATGCTGAAAATCCGGTACAATTGTGAGGCATTTGGACGATCCAAAGTCACCTAGGCCGGACTAGTTCATGAAGCGTGTAATGCGATTCATGGCACGCAAAACAGCCCGCGTCCAACGAAGTGTGATCATAGAAAGGCCCAGTGGGGCTGAAAGTCTCCAGTGGTCAGTCAGAGATTGCTGGTTATTTTGCTGTGGTGTCAAGTTGGAAACGCGAGAATGTGGGAGAAGCCCGACTTTCTCCCTTTGGAAAGCAGCTCCATTGCAGCTTCCAAGCCTGCTGAAACCCACACCACCGCGACACTGCTCACTCCACAGATGCCGCTGAAGAGCAGTTAGTTTTTACCTGAAGAAACCAGGAGCTTGCAATTCCTTCCTGGGAGCTCACCACAGGAGCATACTGTAGCTAAAGTGCTAACTAAATGTGACCTCTAGTCTTGAGGTAAGGTGCACATTTTCCCATTACAAGAGAGAGGGGTGCACCAGTTGCCAGGAAGTCTTAGTCAATGGACGGCTTTAGCTTTAGTAGGGCTCACAGTGCTCAAGACTCTCACGTGGTCAGTTCTTTCCAAGGAAGTATACTGTGTCCCCATAGCCTTCTGAGCACAATCAAGGGATACACAGTTGTGGGAACATTCCTCACCATGCAGTTGGATGGGCCGGGAACTAATGTGTTCCCTATGGTTAGCGATCCACAGCTTTGAAACAGCCTCAGGAAGGCGGTTCGTGGCAGGCTTTCATTCCATGCGGGTCTGCCACTTGGAGGAAACGTAAGATGCCAAGAAAGAAACCACCGGGACTCCAATTCAGTTTGGGGTCTCCTGCTCGAGGTCTCTCTAAGTGATGCGAATGTGGCCTTTAGGTCCAGACTGAAATAAAGTAGAGATTTACCCTGAGCATCGCTAGGCATTTGGAACATCCAAAGTCACCTAGGCCTACTGAGGGCATTTAGAGGATTATGCCGTTCACCACATGCAGAACACACTGCATCCAAAGGTTTCATCGCAGAAGGCCAAACTGCGTTCCAACGGTCTCCTTTGGATTGCCAGAGAAGATAGGTCTATGTGCTGGGTGATCCAGTTTGTCATGGAGAATCTCGGAAAAGGCAGGATTTCCCCCATTTGAAAGGTAGATAGTGGCGGCCTCAAGGCTGACTGAAAGACATTGCCATTACCCGTCTTCTAGACACCTCTAGGAAGGCGTCAGTGAAGAAAGTGAGTTTTCTCCTACGATTCCAGGAGGTCCCCAGTGTCTTGTTTTGAGTTCATGCTACGTTTGCCCTAGCTCAGTGCCAAGTAAACGTGACCCATAGCCTCAGGTAAGCACGAGTGTTTCCTCTCAGCAATGTTTTGTGTGCAGCCATCTCCATGAGCCGTGACTCGAGAGAGGGCTTTAATTATACTACGGCTTTCCGTAGACCTAAGAGAGTCACGTAGGAATTCCCTTCTGATTGAGAGTGTGTGCACTGTAGTTCCCTTTTATTTTCCGAGAAACATAACACAGAACAGACTGTTGGGGTCAACTCTTTCTATGCAGAGGGAAGGGTAATGAACAGATGCTCGCTGGCAGAGCTTGATTTCTACAGCTCTAAGGCAGCCGCACGACGACGTTTTTTCCAGTATTCCATTCAACGTGGCTCTCCCTCTGCGGAGGCCCTCTGAACTGCACTGAAAGTATCCCTGAGCCTAAAGGGCATCCTGGCAACTCTTACCTGTCATCTCTCTATTGTGAAGCAAGGCACACGGTAGGTCCAGCCTGACAGAAAATGCTGAAAATCTGGTAAAATTATGAGGCATTTGGACGATCCAAAGTCACCTAGGCCGTACTAGTTCATGAAGCGTGTAATGCGATTCATGGCACGCAAAACAGCCCGCGTCCAACGAAGTGTGATCATAGAAAGGCCCAGTGGGGCTGAAAGTCTCCAGTGGTCAGTCAGAGATTGCTGGTTATTTTGCTGTGGTGTCAAGTTGGAAACGCGAGAATGTGGGAGAAGCCGACATTCTCCTTTTGGAAAGCAGCTCCATTGCAGCTTCCAAGCCTGCTGAAACCCACACCACCGCGACACTGCTCACTCCACAGATGCCGCTGAAGAGCAGTTAGTTTTTACCTGAAGAAACCAGGAGCTTGCAATTCCTTCCTGGGAGCTCACCACAGGAGCATACTGTAGCTAAAGTGCCAACTAAATGTGACCTCTAGTCTTGAGGTAAGGTGCACATTTTCCCATTACAAGAGAGAGGGGTGCACCAGTTGCCAGGAAGTCTTAGTCAATGGACGGCTTTAGCTTTAGTAGTGCTCACAGGGCTCAAGACTCTCACGTGGTCACTTCTTTCCAAGGAAGTACACTGTGTCCCCAAAGCCTTCTGAGCACAATCAAGGGATACACAGTTGTGGGAACATTCCTCACCATGCAGTTGGAAGGGCCGGGACCTAATGTGTTCCCTATGGTTAGTGATCCACAGCATTGAAACAGCCTCAGGAAGGCGGTTCGTGGCAGGCTTTCATTCCATGCGGGTCTGCCACTTGGAGGAAACGTAAGATGCCTTGAAAGAAACCACCGGGACTCCAATTCAGTTTGGGGACTCCTGCTCGAGGTCTCTCTAAGTGATGCGAAAGTGGCCTTTAGGTCCAGACTGAAATAAAGTAGAGATTTACCCTGAGCATCGCTAGGCATTTGGAACATCCAAAGTCACCTAGGCCTACTGAGGGCATTTAGAGGATTATGCCGTTCACCACATGCAGAACACACTGCATCCAAAAGTTTCATCGCAGAAGGCCAAATTGCGTTCCAACGGTTTCCTTTGGATTGCCAGAGAAGATAGGTCTATGTGCTGGGTGATCCAGTTTGTCATGGAGAATCTCGGAAAAGGCAGGATTTCCCCCATTTGAAAGGGAGATAGTGGCGGCGTCAAGGCTGACTGAAAGACATTGCTGTTACCGTCTTCTAGTCACCTCTAGCAATGCCTCAGTGAAGGAAGTGAGTGTTCTCCTACTAATCCAGGTGTTCTCCAGTGCCTTGTTTGGAGTTCATGCTACGTTTGCCCTAGCTCAGTGCCAAGTAAACGTGACCCATAGCCTCAGGTAAGCACGAGTGTTTCCTCTCAGCAATGTTTTGTGTGCAGCCATCTCCATGAGCCGTGACTCGAGAGAGGGTTTGAACTCAACAACGGCTTTCCGTAGCCCTAAGAGAGTCACGTAGGAATTCCCTTCTGAGGGAGAGTGTGTGCCCTGTAGTTCCGTTTTATTTTCCGAGAAACATAACACAGAACAGACTGTGGGGTCAACTGTTTCTATGCAGAGGAAAGGGTAATGAACAGATTCTCGCTGGCAGAGCTTGATTTCTACAGCTCTAAGGCAGCCCCAGGACCACGTTTTTGCCAGTATTCCATTCAACGTGGCTCTGCCTCTGCGGAGGCCCTCTGAACTGCACTGAAAGAATCCCTGAGCCTAATGTGCATCCTGGCAACTCTTACCTGTCATCTCTCTATTGTGGAGCAAGGTACACGGTAGGTCCAGCCTGACAGAAAATGCTGAAAATCCGGTACAATTGTGAGGCATTTGGACGATCCAAAGTCACCTAGGCCGGACTAGTTCATGAAGCGTGTAATGCGATTCATGGCACGCAAAACAGCCCGCGTCCAACGAAGTGTGATCATAGAAAGGCCCAGTGGGGCTGAAAGTCTCCAGTGGTCAGTCAGAGATTGCTGGTTATTTTGCTGTGGTGTCAAGTTGGAAACGCGAGAATGTGGGAGAAGCCCGACTTTCTCCCTTTGGAAAGCAGCTCCATTGCAGCTTCCAAGCCTGCTGAAACCCACACCACCGCGACACTGCTCACTCCACAGATGCCGCTGAAGAGCAGTTAGTTTTTACCTGAAGAAACCAGGAGCTTGCAATTCCTTCCTGGGAGCTCACCACAGGAGCATACTGTAGCTAAAGTGCTAACTAAATGTGACCTCTAGTCTTGAGGTAAGGTGCACATTTTCCCATTACAAGAGAGAGGGGTGCACCAGTTGCCAGGAAGTCTTAGTCAATGGACGGCTTTAGCTTTAGTAGGGCTCACAGTGCTCAAGACTCTCACGTGGTCAGTTCTTTCCAAGGAAGTATACTGTGTCCCCATAGCCTTCTGAGCACAATCAAGGGATACACAGTTGTGGGAACATTCCTCACCATGCAGTTGGATGGGCCGGGAACTAATGTGTTCCCTATGGTTAGCGATCCACAGCTTTGAAACAGCCTCAGGAAGGCGGTTCGTGGCAGGCTTTCATTCCATGCGGGTCTGCCACTTGGAGGAAACGTAAGATGCCAAGAAAGAAACCACCGGGACTCCAATTCAGTTTGGGGTCTCCTGCTCGAGGTCTCTCTAAGTGATGCGAATGTGGCCTTTAGGTCCAGACTGAAATAAAGTAGAGATTTACCCTGAGCATCGCTAGGCATTTGGAACATCCAAAGTCACCTAGGCCTACTGAGGGCATTTAGAGGATTATGCCGTTCACCACATGCAGAACACACTGCATCCAAAAGTTTCATCGCAGAAGGCCAAATTGCGTTCCAACGGTCTCCTTTGGATTGCCAGAGAAGATAGGTCTATGTGCTGGGTGATCCAGTTTGTCATGGAGAATCTCGGAAAAGGCAGGATTTCCCCCATTTGAAAGGGAGATAGTGGCGGCGTCAAGGCTGACTGAAAGACATTGCTGTTACCGTCTTCTAGTCACCTCTAGCAATGCCTCAGTGAAGGAAGTGAGTGTTCTCCTACTAATCCAGGTGTTCTCCAGTGCCTTGTTTGGAGTTCATGCTACGTTTGCCCTAGCTCAGTGCCAAGTAAACGTGACCCATAGCCTCAGGTAAGCACGAGTGTTTCCTCTCAGCAATGTTTTGTGTGCAGCCATCTCCATGAGCCGTGACTCGAGAGAGGGTTTGAACTCAACAACGGCTTTCCGTAGCCCTAAGAGAGTCACGTAGGAATTCCCTTCTGAGGGAGAGTGTGTGCCCTGTAGTTCCGTTTTATTTTCCGAGAAACATAACACAGAACAGACTGTGGGGTCAACTGTTTCTATGCAGAGGAAAGGGTAATGAACAGATTCTCGCTGGCAGAGCTTGATTTCTACAGCTCTAAGGCAGCCCCAGGACCACGTTTTTGCCAGTATTCCATTCAACGTGGCTCTGCCTCTGCGGAGGCCCTCTGAACTGCACTGAAAGAATCCCTGAGCCTAATGTGCATCCTGGCAACTCTTACCTGTCATCTCTCTATTGTGGAGCAAGGTACACGGTAGGTCCAGCCTGACAGAAAATGCTGAAAATCCGGTACAATTGTGAGGCATTTGGACGATCCAAAGTCACCTAGGCCGGACTAGTTCATGAAGCGTGTAATGCGATTCATGGCACGCAAAACAGCCCGCGTCCAACGAAGTGTGATCATAGAAAGGCCCAGTGGGGCTGAAAGTCTCCAGTGGTCAGTCAGAGATTGCTGGTTATTTTGCTGTGGTGTCAAGTTGGAAACGCGAGAATGTGGGAGAAGCCCGACTTTCTCCCTTTGGAAAGCAGCTCCATTGCAGCTTCCAAGCCTGCTGAAACCCACACCACCGCGACACTGCTCACTCCACAGATGCCGCTGAAGAGCAGTTAGTTTTTACCTGAAGAAACCAGGAGCTTGCAATTCCTTCCTGGGAGCTCACCACAGGAGCATACTGTAGCTAAAGTGCCAACTAAATGTGACCTCTAGTCTTGAGGTAAGGTGCACATTTTCCCATTACAAGAGAGAGGGGTGCACCAGTTGCCAGGAAGTCTTAGTCAATGGACGGCTTTAGCTTTAGTAGTGCTCACAGGGCTCAAGACTCTCACGTGGTCACTTCTTTCCAAGGAAGTACACTGTGTCCCCAAAGCCTTCTGAGCACAATCAAGGGATACACAGTTGTGGGAACATTCCTCACCATGCAGTTGGAAGGGCCGGGACCTAATGTGTTCCCTATGGTTAGCGATCCACAGCTTTGAAACAGCCTCAGGAAGGCGGTTCGTGGCAGGCTTTCATTCCATGCGGGTCTGCCACTTGGAGGAAACGTAAGATGCCTTGAAAGAAACCACCGGGACTCCAATTCAGTTTGGGGACTCCTGCTCGAGGTCTCTCTAAGTGATGCGAAAGTGGCCTTTAGGTCCAGACTGAAATAAAGTAGAGATTTACCCTGAGCATCGCTAGGCATTTGGAACATCCAAAGTCACCTAGGCCTACTGAGGGCATTTAGAGGATTATGCCGTTCACCACATGCAGAACACACTGCATCCAAAAGTTTCATCGCAGAAGGCCAAATTGCGTTCCAACGGTCTCCTTTGGATTGCCAGAGAAGATAGGTCTATGTGCTGGGTGATCCAGTTTGTCATGGAGAATCTCGGAAAAGGCAGGATTTCCCCCATTTGAAAGGGAGATAGTGGCGGCGTCAAGGCTGACTGAAAGACATTGCTGTTACCGTCTTCTAGTCACCTCTAGCAATGCCTCAGTGAAGGAAGTGAGTGTTCTCCTACTAATCCAGGTGTTCTCCAGTGCCTTGTTTGGAGTTCATGCTACGTTTGCCCTAGCTCAGTGCCAAGTAAACGTGACCCATAGCCTCAGGTAAGCACGAGTGTTTCCTCTCAGCAATGTTTTGTGTGCAGCCATCTCCATGAGCCGTGACTCGAGAGAGGGTTTGAACTCAACAACGGCTTTCCGTAGCCCTAAGAGAGTCACGTAGGAATTCCCTTCTGAGGGAGAGTGTGTGCCCTGTAGTTCCGTTTTATTTTCCGAGAAACATAACACAGAACAGACTGTGGGGTCAACTGTTTCTATGCAGAGGAAAGGGTAATGAACAGATTCTCGCTGGCAGAGCTTGATTTCTACAGCTCTAAGGCAGCCCCAGGACCACGTTTTTGCCAGTATTCCATTCAACGTGGCTCTGCCTCTGCGGAGGCCCTCTGAACTGCACTGAAAGAATCCCTGAGCCTAATGTGCATCCTGGCAACTCTTACCTGTCATCTCTCTATTGTGGAGCAAGGTACACGGTAGGTCCAGCCTGACAGAAAATGCTGAAAATCCGGTACAATTGTGAGGCATTTGGACGATCCAAAGTCACCTAGGCCGGACTAGTTCATGAAGCGTGTAATGCGATTCATGGCACGCAAAACAGCCCGCGTCCAACGAAGTGTGATCATAGAAAGGCCCAGTGGGGCTGAAAGTCTCCAGTGGTCAGTCAGAGATTGCTGGTTATTTTGCTGTGGTGTCAAGTTGGAAACGCGAGAATGTGGGAGAAGCCCGACTTTCTCCCTTTGGAAAGCAGCTCCATTGCAGCTTCCAAGCCTGCTGAAACCCACACCACCGCGACACTGCTCACTCCACAGATGCCGCTGAAGAGCAGTTAGTTTTTACCTGAAGAAACCAGGAGCTTGCAATTCCTTCCTGGGAGCTCACCACAGGAGCATACTGTAGCTAAAGTGCCAACTAAATGTGACCTCTAGTCTTGAGGTAAGGTGCACATTTTCCCATTACAAGAGAGAGGGGTGCACCAGTTGCCAGGAAGTCTTAGTCAATGGACGGCTTTAGCTTTAGTAGTGCTCACAGGGCTCAAGACTCTCACGTGGTCACTTCTTTCCAAGGAAGTACACTGTGTCCCCAAAGCCTTCTGAGCACAATCAAGGGATACACAGTTGTGGGAACATTCCTCACCATGCAGTTGGAAGGGCCGGGACCTAATGTGTTCCCTATGGTTAGCGATCCACAGCTTTGAAACAGCCTCAGGAAGGCGGTTCGTGGCAGGCTTTCATTCCATGCGGGTCTGCCACTTGGAGGAAACGTAAGATGCCTTGAAAGAAACCACCGGGACTCCAATTCAGTTTGGGGACTCCTGCTCGAGGTCTCTCTAAGTGATGCGAAAGTGGCCTTTAGGTCCAGACTGAAATAAAGTAGAGATTTACCCTGAGCATCGCTAGGCATTTGGAACATCCAAAGTCACCTAGGCCTACTGAGGGCATTTAGAGGATTATGCCGTTCACCACATGCAGAACACACTGCATCCAAAAGTTTCATCGCAGAAGGCCAAATTGCGTTCCAACGGTCTCCTTTGGATTGCCAGAGAAGATAGGTCTATGTGCTGGGTGATCCAGTTTGTCATGGAGAATCTCGGAAAAGGCAGGATTTCCCCCATTTGAAAGGGAGATAGTGGCGGCGTCAAGGCTGACTGAAAGACATTGCTGTTACCGTCTTCTAGTCACCTCTAGCAATGCCTCAGTGAAGGAAGTGAGTGTTCTCCTACTAATCCAGGTGTTCTCCAGTGCCTTGTTTGCAGTTCATGCTACGTTTGCCCTAGCTCAGTGCCAAGTAAACGTGACCCATAGCCTCAGGTAAGCACGAGTGTTTCCTCTCAGCAATGTTTTGTGTGCAGCCATCTCCATGAGCCGTGACTCGAGAGAGGGTTTGAACTCAACAACGGCTTTCCGTAGCCCTAAGAGAGTCACGTAGGAATTCCCTTCTGAGGGAGAGTGTGTGCCCTGTAGTTCCGTTTTATTTTCCGAGAAACATAACACAGAACAGACTGTGGGGTCAACTGTTTCTATGCAGAGGAAAGGGTAATGAACAGATTCTCGCTGGCAGAGCTTGATTTCTACAGCTCTAAGGCAGCCCCAGGACCACGTTTTTGCCAGTATTCCATTCAACGTGGCTCTGCCTCTGCGGAGGCCCTCTGAACTGCACTGAAAGAATCCCTGAGCCTAATGTGCATCCTGGCAACTCTTACCTGTCATCTCTCTATTGTGGAGCAAGGTACACGGTAGGTCCAGCCTGACAGAAAATGCTGAAAATCCGGTACAATTGTGAGGCATTTGGACGATCCAAAGTCACCTAGGCCGGACTAGTTCATGAAGCGTGTAATGCGATTCATGGCACGCAAAACAGCCCGCGTCCAACGAAGTGTGATCATAGAAAGGCCCAGTGGGGCTGAAAGTCTCCAGTGGTCAGTCAGAGATTGCTGGTTATTTTGCTGTGGTGTCAAGTTGGAAACGCGAGAATGTGGGAGAAGCCCGACTTTCTCCCTTTGGAAAGCAGCTCCATTGCAGCTTCCAAGCCTGCTGAAACCCACACCACCGCGACACTGCTCACTCCACAGATGCCGCTGAAGAGCAGTTAGTTTTTACCTGAAGAAACCAGGAGCTTGCAATTCCTTCCTGGGAGCTCACCACAGGAGCATACTGTAGCTAAAGTGCCAACTAAATGTGACCTCTAGTCTTGAGGTAAGGTGCACATTTTCCCATTACAAGAGAGAGGGGTGCACCAGTTGCCAGGAAGTCTTAGTCAATGGACGGCTTTAGCTTTAGTAGGGCTCACAGTGCTCAAGACTCTCACGTGGTCAGTTCTTTCCAAGGAAGTATACTGTGTCCCCATAGCCTTCTGAGCACAATCAAGGGATACACAGTTGTGGGAACATTCCTCACCATGCAGTTGGATGGGCCGGGAACTAATGTGTTCCCTATGGTTAGCGATCCACAGCTTTGAAACAGCCTCAGGAAGGCGGTTCGTGGCAGGCTTTCATTCCATGCGGGTCTGCCACTTGGAGGAAACGTAAGATGCCAAGAAAGAAACCACCGGGACTCCAATTCAGTTTGGGGTCTCCTGCTCGAGGTCTCTCTAAGTGATGCGAATGTGGCCTTTAGGTCCAGACTGAAATAAACTAGAGATTTACCCTGAGCATCGCTAGGCATTTGGAACATCCAAAGTCACCTAGGCCTACTGAGGGCATTTAGAGGATTATGCCGTTCACCACATGCAGAACACACTGCATCCAAAGGTTTCATCGCAGAAGGCCAAACTGCGTTCCAACGGTCTCCTTTGGATTGCCAGAGAAGATAGGTCTATGTGCTGGGTGATCCAGTTTGTCATGGAGAATCTCGGAAAAGGCAGGATTTCCCCCATTTGAAAGGTAGATAGTGGCGGCCTCAAGGCTGACTGAAAGACATTGCCATTACCCGTCTTCTAGACACCTCTAGGAAGGCGTCAGTGAAGAAAGTGAGTTTTCTCCTACGATTCCAGGAGGTCCCCAGTGTCTTGTTTTGAGTTCATGCTACGTTTGCCCTAGCTCAGTGCCAAGTAAACGTGACCCATAGCCTCAGGTAAGCACGAGTGTTTCCTCTCAGCAATGTTTTGTGTGCAGCCATCTCCATGAGCCGTGACTCGAGAGAGGGCTTTAATTATACTACGGCTTTCCGTAGACCTAAGAGAGTCACGTAGGAATTCCCTTCTGATTGAGAGTGTGTGCACTGTAGTTCCCTTTTATTTTCCGAGAAACATAACACAGAACAGACTGTTGGGGTCAACTCTTTCTATGCAGAGGGAAGGGTAATGAACAGATGCTCGCTGGCAGAGCTTGATTTCTACAGCTCTAAGGCAGCCGCACGACGACGTTTTTTCCAGTATTCCATTCAACGTGGCTCTCCCTCTGCGGAGGCCCTCTGAACTGCACTGAAAGTATCCCTGAGCCTAAAGGGCATCCTGGCAACTCTTACCTGTCATCTCTCTATTGTGAAGCAAGGCACACGGTAGGTCCAGCCTGACAGAAAATGCTGAAAATCTGGTAAAATTATGAGGCATTTGGACGATCCAAAGTCACCTAGGCCGTACTAGTTCATGAAGCGTGTAATGCGATTCATGGCACGCAAAACAGCCCGCGTCCAACGAAGTGTGATCATAGAAAGGCCCAGTGGGGCTGAAAGTCTCCAGTGGTCAGTCAGAGATTGCTGGTTATTTTGCTGTGGTGTCAAGTTGGAAACGCGAGAATGTGGGAGAAGCCGACATTCTCCTTTTGGAAAGCAGCTCCATTGCAGCTTCCAAGCCTGCTGAAACCCACACCACCGCGACACTGCTCACTCCACAGATGCCGCTGAAGAGCAGTTAGTTTTTACCTGAAGAAACCAGGAGCTTGCAATTCCTTCCTGGGAGCTCACCACAGGAGCATACTGTAGCTAAAGTGCCAACTAAATGTGACCTCTAGTCTTGAGGTAAGGTGCACATTTTCCCATTACAAGAGAGAGGGGTGCACCAGTTGCCAGGAAGTCTTAGTCAATGGACGGCTTTAGCTTTAGTAGTGCTCACAGGGCTCAAGACTCTCACGTGGTCACTTCTTTCCAAGGAAGTACACTGTGTCCCCAAAGCCTTCTGAGCACAATCAAGGGATACACAGTTGTGGGAACATTCCTCACCATGCAGTTGGAAGGGCCGGGACCTAATGTGTTCCCTATGGTTAGCGATCCACAGCTTTGAAACAGCCTCAGGAAGGCGGTTCGTGGCAGGCTTTCATTCCATGCGGGTCTGCCACTTGGAGGAAACGTAAGATGCCTTGAAAGAAACCACCGGGACTCCAATTCAGTTTGGGGACTCCTGCTCGAGGTCTCTCTAAGTGATGCGAAAGTGGCCTTTAGGTCCAGACTGAAATAAAGTAGAGATTTACCCTGAGCATCGCTAGGCATTTGGAACATCCAAAGTCACCTAGGCCTACTGAGGGCATTTAGAGGATTATGCCGTTCACCACATGCAGAACACACTGCATCCAAAAGTTTCATCGCAGAAGGCCAAATTGCGTTCCAACGGTTTCCTTTGGATTGCCAGAGAAGATAGGTCTATGTGCTGGGTGATCCAGTTTGTCATGGAGAATCTCGGAAAAGGCAGGATTTCCCCCATTTGAAAGGGAGATAGTGGCGGCGTCAAGGCTGACTGAAAGACATTGCTGTTACCGTCTTCTAGTCACCTCTAGCAATGCCTCAGTGAAGGAAGTGAGTGTTCTCCTACTAATCCAGGTGTTCTCCAGTGCCTTGTTTGGAGTTCATGCTACGTTTGCCCTAGCTCAGTGCCAAGTAAACGTGACCCATAGCCTCAGGTAAGCACGAGTGTTTCCTCTCAGCAATGTTTTGTGTGCAGCCATCTCCATGAGCCGTGACTCGAGAGATGGCTTTAATTATACTACGGCTTTCCGTAGACCTAAGAGAGTCACCTAGGAATTCCCTTCTGATTTAGAGTGTGTGCACTGTAGTTCCCTTTTATTTTCCGAGAAACATAACACAGAACAGACTGTTGGGGTCAACTCTTTCTATGCAGAGGGAAGGGTAATGAACAGATGCTCGCTGGCAGAGCTTGATTTCTACAGCTCTAAGGCAGCCGCACGATGACGTTTTTTCCAGTATTCCATTCAACGTGGCTCTGCCTCTGCGGAGGCCCTCTGAACTGCACTGAAAGTATCCCTGAGCCTAATGTGCATCCTGGCAACTCTTACCTGTCATCTCTCTATTGTGAAGCAAGGCACACGGTAGGTCCAGGCTGACAGAAAATGCTGAAAATCTGGTAAAATTATGAGGCATTTGGACGATCCAAAGTCACCTAGGCCGTACTAGTTCATGAAGCGTGTAATGCGATTCATGGCACGCAAAACAGCCCGCGTCCAACGAAGTGTGATCATAGAAAGGCCCAGTGGGGCTGAAAGTCTCCAGTGGTCAGTCAGAGATTGCTGGTTATTTTGCTGTGGTGTCAAGTTGGAAACGCGAGAATGTGGGAGAAGCCCGACTTTCTCCCTTTGGAAAGCAGCTCCATTGCAGCTTCCAAGCCTGCTGAAACCCACACCACCGCGACACTGCTCACTCCACAGATGCCGCTGAAGAGCAGTTAGTTTTTACCTGAAGAAACCAGGAGCTTGCAATTCCTTCCTGGGAGCTCACCACAGGAGCATACTGTAGCTAAAGTGCTAACTAAATGTGACCTCTAGTCTTGAGGTAAGGTGCACATTTTCCCATTACAAGAGAGAGGGGTGCACCAGTTGCCAGGAAGTCTTAGTCAATGGACGGCTTTAGCTTTAGTAGGGCTCACAGTGCTCAAGACTCTCACGTGGTCAGTTCTTTCCAAGGAAGTATACTGTGTCCCCATAGCCTTCTGAGCACAATCAAGGGATACACAGTTGTGGGAACATTCCTCACCATGCAGTTGGATGGGCCGGGAACTAATGTGTTCCCTATGGTTAGCGATCCACAGCTTTGAAACAGCCTCAGGAAGGCGGTTCGTGGCAGGCTTTCATTCCATGCGGGTCTGCCACTTGGAGGAAACGTAAGATGCCAAGAAAGAAACCACCGGGACTCCAATTCAGTTTGGGGTCTCCTGCTCGAGGTCTCTCTAAGTGATGCGAATGTGGCCTTTAGGTCCAGACTGAAATAAACTAGAGATTTACCCTGAGCATCGCTAGGCATTTGGAACATCCAAAGTCACCTAGGCCTACTGAGGGCATTTAGAGGATTATGCCGTTCACCACATGCAGAACACACTGCATCCAAAGGTTTCATCGCAGAAGGCCAAACTGCGTTCCAACGGTCTCCTTTGGATTGCCAGAGAAGATAGGTCTATGTGCTGGGTGATCCAGTTTGTCATGGAGAATCTCGGAAAAGGCAGGATTTCCCCCATTTGAAAGGGAGATAGTGGCGGCGTCAAGGCTGACTGAAAGACATTGCTGTTACCGTCTTCTAGTCACCTCTAGCAATGCCTCAGTGAAGGAAGTGAGTGTTCTCCTACTAATCCAGGTGTTCTCCAGTGCCTTGTTTGGAGTTCATGCTACGTTTGCCCTAGCTCAGTGCCAAGTAAACGTGACCCATAGCCTCAGGTAAGCACGAGTGTTTCCTCTCAGCAATGTTTTGTGTGCAGCCATCTCCATGAGCCGTGACTCGAGAGAGGGTTTGAACTCAACAACGGCTTTCCGTAGCCCTAAGAGAGTCACGTAGGAATTCCCTTCTGAGGGAGAGTGTGTGCCCTGTAGTTCCGTTTTATTTTCCGAGAAACATAACACAGAACAGACTGTGGGGTCAACTGTTTCTATGCAGAGGAAAGGGTAATGAACAGATTCTCGCTGGCAGAGCTTGATTTCTACAGCTCTAAGGCAGCCCCAGGACCACGTTTTTGCCAGTATTCCATTCAACGTGGCTCTGCCTCTGCGGAGGCCCTCTGAACTGCACTGAAAGAATCCCTGAGCCTAATGTGCATCCTGGCAACTCTTACCTGTCATCTCTCTATTGTGGAGCAAGGTACACGGTAGGTCCAGCCTGACAGAAAATGCTGAAAATCCGGTACAATTGTGAGGCATTTGGACGATCCAAAGTCACCTAGGCCGGACTAGTTCATGAAGCGTGTAATGCGATTCATGGCACGCAAAACAGCCCGCGTCCAACGAAGTGTGATCATAGAAAGGCCCAGTGGGGCTGAAAGTCTCCAGTGGTCAGTCAGAGATTGCTGGTTATTTTGCTGTGGTGTCAAGTTGGAAACGCGAGAATGTGGGAGAAGCCCGACTTTCTCCCTTTGGAAAGCAGCTCCATTGCAGCTTCCAAGCCTGCTGAAACCCACACCACCGCGACACTGCTCACTCCACAGATGCCGCTGAAGAGCAGTTAGTTTTTACCTGAAGAAACCAGGAGCTTGCAATTCCTTCCTGGGAGCTCACCACAGGAGCATACTGTAGCTAAAGTGCCAACTAAATGTGACCTCTAGTCTTGAGGTAAGGTGCACATTTTCCCATTACAAGAGAGAGGGGTGCACCAGTTGCCAGGAAGTCTTAGTCAATGGACGGCTTTAGCTTTAGTAGTGCTCACAGGGCTCAAGACTCTCACGTGGTCACTTCTTTCCAAGGAAGTACACTGTGTCCCCAAAGCCTTCTGAGCACAATCAAGGGATACACAGTTGTGGGAACATTCCTCACCATGCAGTTGGAAGGGCCGGGACCTAATGTGTTCCCTATGGTTAGCGATCCACAGCTTTGAAACAGCCTCAGGAAGGCGGTTCGTGGCAGGCTTTCATTCCATGCGGGTCTGCCACTTGGAGGAAACGTAAGATGCCTTGAAAGAAACCACCGGGACTCCAATTCAGTTTGGGGACTCCTGCTCGAGGTCTCTCTAAGTGATGCGAAAGTGGCCTTTAGGTCCAGACTGAAATAAAGTAGAGATTTACCCTGAGCATCGCTAGGCATTTGGAACATCCAAAGTCACCTAGGCCTACTGAGGGCATTTAGAGGATTATGCCGTTCACCACATGCAGAACACACTGCATCCAAAAGTTTCATCGCAGAAGGCCAAATTGCGTTCCAACGGTCTCCTTTGGATTGCCAGAGAAGATAGGTCTATGTGCTGGGTGATCCAGTTTGTCATGGAGAATCTCGGAAAAGGCAGGATTTCCCCCATTTGAAAGGGAGATAGTGGCGGCGTCAAGGCTGACTGAAAGACATTGCTGTTACCGTCTTCTAGTCACCTCTAGCAATGCCTCAGTGAAGGAAGTGAGTGTTCTCCTACTAATCCAGGTGTTCTCCAGTGCCTTGTTTGGAGTTCATGCTACGTTTGCCCTAGCTCAGTGCCAAGTAAACGTGACCCATAGCCTCAGGTAAGCACGAGTGTTTCCTCTCAGCAATGTTTTGTGTGCAGCCATCTCCATGAGCCGTGACTCGAGAGAGGGTTTGAACTCAACAACGGCTTTCCGTAGCCCTAAGAGAGTCACGTAGGAATTCCCTTCTGAGGGAGAGTGTGTGCCCTGTAGTTCCGTTTTATTTTCCGAGAAACATAACACAGAACAGACTGTGGGGTCAACTGTTTCTATGCAGAGGAAAGGGTAATGAACAGATTCTCGCTGGCAGAGCTTGATTTCTACAGCTCTAAGGCAGCCCCAGGACCACGTTTTTGCCAGTATTCCATTCAACGTGGCTCTGCCTCTGCGGAGGCCCTCTGAACTGCACTGAAAGAATCCCTGAGCCTAATGTGCATCCTGGCAACTCTTACCTGTCATCTCTCTATTGTGGAGCAAGGTACACGGTAGGTCCAGCCTGACAGAAAATGCTGAAAATCCGGTACAATTGTGAGGCATTTGGACGATCCAAAGTCACCTAGGCCGGACTAGTTCATGAAGCGTGTAATGCGATTCATGGCACGCAAAACAGCCCGCGTCCAACGAAGTGTGATCATAGAAAGGCCCAGTGGGGCTGAAAGTCTCCAGTGGTCAGTCAGAGATTGCTGGTTATTTTGCTGTGGTGTCAAGTTGGAAACGCGAGAATGTGGGAGAAGCCCGACTTTCTCCCTTTGGAAAGCAGCTCCATTGCAGCTTCCAAGCCTGCTGAAACCCACACCACCGCGACACTGCTCACTCCACAGATGCCGCTGAAGAGCAGTTAGTTTTTACCTGAAGAAACCAGGAGCTTGCAATTCCTTCCTGGGAGCTCACCACAGGAGCATACTGTAGCTAAAGTGCCAACTAAATGTGACCTCTAGTCTTGAGGTAAGGTGCACATTTTCCCATTACAAGAGAGAGGGGTGCACCAGTTGCCAGGAAGTCTTAGTCAATGGACGGCTTTAGCTTTAGTAGTGCTCACAGGGCTCAAGACTCTCACGTGGTCACTTCTTTCCAAGGAAGTACACTGTGTCCCCAAAGCCTTCTGAGCACAATCAAGGGATACACAGTTGTGGGAACATTCCTCACCATGCAGTTGGAAGGGCCGGGACCTAATGTGTTCCCTATGGTTAGCGATCCACAGCTTTGAAACAGCCTCAGGAAGGCGGTTCGTGGCAGGCTTTCATTCCATGCGGGTCTGCCACTTGGAGGAAACGTAAGATGCCTTGAAAGAAACCACCGGGACTCCAATTCAGTTTGGGGACTCCTGCTCGAGGTCTCTCTAAGTGATGCGAAAGTGGCCTTTAGGTCCAGACTGAAATAAAGTAGAGATTTACCCTGAGCATCGCTAGGCATTTGGAACATCCAAAGTCACCTAGGCCTACTGAGGGCATTTAGAGGATTATGCCGTTCACCACATGCAGAACACACTGCATCCAAAAGTTTCATCGCAGAAGGCCAAATTGCGTTCCAACGGTCTCCTTTGGATTGCCAGAGAAGATAGGTCTATGTGCTGGGTGATCCAGTTTGTCATGGAGAATCTCGGAAAAGGCAGGATTTCCCCCATTTGAAAGGGAGATAGTGGCGGCGTCAAGGCTGACTGAAAGACATTGCTGTTACCGTCTTCTAGTCACCTCTAGCAATGCCTCAGTGAAGGAAGTGAGTGTTCTCCTACTAATCCAGGTGTTCTCCAGTGCCTTGTTTGCAGTTCATGCTACGTTTGCCCTAGCTCAGTGCCAAGTAAACGTGACCCATAGCCTCAGGTAAGCACGAGTGTTTCCTCTCAGCAATGTTTTGTGTGCAGCCATCTCCATGAGCCGTGACTCGAGAGAGGGTTTGAACTCAACAACGGCTTTCCGTAGCCCTAAGAGAGTCACGTAGGAATTCCCTTCTGAGGGAGAGTGTGTGCCCTGTAGTTCCGTTTTATTTTCCGAGAAACATAACACAGAACAGACTGTGGGGTCAACTGTTTCTATGCAGAGGAAAGGGTAATGAACAGATTCTCGCTGGCAGAGCTTGATTTCTACAGCTCTAAGGCAGCCCCAGGACCACGTTTTTGCCAGTATTCCATTCAACGTGGCTCTGCCTCTGCGGAGGCCCTCTGAACTGCACTGAAAGAATCCCTGAGCCTAATGTGCATCCTGGCAACTCTTACCTGTCATCTCTCTATTGTGGAGCAAGGTACACGGTAGGTCCAGCCTGACAGAAAATGCTGAAAATCCGGTACAATTGTGAGGCATTTGGACGATCCAAAGTCACCTAGGCCGGACTAGTTCATGAAGCGTGTAATGCGATTCATGGCACGCAAAACAGCCCGCGTCCAACGAAGTGTGATCATAGAAAGGCCCAGTGGGGCTGAAAGTCTCCAGTGGTCAGTCAGAGATTGCTGGTTATTTTGCTGTGGTGTCAAGTTGGAAACGCGAGAATGTGGGAGAAGCCCGACTTTCTCCCTTTGGAAAGCAGCTCCATTGCAGCTTCCAAGCCTGCTGAAACCCACACCACCGCGACACTGCTCACTCCACAGATGCCGCTGAAGAGCAGTTAGTTTTTACCTGAAGAAACCAGGAGCTTGCAATTCCTTCCTGGGAGCTCACCACAGGAGCATACTGTAGCTAAAGTGCTAACTAAATGTGACCTCTAGTCTTGAGGTAAGGTGCACATTTTCCCATTACAAGAGAGAGGGGTGCACCAGTTGCCAGGAAGTCTTAGTCAATGGACGGCTTTAGCTTTAGTAGGGCTCACAGTGCTCAAGACTCTCACGTGGTCAGTTCTTTCCAAGGAAGTATACTGTGTCCCCATAGCCTTCTGAGCACAATCAAGGGATACACAGTTGTGGGAACATTCCTCACCATGCAGTTGGATGGGCCGGGAACTAATGTGTTCCCTATGGTTAGCGATCCACAGCTTTGAAACAGCCTCAGGAAGGCGGTTCGTGGCAGGCTTTCATTCCATGCGGGTCTGCCACTTGGAGGAAACGTAAGATGCCAAGAAAGAAACCACCGGGACTCCAATTCAGTTTGGGGTCTCCTGCTCGAGGTCTCTCTAAGTGATGCGAATGTGGCCTTTAGGTCCAGACTGAAATAAACTAGAGATTTACCCTGAGCATCGCTAGGCATTTGGAACATCCAAAGTCACCTAGGCCTACTGAGGGCATTTAGAGGATTATGCCGTTCACCACATGCAGAACACACTGCATCCAAAGGTTTCATCGCAGAAGGCCAAACTGCGTTCCAACGGTCTCCTTTGGATTGCCAGAGAAGATAGGTCTATGTGCTGGGTGATCCAGTTTGTCATGGAGAATCTCGGAAAAGGCAGGATTTCCCCCATTTGAAAGGTAGATAGTGGCGGCCTCAAGGCTGACTGAAAGACATTGCCATTACCCGTCTTCTAGACACCTCTAGGAAGGCGTCAGTGAAGAAAGTGAGTTTTCTCCTACGATTCCAGGAGGTCCCCAGTGTCTTGTTTTGAGTTCATGCTACGTTTGCCCTAGCTCAGTGCCAAGTAAACGTGACCCATAGCCTCAGGTAAGCACGAGTGTTTCCTCTCAGCAATGTTTTGTGTGCAGCCATCTCCATGAGCCGTGACTCGAGAGAGGGCTTTAATTATACTACGGCTTTCCGTAGACCTAAGAGAGTCACGTAGGAATTCCCTTCTGATTGAGAGTGTGTGCACTGTAGTTCCCTTTTATTTTCCGAGAAACATAACACAGAACAGACTGTTGGGGTCAACTCTTTCTATGCAGAGGGAAGGGTAATGAACAGATGCTCGCTGGCAGAGCTTGATTTCTACAGCTCTAAGGCAGCCGCACGACGACGTTTTTTCCAGTATTCCATTCAACGTGGCTCTCCCTCTGCGGAGGCCCTCTGAACTGCACTGAAAGTATCCCTGAGCCTAAAGGGCATCCTGGCAACTCTTACCTGTCATCTCTCTATTGTGAAGCAAGGCACACGGTAGGTCCAGCCTGACAGAAAATGCTGAAAATCTGGTAAAATTATGAGGCATTTGGACGATCCAAAGTCACCTAGGCCGTACTAGTTCATGAAGCGTGTAATGCGATTCATGGCACGCAAAACAGCCCGCGTCCAACGAAGTGTGATCATAGAAAGGCCCAGTGGGGCTGAAAGTCTCCAGTGGTCAGTCAGAGATTGCTGGTTATTTTGCTGTGGTGTCAAGTTGGAAACGCGAGAATGTGGGAGAAGCCGACATTCTCCTTTTGGAAAGCAGCTCCATTGCAGCTTCCAAGCCTGCTGAAACCCACACCACCGCGACACTGCTCACTCCACAGATGCCGCTGAAGAGCAGTTAGTTTTTACCTGAAGAAACCAGGAGCTTGCAATTCCTTCCTGGGAGCTCACCACAGGAGCATACTGTAGCTAAAGTGCCAACTAAATGTGACCTCTAGTCTTGAGGTAAGGTGCACATTTTCCCATTACAAGAGAGAGGGGTGCACCAGTTGCCAGGAAGTCTTAGTCAATGGACGGCTTTAGCTTTAGTAGTGCTCACAGGGCTCAAGACTCTCACGTGGTCACTTCTTTCCAAGGAAGTACACTGTGTCCCCAAAGCCTTCTGAGCACAATCAAGGGATACACAGTTGTGGGAACATTCCTCACCATGCAGTTGGAAGGGCCGGGACCTAATGTGTTCCCTATGGTTAGCGATCCACAGCTTTGAAACAGCCTCAGGAAGGCGGTTCGTGGCAGGCTTTCATTCCATGCGGGTCTGCCACTTGGAGGAAACGTAAGATGCCTTGAAAGAAACCACCGGGACTCCAATTCAGTTTGGGGACTCCTGCTCGAGGTCTCTCTAAGTGATGCGAAAGTGGCCTTTAGGTCCAGACTGAAATAAAGTAGAGATTTACCCTGAGCATCGCTAGGCATTTGGAACATCCAAAGTCACCTAGGCCTACTGAGGGCATTTAGAGGATTATGCCGTTCACCACATGCAGAACACACTGCATCCAAAAGTTTCATCGCAGAAGGCCAAATTGCGTTCCAACGGTTTCCTTTGGATTGCCAGAGAAGATAGGTCTATGTGCTGGGTGATCCAGTTTGTCATGGAGAATCTCGGAAAAGGCAGGATTTCCCCCATTTGAAAGGGAGATAGTGGCGGCGTCAAGGCTGACTGAAAGACATTGCTGTTACCGTCTTCTAGTCACCTCTAGCAATGCCTCAGTGAAGGAAGTGAGTGTTCTCCTACTAATCCAGGTGTTCTCCAGTGCCTTGTTTGGAGTTCATGCTACGTTTGCCCTAGCTCAGTGCCAAGTAAACGTGACCCATAGCCTCAGGTAAGCACGAGTGTTTCCTCTCAGCAATGTTTTGTGTGCAGCCATCTCCATGAGCCGTGACTCGAGAGATGGCTTTAATTATACTACGGCTTTCCGTAGACCTAAGAGAGTCACCTAGGAATTCCCTTCTGATTTAGAGTGTGTGCACTGTAGTTCCCTTTTATTTTCCGAGAAACATAACACAGAACAGACTGTTGGGGTCAACTCTTTCTATGCAGAGGGAAGGGTAATGAACAGATGCTCGCTGGCAGAGCTTGATTTCTACAGCTCTAAGGCAGCCGCACGATGACGTTTTTTCCAGTATTCCATTCAACGTGGCTCTGCCTCTGCGGAGGCCCTCTGAACTGCACTGAAAGTATCCCTGAGCCTAATGTGCATCCTGGCAACTCTTACCTGTCATCTCTCTATTGTGAAGCAAGGCACACGGTAGGTCCAGGCTGACAGAAAATGCTGAAAATCTGGTAAAATTATGAGGCATTTGGACGATCCAAAGTCACCTAGGCCGTACTAGTTCATGAAGCGTGTAATGCGATTCATGGCACGCAAAACAGCCCGCGTCCAACGAAGTGTGATCATAGAAAGGCCCAGTGGGGCTGAAAGTCTCCAGTGGTCAGTCAGAGATTGCTGGTTATTTTGCTGTGGTGTCAAGTTGGAAACGCGAGAATGTGGGAGAAGCCCGACTTTCTCCCTTTGGAAAGCAGCTCCATTGCAGCTTCCAAGCCTGCTGAAACCCACACCACCGCGACACTGCTCACTCCACAGATGCCGCTGAAGAGCAGTTAGTTTTTACCTGAAGAAACCAGGAGCTTGCAATTCCTTCCTGGGAGCTCACCACAGGAGCATACTGTAGCTAAAGTGCTAACTAAATGTGACCTCTAGTCTTGAGGTAAGGTGCACATTTTCCCATTACAAGAGAGAGGGGTGCACCAGTTGCCAGGAAGTCTTAGTCAATGGACGGCTTTAGCTTTAGTAGGGCTCACAGTGCTCAAGACTCTCACGTGGTCAGTTCTTTCCAAGGAAGTATACTGTGTCCCCATAGCCTTCTGAGCACAATCAAGGGATACACAGTTGTGGGAACATTCCTCACCATGCAGTTGGATGGGCCGGGAACTAATGTGTTCCCTATGGTTAGCGATCCACAGCTTTGAAACAGCCTCAGGAAGGCGGTTCGTGGCAGGCTTTCATTCCATGCGGGTCTGCCACTTGGAGGAAACGTAAGATGCCAAGAAAGAAACCACCGGGACTCCAATTCAGTTTGGGGACTCCTGCTCGAGGTCTCTCTAAGTGATGCGAAAGTGGCCTTTAGGTCCAGACTGAAATAAAGTAGAGATTTACCCTGAGCATCGCTAGGCATTTGGAACATCCAAAGTCACCTAGGCCTACTGAGGGCATTTAGAGGATTATGCCGTTCACCACATGCAGAACACACTGCATCCAAAGGTTTCATCGCAGAAGGCCAAACTGCGTTCCAACGGTCTCCTTTGGATTGCCAGAGAAGATAGGTCTATGTGCTGGGTGATCCAGTTTGTCATGGAGAATCTCGGAAAAGGCAGGATTTCCCCCATTTGAAAGGGAGATAGTGGCGGCGTCAAGGCTGACTGAAAGACATTGCTGTTACCGTCTTCTAGTCACCTCTAGCAATGCCTCAGTGAAGGAAGTGAGTGTTCTCCTACTAATCCAGGTGTTCTCCAGTGCCTTGTTTGGAGTTCATGCTACGTTTGCCCTAGCTCAGTGCCAAGTAAACGTGACCCATAGCCTCAGGTAAGCACGAGTGTTTCCTCTCAGCAATGTTTTGTGTGCAGCCATCTCCATGAGCCGTGACTCGAGAGAGGGTTTGAACTCAACAACGGCTTTCCGTAGCCCTAAGAGAGTCACGTAGGAATTCCCTTCTGATTGAGAGTGTGTGCACTGTAGTTCCCTTTTATTTTCCGAGAAACATAACACAGAACAGACTGTTGGGGTCAACTCTTTCTATGCAGAGGGAAGGGTAATGAACAGATGCTCGCTGGCAGAGCTTGATTTCTACAGCTCTAAGGCAGCCCCAGGACCACGTTTTTGCCAGTATTCCATTCAACGTGGCTCTGCCTCTGCGGAGGCCCTCTGAACTGCACTGAAAGAATCCCTGAGCCTAATGTGCATCCTGGCAACTCTTACCTGTCATCTCTCTATTGTGGAGCAAGGTACACGGTAGGTCCAGCCTGACAGAAAATGCTGAAAATCCGGTACAATTGTGAGGCATTTGGACGATCCAAAGTCACCTAGGCCGGACTAGTTCATGAAGCGTGTAATGCGATTCATGGCACGCAAAACAGCCCGCGTCCAACGAAGTGTGATCATAGAAAGGCCCAGTGGGGCTGAAAGTCTCCAGTGGTCAGTCAGAGATTGCTGGTTATTTTGCTGTGGTGTCAAGTTGGAAACGCGAGAATGTGGGAGAAGCCCGACTTTCTCCCTTTGGAAAGCAGCTCCATTGCAGCTTCCAAGCCTGCTGAAACCCACACCACCGCGACACTGCTCACTCCACAGATGCCGCTGAAGAGCAGTTAGTTTTTACCTGAAGAAACCAGGAGCTTGCAATTCCTTCCTGGGAGCTCACCACAGGAGCATACTGTAGCTAAAGTGCCAACTAAATGTGACCTCTAGTCTTGAGGTAAGGTGCACATTTTCCCATTACAAGAGAGAGGGGTGCACCAGTTGCCAGGAAGTCTTAGTCAATGGACGGCTTTAGCTTTAGTAGTGCTCACAGGGCTCAAGACTCTCACGTGGTCACTTCTTTCCAAGGAAGTACACTGTGTCCCCAAAGCCTTCTGAGCACAATCAAGGGATACACAGTTGTGGGAACATTCCTCACCATGCAGTTGGAAGGGACGGGACCTAATGTGTTCCCTATGGTTAGCGATCCACAGCTTTGAAACAGCCTCAGGAAGGCGGTTCGTGGCAGGCTTTCATTCCATGCGGGTCTGCCACTTGGAGGAAACGTAAGATGCCTTGAAAGAAACCACCGGGACTCCAATTCAGTTTGGGGACTCCTGCTCGAGGTCTCTCTAAGTGATGCGAAAGTGGCCTTTAGGTCCAGACTGAAATAAAGTAGAGATTTACCCTGAGCATCGCTAGGCATTTGGAACATCCAAAGTCACCTAGGCCTACTGAGGGCATTTAGAGGATTATGCCGTTCACCACATGCAGAACACACTGCATCCAAAGGTTTCATCGCAGAAGGCCAAACTGCGTTCCAACGGTCTCCTTTGGATTGCCAGAGAAGATAGGTCTATGTGCTGGGTGATCCAGTTTGTCATGGAGAATCTCGGAAAAGGCAGGATTTCCCCCATTTGAAAGGGAGATAGTGGCGGCGTCAAGGCTGACTGAAAGACATTGCTGTTACCGTCTTCTAGTCACCTCTAGCAATGCCTCAGTGAAGGAAGTGAGTGTTCTCCTACTAATCCAGGTGTTCTCCAGTGCCTTGTTTGGAGTTCATGCTACGTTTGCCCTAGCTCAGTGCCAAGTAAACGTGACCCATAGCCTCAGGTAAGCACGAGTGTTTCCTCTCAGCAATGTTTTGTGTGCAGCCATCTCCATGAGCCGTGACTCGAGAGAGGGTTTGAACTCAACAACGGCTTTCCGTAGCCCTAAGAGAGTCACGTAGGAATTCCCTTCTGATTGAGAGTGTGTGCACTGTAGTTCCCTTTTATTTTCCGAGAAACATAACACAGAACAGACTGTTGGGGTCAACTCTTTCTATGCAGAGGGAAGGGTAATGAACAGATGCTCGCTGGCAGAGCTTGATTTCTACAGCTCTAAGGCAGCCGCACGACGACGTTTTTTCCAGTATTCCATTCAACGTGGCTCTCCCTCTGCGGAGGCCCTCTGAACTGCACTGAAAGTATCCCTGAGCCTAAAGGGCATCCTGGCAACTCTTACCTGTCATCTCTCTATTGTGAAGCAAGGCACACGGTAGGTCCAGCCTGACAGAAAATGCTGAAAATCTGGTAAAATTATGAGGCATTTGGACGATCCAAAGTCACCTAGGCCGTACTAGTTCATGAAGCGTGTAATGCGATTCATGGCACGCAAAACAGCCCGCGTCCAACGAAGTGTGATCATAGAAAGGCCCAGTGGGGCTGAAAGTCTCCAGTGGTCAGTCAGAGATTGCTGGTTATTTTGCTGTGGTGTCAAGTTGGAAACGCGAGAATGTGGGAGAATCCGACATTCTCCTTTTGGAAAGCAGCTCCATTGCAGCTTCCAAGCCTGCTGAAACCCACACCACCGCGACACTGCTCACTCCACAGATGCCGCTGAAGAGCAGTTAGTTTTTACCTGAAGAAACCAGGAGCTTGCAATTCCTTCCTGGGAGTCACCACAGGAGCATACTGTAGCTAAAGTGCCAACTAAATGTGACCTCTAGTCTTGAGGTAAGGTGCACATTTTCCCATTACAAGAGAGAGGGGTGCACCAGTTGCCAGGAAGTCTTAGTCAATGGACGGCTTTAGCTTTAGTAGTGCTCACAGGGCTCAAGACTCTCACGTGGTCACTTCTTTCCAAGGAAGTACACTGTGTCCCCAAAGCCTTCTGAGCACAATCAAGGGATACACAGTTGTGGGAACATTCCTCACCATGCAGTTGGATGGGCCGGGAACTAATGTGTTCCCTATGGTTAGCGATCCACAGCTTTGAAACAGCCTCAGGAAGGCGGTTCGTGGCAGGCTTTCATTCCATGTTGGTCTGCCACTTGGAGGAAACGTAAGATGCCTTGAAAGAAACCACCGGGACTCCAATTCAGTTTGGGGACTCCTGTCGAGGTCTCTCTAAGTGATGCGAAAGTGGCCTTTAGGTCCAGACTGAAATAAACTAGAGATTTACCCTGAGCATCGCTAGGCATTTGGAACATCCAAAGTCACCTAGGCCTACTGAGGGCATTTAGAGGATTATGCCGTTCACCACATGCAGAACACACTGCATCCAAAAGTTTCATCGCAGAAGGCCAAATTGCGTTCCGACGGTCTCCTTTGGATTGCCAGAGAAGATAGGTCTATGTGCTGGGTGATCCAGTTTGTCATGGAGAATCTCGGAAAAGGCAGGATTTCCCCCATTTGAAAGGGAGATAGTGGCGGCGTCAAGGCTGACTGAAAGACATTGCTGTTACCGTCTTCTAGTCACCTCTAGCAATGCCTCAGTGAAGGAAGTGAGTGTTCTCCTACTAATCCAGGTGTTCTCCAGTGCCTTGTTTGGAGTTCATGCTACGTTTGCCCTAGCTCAGTGCCAAGTAAACGTGACCCATAGCCTCAGGTAAGCACGAGTGTTTCCTCTCAGCAATGTTTTGTGTGCAGCCATCTCCATGAGCCGTGACTCGAGAGAGGGTTTGAACTCAACAACGGCTTTCCGTAGCCCTAAGAGAGTCACGTAGGAATTCCCTTCTGAGGGAGAGTGTGTGCCCTGTAGTTCCGTTTTATTTTCCGAGAAACATAACACAGAACAGACTGTGGGGTCAACTGTTTCTATGCAGAGGAAAGGGTAATGAACAGATTCTCGCTGGCAGAGCTTGATTTCTACAGCTCTAAGGCAGCCCCAGGACCACGTTTTTGCCAGTATTCCATTCAACGTGGCTCTGCCTCTGCGGAGGCCCTCTGAACTGCACTGAAAGAATCCCTGAGCCTAATGTGCATCCTGGCAACTCTTACCTGTCATCTCTCTATTGTGGAGCAAGGTACACGGTAGGTCCAGCCTGACAGAAAATGCTGAAAATCCGGTACAATTGTGAGGCATTTGGACGATCCAAAGTCACCTAGGCCGGACTAGTTCATGAAGCGTGTAATGCGATTCATGGCACGCAAAACAGCCCGCGTCCAACGAAGTGTGATCATAGAAAGGCCCAGTGGGGCTGAAAGTCTCCAGTGGTCAGTCAGAGATTGCTGGTTATTTTGCTGTGGTGTCAAGTTGGAAACGCGAGAATGTGGGAGAAGCCCGACTTTCTCCCTTTGGAAAGCAGCTCCATTGCAGCTTCCAAGCCTGCTGAAACCCACACCACCGCGACACTGCTCACTCCACAGATGCCGCTGAAGAGCAGTTAGTTTTTACCTGAAGAAACCAGGAGCTTGCAATTCCTTCCTGGGAGCTCACCACAGGAGCATACTGTAGCTAAAGTGCCAACTAAATGTGACCTCTAGTCTTGAGGTAAGGTGCACATTTTCCCATTACAAGAGAGAGGGGTGCACCAGTTGCCAGGAAGTCTTAGTCAATGGACGGCTTTAGCTTTAGTAGTGCTCACAGGGCTCAAGACTCTCACGTGGTCACTTCTTTCCAAGGAAGTACACTGTGTCCCCAAAGCCTTCTGAGCACAATCAAGGGATACACAGTTGTGGGAACATTCCTCACCATGCAGTTGGAAGGGACGGGACCTAATGTGTTCCCTATGGTTAGCGATCCACAGCTTTGAAACAGCCTCAGGAAGGCGGTTCGTGGCAGGCTTTCATTCCATGCGGGTCTGCCACTTGGAGGAAACGTAAGATGCCTTGAAAGAAACCACCGGGACTCCAATTCAGTTTGGGGACTCCTGCTCGAGGTCTCTCTAAGTGATGCGAAAGTGGCCTTTAGGTCCAGACTGAAATAAAGTAGAGATTTACCCTGAGCATCGCTAGGCATTTGGAACATCCAAAGTCACCTAGGCCTACTGAGGGCATTTAGAGGATTATGCCGTTCACCACATGCAGAACACACTGCATCCAAAGGTTTCATCGCAGAAGGCCAAACTGCGTTCCAACGGTCTCCTTTGGATTGCCAGAGAAGATAGGTCTATGTGCTGGGTGATCCAGTTTGTCATGGAGAATCTCGGAAAAGGCAGGATTTCCCCCATTTGAAAGGGAGATAGTGGCGGCGTCAAGGCTGACTGAAAGACATTGCTGTTACCGTCTTCTAGTCACCTCTAGCAATGCCTCAGTGAAGGAAGTGAGTGTTCTCCTACTAATCCAGGTGTTCTCCAGTGCCTTGTTTGGAGTTCATGCTACGTTTGCCCTAGCTCAGTGCCAAGTAAACGTGACCCATAGCCTCAGGTAAGCACGAGTGTTTCCTCTCAGCAATGTTTTGTGTGCAGCCATCTCCATGAGCCGTGACTCGAGAGAGGGCTTTAATTATACTACGGCTTTCCGTAGACCTAAGAGAGTCACGTAGGAATTCCCTTCTGATTGAGAGTGTGTGCACTGTAGTTCCCTTTTATTTTCCGAGAAACATAACACAGAACAGACTGTTGGGGTCAACTCTTTCTATGCAGAGGGAAGGGTAATGAACAGATGCTCGCTGGCAGAGCTTGATTTCTACAGCTCTAAGGCAGCCGCACGACGACGTTTTTTCCAGTATTCCATTCAACGTGGCTCTCCCTCTGCGGAGGCCCTCTGAACTGCACTGAAAGTATCCCTGAGCCTAAAGGGCATCCTGGCAACTCTTACCTGTCATCTCTCTATTGTGAAGCAAGGCACACGGTAGGTCCAGGCTGACAGAAAATGCTGAAAATCTGGTAAAATTATGAGGCATTTGGACGATCCAAAGTCACCTAGGCCGTACTAGTTCATGAAGCGTGTAATGCGATTCATGGCACGCAAAACAGCCCGCGTCCAACGAAGTGTGATCATAGAAAGGCCCAGTGGGGCTGAAAGTCTCCAGTGGTCAGTCAGAGATTGCTGGTTATTTTGCTGTGGTGTCAAGTTGGAAACGCGAGAATGTGGGAGAAGCCCGACTTTCTCCCTTTGGAAAGCAGCTCCATTGCAGCTTCCAAGCCTGCTGAAACCCACACCACCGCGACACTGCTCACTCCACAGATGCCGCTGAAGAGCAGTTAGTTTTTACCTGAAGAAACCAGGAGCTTGCAATTCCTTCCTGGGAGCTCACCACAGGAGCATACTGTAGCTAAAGTGCTAACTAAATGTGACCTCTAGTCTTGAGGTAAGGTGCACATTTTCCCATTACAAGAGAGAGGGGTGCACCAGTTGCCAGGAAGTCTTAGTCAATGGACGGCTTTAGCTTTAGTAGGGCTCACAGTGCTCAAGACTCTCACGTGGTCAGTTCTTTCCAAGGAAGTATACTGTGTCCCCATAGCCTTCTGAGCACAATCAAGGGATACACAGTTGTGGGAACATTCCTCACCATGCAGTTGGATGGGCCGGGAACTAATGTGTTCCCTATGGTTAGCGATCCACAGCTTTGAAACAGCCTCAGGAAGGCGGTTCGTGGCAGGCTTTCATTCCATGCGGGTCTGCCACTTGGAGGAAACGTAAGATGCCAAGAAAGAAACCACCGGGACTCCAATTCAGTTTGGGGTCTCCTGCTCGAGGTCTCTCTAAGTGATGCGAATGTGGCCTTTAGGTCCAGACTGAAATAAACTAGAGATTTACCCTGAGCATCGCTAGGCATTTGGAACATCCAAAGTCACCTAGGCCTACTGAGGGCATTTAGAGGATTATGCCGTTCACCACATGCAGAACACACTGCATCCAAAGGTTTCATCGCAGAAGGCCAAACTGCGTTCCAACGGTCTCCTTTGGATTGCCAGAGAAGATAGGTCTATGTGCTGGGTGATCCAGTTTGTCATGGAGAATCTCGGAAAAGGCAGGATTTCCCCCATTTGAAAGGTAGATAGTGGCGGCCTCAAGGCTGACTGAAAGACATTGCCATTACCCGTCTTCTAGACACCTCTAGGAAGGCGTCAGTGAAGAAAGTGAGTTTTCTCCTACGATTCCAGGAGGTCCCCAGTGTCTTGTTTTGAGTTCATGCTACGTTTGCCCTAGCTCAGTGCCAAGTAAACGTGACCCATAGCCTCAGGTAAGCACGAGTGTTTCCTCTCAGCAATGTTTTGTGTGCAGCCATCTCCATGAGCCGTGACTCGAGAGAGGGCTTTAATTATAGGCTTTCCGTAGACCTAAGAGAGTCACGTAGGAATTCCCTTCTGATTGAGAGTGTGTGCACTGTAGTTCCCTTTTATTTTCCGAGAAACATAACACAGAACAGACTGTTGGGGTCAACTCTTTCTATGCAGAGGGAAGGGTAATGAACAGATGCTCGCTGGCAGAGCTTGATTTCTACAGCTCTAAGGCAGCCGCACGACGACGTTTTTTCCAGTATTCCATTCAACGTGGCTCTCCCTCTGCGGAGGCCCTCTGAACTGCACTGAAAGTATCCCTGAGCCTAAAGGGCATCCTGGCAACTCTTACCTGTCATCTCTCTATTGTGAAGCAAGGCACACGGTAGGTCCAGGCTGACAGAAAATGCTGAAAATCTGGTAAAATTATGAGGCATTTGGACGATCCAAAGTCACCTAGGCCGTACTAGTTCATGAAGCGTGTAATGCGATTCATGGCACGCAAAACAGCCCGCGTCCAACGAAGTGTGATCATAGAAAGGCCCAGTGGGGCTGAAAGTCTCCAGTGGTCAGTCAGAGATTGCTGGTTATTTTGCTGTGGTGTCAAGTTGGAAACGCGAGAATGTGGGAGAATCCGACATTCTCCTTTTGGAAAGCAGCTCCATTGCAGCTTCCAAGCCTGCTGAAACCCACACCACCGCGACACTGCTCACTCCACAGATGCCGCTGAAGAGCAGTTAGTTTTTACCTGAAGAAACCAGGAGCTTGCAATTCCTTCCTGGGAGTCACCACAGGAGCATACTGTAGCTAAAGTGCCAACTAAATGTGACCTCTAGTCTTGAGGTAAGGTGCACATTTTCCCATTACAAGAGAGAGGGGTGCACCAGTTGCCAGGAAGTCTTAGTCAATGGACGGCTTTAGCTTTAGTAGTGCTCACAGGGCTCAAGACTCTCACGTGGTCACTTCTTTCCAAGGAAGTACACTGTGTCCCCAAAGCCTTCTGAGCACAATCAAGGGATACACAGTTGTGGGAACATTCCTCACCATGCAGTTGGATGGGCCGGGAACTAATGTGTTCCCTATGGTTAGCGATCCACAGCTTTGAAACAGCCTCAGGAAGGCGGTTCGTGGCAGGCTTTCATTCCATGTTGGTCTGCCACTTGGAGGAAACGTAAGATGCCTTGAAAGAAACCACCGGGACTCCAATTCAGTTTGGGGACTCCTGTCGAGGTCTCTCTAAGTGATGCGAAAGTGGCCTTTAGGTCCAGACTGAAATAAAGTAGAGATTTACCCTGAGCATCGCTAGGCATTTGGAACATCCAAAGTCACCTAGGCCTACTGAGGGCATTTAGAGGATTATGCCGTTCACCACATGCAGAACACACTGCATCCAAAAGTTTCATCGCAGAAGGCCAAATTGCGTTCCGACGGTCTTTTTGGATTGCCAGAGAAGATAGGTCTATGTGCTGGGTGATCCAGTTTGTCATGGAGAATCTCGGAAAAGGCAGGATTTCCCCCATTTGAAAGGGAGATAGTGGCGGCGTCAAGGCTGACTGAAAGACATTGCTGTTACCGTCTTCTAGTCACCTCTAGCAATGCCTCAGTGAAGGAAGTGAGTGTTCTCCTACTAATCCAGGTGTTCTCCAGTGCCTTGTTTGGAGTTCATGCTACGTTTGCCCTAGCTCAGTGCCAAGTAAACGTGACCCATAGCCTCAGGTAAGCACGAGTGTTTCCTCTCAGCAATGTTTTGTGTGCAGCCATCTCCATGAGCCGTGACTCGAGAGAGGGTTTGAACTCAACAACGGCTTTCCGTAGCCCTAAGAGAGTCACGTAGGAATTCCCTTCTGAGGGAGAGTGTGTGCCCTGTAGTTCCGTTTTATTTTCCGAGAAACATAACACAGAACAGACTGTGGGGTCAACTGTTTCTATGCAGAGGAAAGGGTAATGAACAGATTCTCGCTGGCAGAGCTTGATTTCTACAGCTCTAAGGCAGCCCCAGGACCACGTTTTTGCCAGTATTCCATTCAACGTGGCTCTGCCTCTGCGGAGGCCCTCTGAACTGCACTGAAAGAATCCCTGAGCCTAATGTGCATCCTGGCAACTCTTACCTGTCATCTCTCTATTGTGGAGCAAGGTACACGGTAGGCCCAGCCTGACAGAAAATGCTGAAAATCCGGTACAATTGTGAGGCATTTGGACGATCCAAAGTCACCTAGGCCGGACTAGTTCATGAAGCGTGTAATGCGATTCATGGCACGCAAAACAGCCCGCGTCCAACGAAGTGTGATCATAGAAAGGCCCAGTGGGGCTGAAAGTCTCCAGTGGTCAGTCAGAGATTGCTGGTTATTTTGCTGTGGTGTCAAGTTGGAAACGCGAGAATGTGGGAGAAGCCCGACTTTCTCCCTTTGGAAAGCAGCTCCATTGCAGCTTCCAAGCCTGCTGAAACCCACACCACCGCGACACTGCTCACTCCACAGATGCCGCTGAAGAGCAGTTAGTTTTTACCTGAAGAAACCAGGAGCTTGCAATTCCTTCCTGGGAGCTCACCACAGGAGCATACTGTAGCTAAAGTGCCAACTAAATGTGACCTCTAGTCTTGAGGTAAGGTGCACATTTTCCCATTACAAGAGAGAGGGGTGCACCAGTTGCCAGGAAGTCTTAGTCAATGGACGGCTTTAGCTTTAGTAGTGCTCACAGGGCTCAAGACTCTCACGTGGTCACTTCTTTCCAAGGAAGTACACTGTGTCCCCAAAGCCTTCTGAGCACAATCAAGGGATACACAGTTGTGGGAACATTCCTCACCATGCAGTTGGATGGGCCGGGACCTAATGTGTTCCCTATGGTTAGCGATCCACAGCTTTGAAACAGCCTCAGGAAGGCGGTTCGTGGCAGGCTTTCATTCCATGCGGGTCTGCCACTTGGAGGAAACGTAAGATGCCTTGAAAGAAACCACCGGGACTCCAATTCAGTTTGGGGACTCCTGCTCGAGGTCTCTCTAAGTGATGCGAAAGTGGCCTTTAGGTCCAGACTGAAATAAAGTAGAGATTTACCCTGAGCATCGCTAGGCATTTGGAACATCCAAAGTCACCTAGGCCTACTGAGGGCATTTAGAGGATTATGCCGTTCACCACATGCAGAACACACTGCATCCAAAAGTTTCATCGCAGAAGGCCAAATTGCGTTCCAACGGTCTCCTTTGGATTGCCAGAGAAGATAGGTCTATGTGCTGGGTGATCCAGTTTGTCATGGAGAATCTCGGAAAAGGCAGGATTTCCCCCATTTGAAAGGGAGATAGTGGCGGCGTCAAGGCTGACTGAAAGACATTGCTGTTACCGTCTTCTAGTCACCTCTAGCAATGCCTCAGTGAAGGAAGTGAGTGTTCTCCTACTAATCCAGGTGTTCTCCAGTGCCTTGTTTGGAGTTCATGCTACGTTTGCCCTAGCTCAGTGCCAAGTAAACGTGACCCATAGCCTCAGGTAAGCACGAGTGTTTCCTCTCAGCAATGTTTTGTGTGCAGCCATCTCCATGAGCCGTGACTCGAGAGAGGGTTTGAACTCAACAACGGCTTTCCGTAGCCCTAAGAGAGTCACGTAGGAATTCCCTTCTGAGGGAGAGTGTGTGCCCTGTAGTTCCGTTTTATTTTCCGAGAAACATAACACAGAACAGACTGTGGGGTCAACTGTTTCTATGCAGAGGAAAGGGTAATGAACAGATTCTCGCTGGCAGAGCTTGATTTCTACAGCTCTAAGGCAGCCCCAGGACCACGTTTTTGCCAGTATTCCATTCAACGTGGCTCTGCCTCTGCGGAGGCCCTCTGAACTGCACTGAAAGAATCCCTGAGCCTAATGTGCATCCTGGCAACTCTTACCTGTCATCTCTCTATTGTGGAGCAAGGTACACGGTAGGTCCAGCCTGACAGAAAATGCTGAAAATCCGGTACAATTGTGAGGCATTTGGACGATCCAAAGTCACCTAGGCCGGACTAGTTCATGAAGCGTGTAATGCGATTCATGGCACGCAAAACAGCCCGCGTCCAACGAAGTGTGATCATAGAAAGGCCCAGTGGGGCTGAAAGTCTCCAGTGGTCAGTCAGAGATTGCTGGTTATTTTGCTGTGGTGTCAAGTTGGAAACGCGAGAATGTGGGAGAAGCCCGACTTTCTCCCTTTGGAAAGCAGCTCCATTGCAGCTTCCAAGCCTGCTGAAACCCACACCACCGCGACACTGCTCACTCCACAGATGCCGCTGAAGAGCAGTTAGTTTTTACCTGAAGAAACCAGGAGCTTGCAATTCCTTCCTGGGAGCTCACCACAGGAGCATACTGTAGCTAAAGTGCTAACTAAATGTGACCTCTAGTCTTGAGGTAAGGTGCACATTTTCCCATTACAAGAGAGAGGGGTGCACCAGTTGCCAGGAAGTCTTAGTCAATGGACGGCTTTAGCTTTAGTAGGGCTCACAGTGCTCAAGACTCTCACGTGGTCAGTTCTTTCCAAGGAAGTATACTGTGTCCCCATAGCCTTCTGAGCACAATCAAGGGATACACAGTTGTGGGAACATTCCTCACCATGCAGTTGGATGGGCCGGGAACTAATGTGTTCCCTATGGTTAGCGATCCACAGCTTTGAAACAGCCTCAGGAAGGCGGTTCGTGGCAGGCTTTCATTCCATGCGGGTCTGCCACTTGGAGGAAACGTAAGATGCCAAGAAAGAAACCACCGGGACTCCAATTCAGTTTGGGGACTCCTGCTCGAGGTCTCTCTAAGTGATGCGAAAGTGGCCTTTAGGTCCAGACTGAAATAAAGTAGAGATTTACCCTGAGCATCGCTAGGCATTTGGAACATCCAAAGTCACCTAGGCCTACTGAGGGCATTTAGAGGATTATGCCGTTCACCACATGCAGAACACACTGCATCCAAAGGTTTCATCGCAGAAGGCCAAACTGCGTTCCAACGGTCTCCTTTGGATTGCCAGAGAAGATAGGTCTATGTGCTGGGTGATCCAGTTTGTCATGGAGAATCTCGGAAAAGGCAGGATTTCCCCCATTTGAAAGGTAGATAGTGGCGGCCTCAAGGCTGACTGAAAGACATTGCCATTACCCGTCTTCTAGACACCTCTAGGAAGGCGTCAGTGAAGAAAGTGAGTTTTCTCCTACGATTCCAGGAGGTCCCCAGTGTCTTGTTTTGAGTTCATGCTACGTTTGCCCTAGCTCAGTGCCAAGTAAACGTGACCCATAGCCTCAGGTAAGCACGAGTGTTTCCTCTCAGCAATGTTTTGTGTGCAGCCATCTCCATGAGCCGTGACTCGAGAGAGGGCTTTAATTATACTACGGCTTTCCGTAGACCTAAGAGAGTCACGTAGGAATTCCCTTCTGATTGAGAGTGTGTGCACTGTAGTTCCCTTTTATTTTCCGAGAAACATAACACAGAACAGACTGTTGGGGTCAACTCTTTCTATGCAGAGGGAAGGGTAATGAACAGATGCTCGCTGGCAGAGCTTGATTTCTACAGCTCTAAGGCAGCCGCACGACGACGTTTTTTCCAGTATTCCATTCAACGTGGCTCTCCCTCTGCGGAGGCCCTCTGAACTGCACTGAAAGTATCCCTGAGCCTAAAGGGCATCCTGGCAACTCTTACCTGTCATCTCTCTATTGTGAAGCAAGGCACACGGTAGGTCCAGGCTGACAGAAAATGCTGAAAATCTGGTAAAATTATGAGGCATTTGGACGATCCAAAGTCACCTAGGCCGTACTAGTTCATGAAGCGTGTAATGCGATTCATGGCACGCAAAACAGCCCGCGTCCAACGAAGTGTGATCATAGAAAGGCCCAGTGGGGCTGAAAGTCTCCAGTGGTCAGTCAGAGATTGCTGGTTATTTTGCTGTGGTGTCAAGTTGGAAACGCGAGAATGTGGGAGAATCCGACATTCTCCTTTTGGAAAGCAGCTCCATTGCAGCCTCCAAGCCTGCTGAAACCCACACCACCGCGACACTGCTCACTCCACAGATGCCGCTGAAGAGCAGTTAGTTTTTACCTGAAGAAACCAGGAGCTTGCAATTCCTTCCTGGGAGTCACCACAGGAGCATACTGTAGCTAAAGTGCCAACTAAATGTGACCTCTAGTCTTGAGGTAAGGTGCACATTTTCCCATTACAAGAGAGAGGGGTGCACCAGTTGCCAGGAAGTCTTAGTCAATGGACGGCTTTAGCTTTAGTAGTGCTCACAGGGCTCAAGACTCTCACGTGGTCACTTCTTTCCAAGGAAGTACACTGTGTCCCCAAAGCCTTCTGAGCACAATCAAGGGATACACAGTTGTGGGAACATTCCTCACCATGCAGTTGGATGGGCCGGGAACTAATGTGTTCCCTATGGTTAGCGATCCACAGCTTTGAAACAGCCTCAGGAAGGCGGTTCGTGGCAGGCTTTCATTCCATGTTGGTCTGCCACTTGGAGGAAACGTAAGATGCCTTGAAAGAAACCACCGGGACTCCAATTCAGTTTGGGGACTCCTGTCGAGGTCTCTCTAAGTGATGCGAAAGTGGCCTTTAGGTCCAGACTGAAATAAAGTAGAGATTTACCCTGAGCATCGCTAGGCATTTGGAACATCCAAAGTCACCTAGGCCTACTGAGGGCATTTAGAGGATTATGCCGTTCACCACATGCAGAACACACTGCATCCAAAAGTTTCATCGCAGAAGGCCAAATTGCGTTCCGACGGTCTCCTTTGGATTGCCAGAGAAGATAGGTCTATGTGCTGGGTGATCCAGTTTGTCATGGAGAATCTCGGAAAAGGCAGGATTTCCCCCATTTGAAAGGGAGATAGTGGCGGCGTCAAGGCTGACTGAAAGACATTGCTGTTACCGTCTTCTAGTCACCTCTAGCAATGCCTCAGTGAAGGAAGTGAGTGTTCTCCTACTAATCCAGGTGTTCTCCAGTGCCTTGTTTGGAGTTCATGCTACGTTTGCCCTAGCTCAGTGCCAAGTAAACGTGACCCATAGCCTCAGGTAAGCACGAGTGTTTCCTCTCAGCAATGTTTTGTGTGCAGCCATCTCCATGAGCCGTGACTCGAGAGAGGGTTTGAACTCAACAACGGCTTTCCGTAGCCCTAAGAGAGTCACGTAGGAATTCCCTTCTGAGGGAGAGTGTGTGCCCTGTAGTTCCGTTTTATTTTCCGAGAAACATAACACAGAACAGACTGTGGGGTCAACTGTTTCTATGCAGAGGAAAGGGTAATGAACAGATTCTCGCTGGCAGAGCTTGATTTCTACAGCTCTAAGGCAGCCCCAGGACCACGTTTTTGCCAGTATTCCATTCAACGTGGCTCTGCCTCTGCGGAGGCCCTCTGAACTGCACTGAAAGAATCCCTGAGCCTAATGTGCATCCTGGCAACTCTTACCTGTCATCTCTCTATTGTGGAGCAAGGTACACGGTAGGTCCAGCCTGACAGAAAATGCTGAAAATCCGGTACAATTGTGAGGCATTTGGACGATCCAAAGTCACCTAGGCCGGACTAGTTCATGAAGCGTGTAATGCGATTCATGGCACGCAAAACAGCCCGCGTCCAACGAAGTGTGATCATAGAAAGGCCCAGTGGGGCTGAAAGTCTCCAGTGGTCAGTCAGAGATTGCTGGTTATTTTGCTGTGGTGTCAAGTTGGAAACGCGAGAATGTGGGAGAAGCCCGACTTTCTCCCTTTGGAAAGCAGCTCCATTGCAGCTTCCAAGCCTGCTGAAACCCACACCACCGCGACACTGCTCACTCCACAGATGCCGCTGAAGAGCAGTTAGTTTTTACCTGAAGAAACCAGGAGCTTGCAATTCCTTCCTGGGAGCTCACCACAGGAGCATACTGTAGCTAAAGTGCTAACTAAATGTGACCTCTAGTCTTGAGGTAAGGTGCACATTTTCCCATTACAAGAGAGAGGGGTGCACCAGTTGCCAGGAAGTCTTAGTCAATGGACGGCTTTAGCTTTAGTAGGGCTCACAGTGCTCAAGACTCTCACGTGGTCAGTTCTTTCCAAGGAAGTATACTGTGTCCCCATAGCCTTCTGAGCACAATCAAGGGATACACAGTTGTGGGAACATTCCTCACCATGCAGTTGGATGGGCCGGGAACTAATGTGTTCCCTATGGTTAGCGATCCACAGCTTTGAAACAGCCTCAGGAAGGCGGTTCGTGGCAGGCTTTCATTCCATGCGGGTCTGCCACTTGGAGGAAACGTAAGATGCCAAGAAAGAAACCACCGGGACTCCAATTCAGTTTGGGGTCTCCTGCTCGAGGTCTCTCTAAGTGATGCGAATGTGGCCTTTAGGTCCAGACTGAAATAAACTAGAGATTTACCCTGAGCATCGCTAGGCATTTGGAACATCCAAAGTCACCTAGGCCTACTGAGGGCATTTAGAGGATTATGCCGTTCACCACATGCAGAACACACTGCATCCAAAGGTTTCATCGCAGAAGGCCAAACTGCGTTCCAACGGTCTCCTTTGGATTGCCAGAGAAGATAGGTCTATGTGCTGGGTGATCCAGTTTGTCATGGAGAATCTCGGAAAAGGCAGGATTTCCCCCATTTGAAAGGTAGATAGTGGCGGCCTCAAGGCTGACTGAAAGACATTGCCATTACCCGTCTTCTAGACACCTCTAGGAAGGCGTCAGTGAAGAAAGTGAGTTTTCTCCTACGATTCCAGGAGGTCCCCAGTGTCTTGTTTTGAGTTCATGCTACGTTTGCCCTAGCTCAGTGCCAAGTAAACGTGACCCATAGCCTCAGGTAAGCACGAGTGTTTCCTCTCAGCAATGTTTTGTGTGCAGCCATCTCCATGAGCCGTGACTCGAGAGAGGGCTTTAATTATACTACGGCTTTCCGTAGACCTAAGAGAGTCACGTAGGAATTCCCTTCTGATTGAGAGTGTGTGCACTGTAGTTCCCTTTTATTTTCCGAGAAACATAACACAGAACAGACTGTTGGGGTCAACTCTTTCTATGCAGAGGGAAGGGTAATGAACAGATGCTCGCTGGCAGAGCTTGATTTCTACAGCTCTAAGGCAGCCGCACGACGACGTTTTTTCCAGTATTCCATTCAACGTGGCTCTCCCTCTGCGGAGGCCCTCTGAACTGCACTGAAAGTATCCCTGAGCCTAAAGGGCATCCTGGCAACTCTTACCTGTCATCTCTCTATTGTGAAGCAAGGCACACGGTAGGTCCAGGCTGACAGAAAATGCTGAAAATCTGGTAAAATTATGAGGCATTTGGACGATCCAAAGTCACCTAGGCCGTACTAGTTCATGAAGCGTGTAATGCGATTCATGGCACGCAAAACAGCCCGCGTCCAACGAAGTGTGATCATAGAAAGGCCCAGTGGGGCTGAAAGTCTCCAGTGGTCAGTCAGAGATTGCTGGTTATTTTGCTGTGGTGTCAAGTTGGAAACGCGAGAATGTGGGAGAATCCGACATTCTCCTTTTGGAAAGCAGCTCCATTGCAGCTTCCAAGCCTGCTGAAACCCACACCACCGCGACACTGCTCACTCCACAGATGCCGCTGAAGAGCAGTTAGTTTTTACCTGAAGAAACCAGGAGCTTGCAATTCCTTCCTGGGAGTCACCACAGGAGCATACTGTAGCTAAAGTGCCAACTAAATGTGACCTCTAGTCTTGAGGTAAGGTGCACATTTTCCCATTACAAGAGAGAGGGGTGCACCAGTTGCCAGGAAGTCTTAGTCAATGGACGGCTTTAGCTTTAGTAGTGCTCACAGGGCTCAAGACTCTCACGTGGTCACTTCTTTCCAAGGAAGTACACTGTGTCCCCAAAGCCTTCTGAGCACAATCAAGGGATACACAGTTGTGGGAACATTCCTCACCATGCAGTTGGATGGGCCGGGAACTAATGTGTTCCCTATGGTTAGCGATCCACAGCTTTGAAACAGCCTCAGGAAGGCGGTTCGTGGCAGGCTTTCATTCCATGTTGGTCTGCCACTTGGAGGAAACGTAAGATGCCTTGAAAGAAACCACCGGGACTCCAATTCAGTTTGGGGACTCCTGTCGAGGTCTCTCTAAGTGATGCGAAAGTGGCCTTTAGGTCCAGACTGAAATAAAGTAGAGATTTACCCTGAGCATCGCTAGGCATTTGGAACATCCAAAGTCACCTAGGCCTACTGAGGGCATTTAGAGGATTATGCCGTTCACCACATGCAGAACACACTGCATCCAAAAGTTTCATCGCAGAAGGCCAAATTGCGTTCCGACGGTCTCCTTTGGATTGCCAGAGAAGATAGGTCTATGTGCTGGGTGATCCAGTTTGTCATGGAGAATCTCGGAAAAGGCAGGATTTCCCCCATTTGAAAGGGAGATAGTGGCGGCGTCAAGGCTGACTGAAAGACATTGCTGTTACCGTCTTCTAGTCACCTCTAGCAATGCCTCAGTGAAGGAAGTGAGTGTTCTCCTACTAATCCAGGTGTTCTCCAGTGCCTTGTTTGGAGTTCATGCTACGTTTGCCCTAGCTCAGTGCCAAGTAAACGTGACCCATAGCCTCAGGTAAGCACGAGTGTTTCCTCTCAGCAATGTTTTGTGTGCAGCCATCTCCATGAGCCGTGACTCGAGAGAGGGTTTGAACTCAACAACGGCTTTCCGTAGCCCTAAGAGAGTCACGTAGGAATTCCCTTCTGAGGGAGAGTGTGTGCCCTGTAGTTCCGTTTTATTTTCCGAGAAACATAACACAGAACAGACTGTGGGGTCAACTGTTTCTATGCAGAGGAAAGGGTAATGAACAGATTCTCGCTGGCAGAGCTTGATTTCTACAGCTCTAAGGCAGCCCCAGGACCACGTTTTTGCCAGTATTCCATTCAACGTGGCTCTGCCTCTGCGGAGGCCCTCTGAACTGCACTGAAAGAATCCCTGAGCCTAATGTGCATCCTGGCAACTCTTACCTGTCATCTCTCTATTGTGGAGCAAGGTACACGGTAGGTCCAGCCTGACAGAAAATGCTGAAAATCCGGTACAATTGTGAGGCATTTGGACGATCCAAAGTCACCTAGGCCGGACTAGTTCATGAAGCGTGTAATGCGATTCATGGCACGCAAAACAGCCCGCGTCCAACGAAGTGTGATCATAGAAAGGCCCAGTGGGGCTGAAAGTCTCCAGTGGTCAGTCAGAGATTGCTGGTTATTTTGCTGTGGTGTCAAGTTGGAAACGCGAGAATGTGGGAGAAGCCCGACTTTCTCCCTTTGGAAAGCAGCTCCATTGCAGCTTCCAAGCCTGCTGAAACCCACACCACCGCGACACTGCTCACTCCACAGATGCCGCTGAAGAGCAGTTAGTTTTTACCTGAAGAAACCAGGAGCTTGCAATTCCTTCCTGGGAGCTCACCACAGGAGCATACTGTAGCTAAAGTGCCAACTAAATGTGACCTCTAGTCTTGAGGTAAGGTGCACATTTTCCCATTACAAGAGAGAGGGGTGCACCAGTTGCCAGGAAGTCTTAGTCAATGGACGGCTTTAGCTTTAGTAGTGCTCACAGGGCTCAAGACTCTCACGTGGTCACTTCTTTCCAAGGAAGTACACTGTGTCCCCAAAGCCTTCTGAGCACAATCAAGGGATACACAGTTGTGGGAACATTCCTCACCATGCAGTTGGAAGGGCCGGGACCTAATGTGTTCCCTATGGTTAGCGATCCACAGCTTTGAAACAGCCTCAGGAAGGCGGTTCGTGGCAGGCTTTCATTCCATGCGGGTCTGCCACTTGGAGGAAACGTAAGATGCCTTGAAAGAAACCACCGGGACTCCAATTCAGTTTGGGGACTCCTGCTCGAGGTCTCTCTAAGTGATGCGAAAGTGGCCTTTAGGTCCAGACTGAAATAAAGTAGAGATTTACCCTGAGCATCGCTAGGCATTTGGAACATCCAAAGTCACCTAGGCCTACTGAGGGCATTTAGAGGATTATGCCGTTCACCACATGCAGAACACACTGCATCCAAAGGTTTCATCGCAGAAGGCCAAACTGCGTTCCAACGGTCTCCTTTGGATTGCCAGAGAAGATAGGTCTATGTGCTGGGTGATCCAGTTTGTCATGGAGAATCTCGGAAAAGGCAGGATTTCCCCCATTTGAAAGGGAGATAGTGGCGGCGTCAAGGCTGACTGAAAGACATTGCTGTTACCGTTTTCTAGTCACCTCTAGCAATGCCTCAGTGAAGGAAGTGAGTGTTCTCCTACTAATCCAGGTGTTCTCCAGTGCCTTGTTTGGAGTTCATGCTACGTTTGCCCTAGCTCAGTGCCAAGTAAACGTGACCCATAGCCTCAGGTAAGCACGAGTGTTTCCTCTCAGCAATGTTTTGTGTGCAGCCATCTCCATGAGCCGTGACTCGAGAGAGGGTTTGAACTCAACAACGGCTTTCCGTAGCCCTAAGAGAGTCACGTAGGAATTCCCTTCTGATTGAGAGTGTGTGCACTGTAGTTCCCTTTTATTTTCCGAGAAACATAACACAGAACAGACTGTTGGGGTCAACTCTTTCTATGCAGAGGGAAGGGTAATGAACAGATGCTCGCTGGCAGAGCTTGATTTCTACAGCTCTAAGGCAGCCGCACGACGACGTTTTTTCCAGTATTCCATTCAACGTGGCTCTCCCTCTGCGGAGGCCCTCTGAACTGCACTGAAAGTATCCCTGAGCCTAAAGGGCATCCTGGCAACTCTTACCTGTCATCTCTCTATTGTGAAGCAAGGCACACGGTAGGTCCAGGCTGACAGAAAATGCTGAAAATCTGGTAAAATTATGAGGCATTTGGACGATCCAAAGTCACCTAGGCCGTACTAGTTCATGAAGCGTGTAATGCGATTCATGGCACGCAAAACAGCCCGCGTCCAACGAAGTGTGATCATAGAAAGGCCCAGTGGGGCTGAAAGTCTCCAGTGGTCAGTCAGAGATTGCTGGTTATTTTGCTGTGGTGTCAAGTTGGAAACGCGAGAATGTGGGAGAATCCGACATTCTCCTTTTGGAAAGCAGCTCCATTGCAGCTTCCAAGCCTGCTGAAACCCACACCACCGCGACACTGCTCACTCCACAGATGCCGCTGAAGAGCAGTTAGTTTTTACCTGAAGAAACCAGGAGCTTGCAATTCCTTCCTGGGAGTCACCACAGGAGCATACTGTAGCTAAAGTGCCAACTAAATGTGACCTCTAGTCTTGAGGTAAGGTGCACATTTTCCCATTACAAGAGAGACGGGTGCACCAGTTGCCAGGAAGTCTTAGTCAATGGACGGCTTTAGCTTTAGTAGTGCTCACAGGGCTCAAGACTCTCACGTGGTCACTTCTTTCCAAGGAAGTACACTGTGTCCCCAAAGCCTTCTGAGCACAATCAAGGGATACACAGTTGTGGGAACATTCCTCACCATGCAGTTGGATGGGCCGGGAACTAATGTGTTCCCTATGGTTAGCGATCCACAGCTTTGAAACAGCCTCAGGAAGGCGGTTCGTGGCAGGCTTTCATTCCATGTTGGTCTGCCACTTGGAGGAAACGTAAGATGCCTTGAAAGAAACCACCGGGACTCCAATTCAGTTTGGGGACTCCTGTCGAGGTCTCTCTAAGTGATGCGAAAGTGGCCTTTAGGTCCAGACTGAAATAAAGTAGAGATTTACCCTGAGCATCGCTAGGCATTTGGAACATCCAAAGTCACCTAGGCCTACTGAGGGCATTTAGAGGATTATGCCGTTCACCACATGCAGAACACACTGCATCCAAAAGTTTCATCGCAGAAGGCCAAATTGCGTTCCGACGGTCTCCTTTGGATTGCCAGAGAAGATAGGTCTATGTGCTGGGTGATCCAGTTTGTCATGGAGAATCTCGGAAAAGGCAGGATTTCCCCCATTTGAAAGGGAGATAGTGGCGGCGTCAAGGCTGACTGAAAGACATTGCTGTTACCGTCTTCTAGTCACCTCTAGCAATGCCTCAGTGAAGGAAGTGAGTGTTCTCCTACTAATCCAGGTGTTCTCCAGTGCCTTGTTTGGAGTTCATGCTACGTTTGCCCTAGCTCAGTGCCAAGTAAACGTGACCCATAGCCTCAGGTAAGCACGAGTGTTTCCTCTCAGCAATGTTTTGTGTGCAGCCATCTCCATGAGCCGTGACTCGAGAGAGGGTTTGAACTCAACAACGGCTTTCCGTAGCCCTAAGAGAGTCACGTAGGAATTCCCTTCTGAGGGAGAGTGTGTGCCCTGTAGTTCCGTTTTATTTTCCGAGAAACATAACACAGAACAGACTGTGGGGTCAACTGTTTCTATGCAGAGGAAAGGGTAATGAACAGATTCTCGCTGGCAGAGCTTGATTTCTACAGCTCTAAGGCAGCCCCAGGACCACGTTTTTGCCAGTATTCCATTCAACGTGGCTCTGCCTCTGCGGAGGCCCTCTGAACTGCACTGAAAGAATCCCTGAGCCTAATGTGCATCCTGGCAACTCTTACCTGTCATCTCTCTATTGTGGAGCAAGGTACACGGTAGGTCCAGCCTGACAGAAAATGCTGAAAATCCGGTACAATTGTGAGGCATTTGGACGATCCAAAGTCACCTAGGCCGGACTAGTTCATGAAGCGTGTAATGCGATTCATGGCACGCAAAACAGCCCGCGTCCAACGAAGTGTGATCATAGAAAGGCCCAGTGGGGCTGAAAGTCTCCAGTGGTCAGTCAGAGATTGCTGGTTATTTTGCTGTGGTGTCAAGTTGGAAACGCGAGAATGTGGGAGAAGCCCGACTTTCTCCCTTTGGAAAGCAGCTCCATTGCAGCTTCCAAGCCTGCTGAAACCCACACCACCGCGACACTGCTCACTCCACAGATGCCGCTGAAGAGCAGTTAGTTTTTACCTGAAGAAACCAGGAGCTTGCAATTCCTTCCTGGGAGCTCACCACAGGAGCATACTGTAGCTAAAGTGCTAACTAAATGTGACCTCTAGTCTTGAGGTAAGGTGCACATTTTCCCATTACAAGAGAGAGGGGTGCACCAGTTGCCAGGAAGTCTTAGTCAATGGACGGCTTTAGCTTTAGTAGGGCTCACAGTGCTCAAGACTCTCACGTGGTCAGTTCTTTCCAAGGAAGTATACTGTGTCCCCATAGCCTTCTGAGCACAATCAAGGGATACACAGTTGTGGGAACATTCCTCACCATGCAGTTGGATGGGCCGGGAACTAATGTGTTCCCTATGGTTAGCGATCCACAGCTTTGAAACAGCCTCAGGAAGGCGGTTCGTGGCAGGCTTTCATTCCATGCGGGTCTGCCACTTGGAGGAAACGTAAGATGCCAAGAAAGAAACCACCGGGACTCCAATTCAGTTTGGGGTCTCCTGCTCGAGGTCTCTCTAAGTGATGCGAATGTGGCCTTTAGGTCCAGACTGAAATAAACTAGAGATTTACCCTGAGCATCGCTAGGCATTTGGAACATCCAAAGTCACCTAGGCCTACTGAGGGCATTTAGAGGATTATGCCGTTCACCACATGCAGAACACACTGCATCCAAAGGTTTCATCGCAGAAGGCCAAACTGCGTTCCAACGGTCTCCTTTGGATTGCCAGAGAAGATAGGTCTATGTGCTGGGTGATCCAGTTTGTCATGGAGAATCTCGGAAAAGGCAGGATTTCCCCCATTTGAAAGGTAGATAGTGGCGGCCTCAAGGCTGACTGAAAGACATTGCCATTACCCGTCTTCTAGACACCTCTAGGAAGGCGTCAGTGAAGAAAGTGAGTTTTCTCCTACGATTCCAGGAGGTCCCCAGTGTCTTGTTTTGAGTTCATGCTACGTTTGCCCTAGCTCAGTGCCAAGTAAACGTGACCCATAGCCTCAGGTAAGCACGAGTGTTTCCTCTCAGCAATGTTTTGTGTGCAGCCATCTCCATGAGCCGTGACTCGAGAGAGGGCTTTAATTATACTACGGCTTTCCGTAGACCTAAGAGAGTCACGTAGGAATTCCCTTCTGATTGAGAGTGTGTGCACTGTAGTTCCCTTTTATTTTCCGAGAAACATAACACAGAACAGACTGTTGGGGTCAACTCTTTCTATGCAGAGGGAAGGGTAATGAACAGATGCTCGCTGGCAGAGCTTGATTTCTACAGCTCTAAGGCAGCCGCACGACGACGTTTTTTCCAGTATTCCATTCAACGTGGCTCTCCCTCTGCGGAGGCCCTCTGAACTGCACTGAAAGTATCCCTGAGCCTAAAGGGCATCCTGGCAACTCTTACCTGTCATCTCTCTATTGTGAAGCAAGGCACACGGTAGGTCCAGGCTGACAGAAAATGCTGAAAATCTGGTAAAATTATGAGGCATTTGGACGATCCAAAGTCACCTAGGCCGTACTAGTTCATGAAGCGTGTAATGCGATTCATGGCACGCAAAACAGCCCGCGTCCAACGAAGTGTGATCATAGAAAGGCCCAGTGGGGCTGAAAGTCTCCAGTGGTCAGTCAGAGATTGCTGGTTATTTTGCTGTGGTGTCAAGTTGGAAACGCGAGAATGTGGGAGAATCCGACATTCTCCTTTTGGAAAGCAGCTCCATTGCAGCTTCCAAGCCTGCTGAAACCCACACCACCGCGACACTGCTCACTCCACAGATGCCGCTGAAGAGCAGTTAGTTTTTACCTGAAGAAACCAGGAGCTTGCAATTCCTTCCTGGGAGTCACCACAGGAGCATACTGTAGCTAAAGTGCCAACTAAATGTGACCTCTAGTCTTGAGGTAAGGTGCACATTTTCCCATTACAAGAGAGAGGGGTGCACCAGTTGCCAGGAAGTCTTAGTCAATGGACGGCTTTAGCTTTAGTAGTGCTCACAGGGCTCAAGACTCTCACGTGGTCACTTCTTTCCAAGGAAGTACACTGTGTCCCCAAAGCCTTCTGAGCACAATCAAGGGATACACAGTTGTGGGAACATTCCTCACCATGCAGTTGGATGGGCCGGGAACTAATGTGTTCCCTATGGTTAGCGATCCACAGCTTTGAAACAGCCTCAGGAAGGCGGTTCGTGGCAGGCTTTCATTCCATGTTGGTCTGCCACTTGGAGGAAACGTAAGATGCCTTGAAAGAAACCACCGGGACTCCAATTCAGTTTGGGGACTCCTGTCGAGGTCTCTCTAAGTGATGCGAAAGTGGCCTTTAGGTCCAGACTGAAATAAAGTAGAGATTTACCCTGAGCATCGCTAGGCATTTGGAACATCCAAAGTCACCTAGGCCTACTGAGGGCATTTAGAGGATTATGCCGTTCACCACATGCAGAACACACTGCATCCAAAAGTTTCATCGCAGAAGGCCAAATTGCGTTCCGACGGTCTCCTTTGGATTGCCAGAGAAGATAGGTCTATGTGCTGGGTGATCCAGTTTGTCATGGAGAATCTCGGAAAAGGCAGGATTTCCCCCATTTGAAAGGGAGATAGTGGCGGCGTCAAGGCTGACTGAAAGACATTGCTGTTACCGTCTTCTAGTCACCTCTAGCAATGCCTCAGTGAAGGAAGTGAGTGTTCTCCTACTAATCCAGGTGTTCTCCAGTGCCTTGTTTGGAGTTCATGCTACGTTTGCCCTAGCTCAGTGCCAAGTAAACGTGACCCATAGCCTCAGGTAAGCACGAGTGTTTCCTCTCAGCAATGTTTTGTGTGCAGCCATCTCCATGAGCCGTGACTCGAGAGAGGGTTTGAACTCAACAACGGCTTTCCGTAGCCCTAAGAGAGTCACGTAGGAATTCCCTTCTGAGGGAGAGTGTGTGCCCTGTAGTTCCGTTTTATTTTCCGAGAAACATAACACAGAACAGACTGTGGGGTCAACTGTTTCTATGCAGAGGAAAGGGTAATGAACAGATTCTCGCTGGCAGAGCTTGATTTCTACAGCTCTAAGGCAGCCCCAGGACCACGTTTTTGCCAGTATTCCATTCAACGTGGCTCTGCCTCTGCGGAGGCCCTCTGAACTGCACTGAAAGAATCCCTGAGCCTAATGTGCATCCTGGCAACTCTTACCTGTCATCTCTCTATTGTGGAGCAAGGTACACGGTAGGTCCAGCCTGACAGAAAATGCTGAAAATCCGGTACAATTGTGAGGCATTTGGACGATCCAAAGTCACCTAGGCCGGACTAGTTCATGAAGCGTGTAATGCGATTCATGGCACGCAAAACAGCCCGCGTCCAACGAAGTGTGATCATAGAAAGGCCCAGTGGGGCTGAAAGTCTCCAGTGGTCAGTCAGAGATTGCTGGTTATTTTGCTGTGGTGTCAAGTTGGAAACGCGAGAATGTGGGAGAAGCCCGACTTTCTCCCTTTGGAAAGCAGCTCCATTGCAGCTTCCAAGCCTGCTGAAACCCACACCACCGCGACACTGCTCACTCCACAGATGCCGCTGAAGAGCAGTTAGTTTTTACCTGAAGAAACCAGGAGCTTGCAATTCCTTCCTGGGAGCTCACCACAGGAGCATACTGTAGCTAAAGTGCCAACTAAATGTGACCTCTAGTCTTGAGGTAAGGTGCACATTTTCCCATTACAAGAGAGAGGGGTGCACCAGTTGCCAGGAAGTCTTAGTCAATGGACGGCTTTAGCTTTAGTAGTGCTCACAGGGCTCAAGACTCTCACGTGGTCACTTCTTTCCAAGGAAGTACACTGTGTCCCCAAAGCCTTCTGAGCACAATCAAGGGATACACAGTTGTGGGAACATTCCTCACCATGCAGTTGGAAGGGCCGGGACCTAATGTGTTCCCTATGGTTAGCGATCCACAGCTTTGAAACAGCCTCAGGAAGGCGGTTCGTGGCAGGCTTTCATTCCATGCGGGTCTGCCACTTGGAGGAAACGTAAGATGCCTTGAAAGAAACCACCGGGACTCCAATTCAGTTTGGGGACTCCTGCTCGAGGTCTCTCTAAGTGATGCGAAAGTGGCCTTTAGGTCCAGACTGAAATAAAGTAGAGATTTACCCTGAGCATCGCTAGGCATTTGGAACATCCAAAGTCACCTAGGCCTACTGAGGGCATTTAGAGGATTATGCCGTTCACCACATGCAGAACACACTGCATCCAAAGGTTTCATCGCAGAAGGCCAAACTGCGTTCCAACGGTCTCCTTTGGATTGCCAGAGAAGATAGGTCTATGTGCTGGGTGATCCAGTTTGTCATGGAGAATCTCGGAAAAGGCAGGATTTCCCCCATTTGAAAGGGAGATAGTGGCGGCGTCAAGGCTGACTGAAAGACATTGCTGTTACCGTCTTCTAGTCACCTCTAGCAATGCCTCAGTGAAGGAAGTGAGTGTTCTCCTACTAATCCAGGTGTTCTCCAGTGCCTTGTTTGGAGTTCATGCTACGTTTGCCCTAGCTCAGTGCCAAGTAAACGTGACCCATAGCCTCAGGTAAGCACGAGTGTTTCCTCTCAGCAATGTTTTGTGTGCAGCCATCTCCATGAGCCGTGACTCGAGAGAGGGTTTGAACTCAACAACGGCTTTCCGTAGCCCTAAGAGAGTCACGTAGGAATTCCCTTCTGATTGAGAGTGTGTGCACTGTAGTTCCCTTTTATTTTCCGAGAAACATAACACAGAACAGACTGTTGGGGTCAACTCTTTCTATGCAGAGGGAAGGGTAATGAACAGATGCTCGCTGGCAGAGCTTGATTTCTACAGCTCTAAGGCAGCCGCACGACGACGTTTTTTCCAGTATTCCATTCAACGTGGCTCTCCCTCTGCGGAGGCCCTCTGAACTGCACTGAAAGTATCCCTGAGCCTAAAGGGCATCCTGGCAACTCTTACCTGTCATCTCTCTATTGTGAAGCAAGGCACACGGTAGGTCCAGGCTGACAGAAAATGCTGAAAATCTGGTAAAATTATGAGGCATTTGGACGATCCAAAGTCACCTAGGCCGTACTAGTTCATGAAGCGTGTAATGCGATTCATGGCACGCAAAACAGCCCGCGTCCAACGAAGTGTGATCATAGAAAGGCCCAGTGGGGCTGAAAGTCTCCAGTGGTCAGTCAGAGATTGCTGGTTATTTTGCTGTGGTGTCAAGTTGGAAACGCGAGAATGTGGGAGAATCCGACATTCTCCTTTTGGAAAGCAGCTCCATTGCAGCTTCCAAGCCTGCTGAAACCCACACCACCGCGACACTGCTCACTCCACAGATGCCGCTGAAGAGCAGTTAGTTTTTACCTGAAGAAACCAGGAGCTTGCAATTCCTTCCTGGGAGTCACCACAGGAGCATACTGTAGCTAAAGTGCCAACTAAATGTGACCTCTAGTCTTGAGGTAAGGTGCACATTTTCCCATTACAAGAGAGAGGGGTGCACCAGTTGCCAGGAAGTCTTAGTCAATGGACGGCTTTAGCTTTAGTAGTGCTCACAGGGCTCAAGACTCTCACGTGGTCACTTCTTTCCAAGGAAGTACACTGTGTCCCCAAAGCCTTCTGAGCACAATCAAGGGATACACAGTTGTGGGAACATTCCTCACCATGCAGTTGGATGGGCCGGGAACTAATGTGTTCCCTATGGTTAGCGATCCACAGCTTTGAAACAGCCTCAGGAAGGCGGTTCGTGGCAGGCTTTCATTCCATGTTGGTCTGCCACTTGGAGGAAACGTAAGATGCCTTGAAAGAAACCACCGGGACTCCAATTCAGTTTGGGGACTCCTGTCGAGGTCTCTCTAAGTGATGCGAAAGTGGCCTTTAGGTCCAGACTGAAATAAAGTAGAGATTTACCCTGAGCATCGCTAGGCATTTGGAACATCCAAAGTCACCTAGGCCTACTGAGGGCATTTAGAGGATTATGCCGTTCACCACATGCAGAACACACTGCATCCAAAAGTTTCATCGCAGAAGGCCAAATTGCGTTCCGACGGTCTCCTTTGGATTGCCAGAGAAGATAGGTCTATGTGCTGGGTGATCCAGTTTGTCATGGAGAATCTCGGAAAAGGCAGGATTTCCCCCATTTGAAAGGGAGATAGTGGCGGCGTCAAGGCTGACTGAAAGACATTGCTGTTACCGTCTTCTAGTCACCTCTAGCAATGCCTCAGTGAAGGAAGTGAGTGTTCTCCTACTAATCCAGGTGTTCTCCAGTGCCTTGTTTGGAGTTCATGCTACGTTTGCCCTAGCTCAGTGCCAAGTAAACGTGACCCATAGCCTCAGGTAAGCACGAGTGTTTCCTCTCAGCAATGTTTTGTGTGCAGCCATCTCCATGAGCCGTGACTCGAGAGAGGGTTTGAACTCAACAACGGCTTTCCGTAGCCCTAAGAGAGTCACGTAGGAATTCCCTTCTGAGGGAGAGTGTGTGCCCTGTAGTTCCGTTTTATTTTCCGAGAAACATAACACAGAACAGACTGTGGGGTCAACTGTTTCTATGCAGAGGAAAGGGTAATGAACAGATTCTCGCTGGCAGAGCTTGATTTCTACAGCTCTAAGGCAGCCCCAGGACCACGTTTTTGCCAGTATTCCATTCAACGTGGCTCTGCCTCTGCGGAGGCCCTCTGAACTGCACTGAAAGAATCCCTGAGCCTAATGTGCATCCTGGCAACTCTTACCTGTCATCTCTCTATTGTGGAGCAAGGTACACGGTAGGTCCAGCCTGACAGAAAATGCTGAAAATCCGGTACAATTGTGAGGTATTTGGACGATCCAAAGTCACCTAGGCCGGACTAGTTCATGAAGCGTGTAATGCGATTCATGGCACGCAAAACAGCCCGCGTCCAACGAAGTGTGATCATAGAAAGGCCCAGTGGGGCTGAAAGTCTCCAGTGGTCAGTCAGAGATTGCTGGTTATTTTGCTGTGGTGTCAAGTTGGAAACGCGAGAATGTGGGAGAAGCCCGACTTTCTCCCTTTGGAAAGCAGCTCCATTGCAGCTTCCAAGCCTGCTGAAACCCACACCACCGCGACACTGCTCACTCCACAGATGCCGCTGAAGAGCAGTTAGTTTTTACCTGAAGAAACCAGGAGCTTGCAATTCCTTCCTGGGAGCTCACCACAGGAGCATACTGTAGCTAAAGTGCTAACTAAATGTGACCTCTAGTCTTGAGGTAAGGTGCACATTTTCCCATTACAAGAGAGAGGGGTGCACCAGTTGCCAGGAAGTCTTAGTCAATGGACGGCTTTAGCTTTAGTAGGGCTCACAGTGCTCAAGACTCTCACGTGGTCAGTTCTTTCCAAGGAAGTATACTGTGTCCCCATAGCCTTCTGAGCACAATCAAGGGATACACAGTTGTGGGAACATTCCTCACCATGCAGTTGGATGGGCCGGGAACTAATGTGTTCCCTATGGTTAGCGATCCACAGCTTTGAAACAGCCTCAGGAAGGCGGTTCGTGGCAGGCTTTCATTCCATGCGGGTCTGCCACTTGGAGGAAACGTAAGATGCCAAGAAAGAAACCACCGGGACTCCAATTCAGTTTGGGGTCTCCTGCTCGAGGTCTCTCTAAGTGATGCGAATGTGGCCTTTAGGTCCAGACTGAAATAAAGTAGAGATTTACCCTGAGCATCGCTAGGCATTTGGAACATCCAAAGTCACCTAGGCCTACTGAGGGCATTTAGAGGATTATGCCGTTCACCACATGCAGAACACACTGCATCCAAAGGTTTCATCGCAGAAGGCCAAACTGCGTTCCGACGGTCTCCTTTGGATTGCCAGAGAAGATAGGTCTATGTGCTGGGTGATCCAGTTTGTCATGGAGAATCTCGGAAAAGGCAGGATTTCCCCCATTTGAAAGGTAGATAGTGGCGGCCTCAAGGCTGACTGAAAGACATTGCAATTACCCGTCTTCTAGACACCTCTAGGAAGGCGTCAGTGAAGAAAGTGAGTTTTCTCCTACGATTCCAGGAGGTCCCCAGTGTCTTGTTTTGAGTTCATGCTACGTTTGCCCTAGCTCAGTGCCAAGTAAACGTGACCCATAGCCTCAGGTAAGCACGAGTGTTTCCTCTCAGCAATGTTTTGTGTGCAGCCATCTCCATGAGCCGTGACTCGAGAGAGGGCTTTAATTATACTACGGCTTTCCGTAGCCCTAAGAGAGTCACGTAGGAATTCCCTTCTGATTGAGAGTGTGTGCACTGTAGTTCCCTTTTATTTTCCGAGAAACATAACACAGAACAGACTGTTGGGGTCAACTCTTTCTATGCAGAGGGAAGGGTAATGAACAGATGCTCGCTGGCAGAGCTTGATTTCTACAGCTCTAAGGCAGCCGCACGACGACGTTTTTTCCAGTATTCCATTCAACGTGGCTCTCCCTCTGCGGAGGCCCTCTGAACTGCACTGAAAGTATCCCTGAGCCTAAAGGGCATCCTGGCAACTCTTACCTGTCATCTCTCTATTGTGAAGCAAGGCACACGGTAGGTCCAGGCTGACAGAAAATGCTGAAAATCTGGTAAAATTATGAGGCATTTGGACGATCCAAAGTCACCTAGGCCGTACTAGTTCATGAAGCGTGTAATGCGATTCATGGCACGCAAAACAGCCCGCGTCCAACGAAGTGTGATCATAGAAAGGCCCAGTGGGGCTGAAAGTCTCCAGTGGTCAGTCAGAGATTGCTGGTTATTTTGCTGTGGTGTCAAGTTGGAAACGCGAGAATGTGGGAGAATCCGACATTCTCCTTTTGGAAAGCAGCTCCATTGCAGCTTCCAAGCCTGCTGAAACCCACACCACCGCGACACTGCTCACTCCACAGATGCCGCTGAAGAGCAGTTAGTTTTTACCTGAAGAAACCAGGAGCTTGCAATTCCTTCCTGGGAGTCACCACAGGAGCATACTGTAGCTAAAGTGCCAACTAAATGTGACCTCTAGTCTTGAGGTAAGGTGCACATTTTCCCATTACAAGAGAGAGGGGTGCACCAGTTGCCAGGAAGTCTTAGTCAATGGACGGCTTTAGCTTTAGTAGTGCTCACAGGGCTCAAGACTCTCACGTGGTCACTTCTTTCCAAGGAAGTACACTGTGTCCCCAAAGCCTTCTGAGCACAATCAAGGGATACACAGTTGTGGGAACATTCCTCACCATGCAGTTGGATGGGCCGGGAACTAATGTGTTCCCTATGGTTAGCGATCCACAGCTTTGAAACAGCCTCAGGAAGGCGGTTCGTGGCAGGCTTTCATTCCATGTTGGTCTGCCACTTGGAGGAAACGTAAGATGCCTTGAAAGAAACCACCGGGACTCCAATTCAGTTTGGGGACTCCTGTCGAGGTCTCTCTAAGTGATGCGAAAGTGGCCTTTAGGTCCAGACTGAAATAAAGTAGAGATTTACCCTGAGCATCGCTAGGCATTTGGAACATCCAAAGTCACCTAGGCCTACTGAGGGCATTTAGAGGATTATGCCGTTCACCACATGCAGAACACACTGCATCCAAAAGTTTCATCGCAGAAGGCCAAATTGCGTTCCGACGGTCTCCTTTGGATTGCCAGAGAAGATAGGTCTATGTGCTGGGTGATCCAGTTTGTCATGGAGAATCTCGGAAAAGGCAGGATTTCCCCCATTTGAAAGGGAGATAGTGGCGGCGTCAAGGCTGACTGAAAGACATTGCTGTTACCGTCTTCTAGTCACCTCTAGCAATGCCTCAGTGAAGGAAGTGAGTGTTCTCCTACTAATCCAGGTGTTCTCCAGTGCCTTGTTTGGAGTTCATGCTACGTTTGCCCTAGCTCAGTGCCAAGTAAACGTGACCCATAGCCTCAGGTAAGCACGAGTGTTTCCTCTCAGCAATGTTTTGTGTGCAGCCATCTCCATGAGCCGTGACACGAGAGAGGGTTTGAACTCAACAACGGCTTTCCGTAGCCCTAAGAGAGTCACGTAGGAATTCCCTTCTGAGGGAGAGTGTGTGCCCTGTAGTTCCGTTTTATTTTCCGAGAAACATAACACAGAACAGACTGTGGGGTCAACTGTTTCTATGCAGAGGAAAGGGTAATGAACAGATTCTCGCTGGCAGAGCTTGATTTCTACAGCTCTAAGGCAGCCCCAGGACCACGTTTTTGCCAGTATTCCATTCAACGTGGCTCTGCCTCTGCGGAGGCCCTCTGAACTGCACTGAAAGAATCCCTGAGCCTAATGTGCATCCTGGCAACTCTTACCTGTCATCTCTCTATTGTGGAGCAAGGTACACGGTAGGTCCAGCCTGACAGAAAATGCTGAAAATCCGGTACAATTGTGAGGCATTTGGACGATCCAAAGTCACCTAGGCCGGACTAGTTCATGAAGCGTGTAATGCGATTCATGGCACGCAAAACAGCCCGCGTCCAACGAAGTGTGATCATAGAAAGGCCCAGTGGGGCTGAAAGTCTCCAGTGGTCAGTCAGAGATTGCTGGTTATTTTGCTGTGGTGTCAAGTTGGAAACGCGAGAATGTGGGAGAAGCCCGACTTTCTCCCTTTGGAAAGCAGCTCCATTGCAGCTTCCAAGCCTGCTGAAACCCACACCACCGCGACACTGCTCACTCCACAGATGCCGCTGAAGAGCAGTTAGTTTTTACCTGAAGAAACCAGGAGCTTGCAATTCCTTCCTGGGAGCTCACCACAGGAGCATACTGTAGCTAAAGTGCCAACTAAATGTGACCTCTAGTCTTGAGGTAAGGTGCACATTTTCCCATTACAAGAGAGAGGGGTGCACCAGTTGCCAGGAAGTCTTAGTCAATGGACGGCTTTAGCTTTAGTAGTGCTCACAGGGCTCAAGACTCTCACGTGGTCACTTCTTTCCAAGGAAGTACACTGTGTCCCCAAAGCCTTCTGAGCACAATCAAGGGATACACAGTTGTGGGAACATTCCTCACCATGCAGTTGGAAGGGCCGGGACCTAATGTGTTCCCTATGGTTAGCGATCCACAGCTTTGAAACAGCCTCAGGAAGGCGGTTCGTGGCAGGCTTTCATTCCATGCGGGTCTGCCACTTGGAGGAAACGTAAGATGCCTTGAAAGAAACCACCGGGACTCCAATTCAGTTTGGGGACTCCTGCTCGAGGTCTCTCTAAGTGATGCGAAAGTGGCCTTTAGGTCCAGACTGAAATAAAGTAGAGATTTACCCTGAGCATCGCTAGGCATTTGGAACATCCAAAGTCACCTAGGCCTACTGAGGGCATTTAGAGGATTATGCCGTTCACCACATGCAGAACACACTGCATCCAAAGGTTTCATCGCAGAAGGCCAAACTGCGTTCCAACGGTCTCCTTTGGATTGCCAGAGAAGATAGGTCTATGTGCTGGGTGATCCAGTTTGTCATGGAGAATCTCGGAAAAGGCAGGATTTCCCCCATTTGAAAGGGAGATAGTGGCGGCGTCAAGGCTGACTGAAAGACATTGCTGTTACCGTCTTCTAGTCACCTCTAGCAATGCCTCAGTGAAGGAAGTGAGTGTTCTCCTACTAATCCAGGTGTTCTCCAGTGCCTTGTTTGGAGTTCATGCTACGTTTGCCCTAGCTCAGTGCCAAGTAAACGTGACCCATAGCCTCAGGTAAGCACGAGTGTTTCCTCTCAGCAATGTTTTGTGTGCAGCCATCTCCATGAGCCGTGACTCGAGAGAGGGTTTGAACTCAACAACGGCTTTCCGTAGCCCTAAGAGAGTCACGTAGGAATTCCCTTCTGATTGAGAGTGTGTGCACTGTAGTTCCCTTTTATTTTCCGAGAAACATAACACAGAACAGACTGTTGGGGTCAACTCTTTCTATGCAGAGGGAAGGGTAATGAACAGATGCTCGCTGGCAGAGCTTGATTTCTACAGCTCTAAGGCAGCCGCACGACGACGTTTTTTCCAGTATTCCATTCAACGTGGCTCTCCCTCTGCGGAGGCCCTCTGAACTGCACTGAAAGTATCCCTGAGCCTAAAGGGCATCCTGGCAACTCTTACCTGTCATCTCTCTATTGTGAAGCAAGGCACACGGTAGGTCCAGGCTGACAGAAAATGCTGAAAATCTGGTAAAATTATGAGGCATTTGGACGATCCAAAGTCACCTAGGCCGTACTAGTTCATGAAGCGTGTAATGCGATTCATGGCACGCAAAACAGCCCGCGTCCAACGAAGTGTGATCATAGAAAGGCCCAGTGGGGCTGAAAGTCTCCAGTGGTCAGTCAGAGATTGCTGGTTATTTTGCTGTGGTGTCAAGTTGGAAACGCGAGAATGTGGGAGAATCCGACATTCTCCTTTTGGAAAGCAGCTCCATTGCAGCTTCCAAGCCTGCTGAAACCCACACCACCGCGACACTGCTCACTCCACAGATGCCGCTGAAGAGCAGTTAGTTTTTACCTGAAGAAACCAGGAGCTTGCAATTCCTTCCTGGGAGTCACCACAGGAGCATACTGTAGCTAAAGTGCCAACTAAATGTGACCTCTAGTCTTGAGGTAAGGTGCACATTTTCCCATTACAAGAGAGAGGGGTGCACCAGTTGCCAGGAAGTCTTAGTCAATGGACGGCTTTAGCTTTAGTAGTGCTCACAGGGCTCAAGACTCTCACGTGGTCACTTCTTTCCAAGGAAGTACACTGTGTCCCCAAAGCCTTCTGAGCACAATCAAGGGATACACAGTTGTGGGAACATTCCTCACCATGCAGTTGGATGGGCCGGGAACTAATGTGTTCCCTATGGTTAGCGATCCACAGCTTTGAAACAGCCTCAGGAAGGCGGTTCGTGGCAGGCTTTCATTCCATGTTGGTCTGCCACTTGGAGGAAACGTAAGATGCCTTGAAAGAAACCACCGGGACTCCAATTCAGTTTGGGGACTCCTGTCGAGGTCTCTCTAAGTGATGCGAAAGTGGCCTTTAGGTCCAGACTGAAATAAAGTAGAGATTTACCCTGAGCATCGCTAGGCATTTGGAACATCCAAAGTCACCTAGGCCTACTGAGGGCATTTAGAGGATTATGCCGTTCACCACATGCAGAACACACTGCATCCAAAAGTTTCATCGCAGAAGGCCAAATTGCGTTCCGACGGTCTTTTTGGATTGCCAGAGAAGATAGGTCTATGTGCTGGGTGATCCAGTTTGTCATGGAGAATCTCGGAAAAGGCAGGATTTCCCCCATTTGAAAGGGAGATAGTGGCGGCGTCAAGGCTGACTGAAAGACATTGCTGTTACCGTCTTCTAGTCACCTCTAGCAATGCCTCAGTGAAGGAAGTGAGTGTTCTCCTACTAATCCAGGTGTTCTCCAGTGCCTTGTTTGGAGTTCATGCTACGTTTGCCCTAGCTCAGTGCCAAGTAAACGTGACCCATAGCCTCAGGTAAGCACGAGTGTTTCCTCTCAGCAATGTTTTGTGTGCAGCCATCTCCATGAGCCGTGACTCGAGAGAGGGTTTGAACTCAACAACGGCTTTCCGTAGCCCTAAGAGAGTCACGTAGGAATTCCCTTCTGAGGGAGAGTGTGTGCCCTGTAGTTCCGTTTTATTTTCCGAGAAACATAACACAGAACAGACTGTGGGGTCAACTGTTTCTATGCAGAGGAAAGGGTAATGAACAGATTCTCGCTGGCAGAGCTTGATTTCTACAGCTCTAAGGCAGCCCCAGGACCACGTTTTTGCCAGTATTCCATTCAACGTGGCTCTGCCTCTGCGGAGGCCCTCTGAACTGCACTGAAAGAATCCCTGAGCCTAATGTGCATCCTGGCAACTCTTACCTGTCATCTCTCTATTGTGGAGCAAGGTACACGGTAGGTCCAGCCTGACAGAAAATGCTGAAAATCCGGTACAATTGTGAGGCATTTGGACGATCCAAAGTCACCTAGGCCGGACTAGTTCATGAAGCGTGTAATGCGATTCATGGCACGCAAAACAGCCCGCGTCCAACGAAGTGTGATCATAGAAAGGCCCAGTGGGGCTGAAAGTCTCCAGTGGTCAGTCAGAGATTGCTGGTTATTTTGCTGTGGTGTCAAGTTGGAAACGCGAGAATGTGGGAGAAGCCCGACTTTCTCCCTTTGGAAAGCAGCTCCATTGCAGCTTCCAAGCCTGCTGAAACCCACACCACCGCGACACTGCTCACTCCACAGATGCCGCTGAAGAGCAGTTAGTTTTTACCTGAAGAAACCAGGAGCTTGCAATTCCTTCCTGGGAGCTCACCACAGGAGCATACTGTAGCTAAAGTGCTAACTAAATGTGACCTCTAGTCTTGAGGTAAGGTGCACATTTTCCCATTACAAGAGAGAGGGGTGCACCAGTTGCCAGGAAGTCTTAGTCAATGGACGGCTTTAGCTTTAGTAGGGCTCACAGTGCTCAAGACTCTCACGTGGTCAGTTCTTTCCAAGGAAGTATACTGTGTCCCCATAGCCTTCTGAGCACAATCAAGGGATACACAGTTGTGGGAACATTCCTCACCATGCAGTTGGATGGGCCGGGAACTAATGTGTTCCCTATGGTTAGCGATCCACAGCTTTGAAACAGCCTCAGGAAGGCGGTTCGTGGCAGGCTTTCATTCCATGCGGGTCTGCCACTTGGAGGAAACGTAAGATGCCAAGAAAGAAACCACCGGGACTCCAATTCAGTTTGGGGGCTCCTGCTCGAGGTCTCTCTAAGTGATGCGAATGTGGCCTTTAGGTCCAGACTGAAATAAAGTAGAGATTTACCCTGAGCATCGCTAGGCATTTGGAACATCCAAAGTCACCTAGGCCTACTGAGGGCATTTAGAGGATTATGCCGTTCACCACATGCAGAACACACTGCATCCAAAGGTTTCATCGCAGAAGGCCAAACTGCGTTCCAACGGTCTCCTTTGGATTGCCAGAGAAGATAGGTCTATGTGCTGGGTGATCCAGTTTGTCATGGAGAATCTCGGAAAAGGCAGGATTTCCCCCATCTGAAAGGTAGATAGTGGCGGCCTCAAGGCTGACTGAAAGACATTGCCATTACCCGTCTTCTAGACACCTCTAGGAAGGCGTCAGTGAAGAAAGTGAGTTTTTTTCTACGATTCCAGGAGGTCCCCAGTGTCTTGTTTTGAGTTCATGCTACGTTTGCCCTAGCTCAGTGCCAAGTAAACGTGACCCATAGCCTCAGGTAAGCACGAGTGTTTCCTCTCAGCAATGTTTTGTGTGCAGCCATCTCCATGAGCCGTGACTCGAGAGAGGGCTTTAATTATACTACGGCTTTCCGTAGACCTAAGAGAGTCACCTAGGAATTCCCTTCTGATTGAGAGTGTGTGCACTGTAGTTCCCTTTTATTTTCCGAGAAACATAACACAGAACAGACTGTTGGGGTCAACTCTTTCTATGCAGAGGGAAGGGTAATGAACAGATGCTCGCTGGCAGAGCTTGATTTCTACAGCTCTAAGGCAGCCGCACGATGACGTTTTTTCCAGTATTCCATTCAACGTGGCTCTCCCTCTGCGGAGGCCCTCTGAACTGCACTGAAAGTATCCCTGAGCCTAATGTGCATCCTGGCAACTCTTACCTGTCATCTCTCTATTGTGAAGCAAGGCACACGGTAGGTCCAGGCTGACAGAAAATGCTGAAAATCTGGTAAAATTATGAGGCATTTGGACGATCCAAAGTCACCTAGGCCGTACTAGTTCATGAAGCGTGTAATGCGATTCATGGCACGCAAAACAGCCCGCGTCCAACGAAGTGTGATCATAGAAAGGCCCAGTGGGGCTGAAAGTCTCCAGTGGTCAGTCAGAGATTGCTGGTTATTTTGCTGTGGTGTCAAGTTGGAAACGCGAGAATGTGGGAGAAGCCCGACTTTCTCCCTTTGGAAAGCAGCTCCATTGCAGCTTCCAAGCCTGCTGAAACCCACACCACCGCGACACTGCTCACTCCACAGATGCCGCTGAAGAGCAGTTAGTTTTTACCTGAAGAAACCAGGAGCTTGCAATTCCTTCCTGGGAGCTCACCACAGGAGCATACTGTAGCTAAAGTGCTAACTAAATGTGACCTCTAGTCTTGAGGTAAGGTGCACATTTTCCCATTACAAGAGAGAGGGGTGCACCAGTTGCCAGGAAGTCTTAGTCAATGGACGGCTTTAGCTTTAGTAGGGCTCACAGTGCTCAAGACTCTCACGTGGTCAGTTCTTTCCAAGGAAGTATACTGTGTCCCCATAGCCTTCTGAGCACAATCAAGGGATACACAGTTGTGGGAACATTCCTCACCATGCAGTTGGATGGGCCGGGAACTAATGTGTTCCCTATGGTTAGCGATCCACAGCTTTGAAACAGCCTCAGGAAGGCGGTTCGTGGCAGGCTTTCATTCCATGCGGGTCTGCCACTTGGAGGAAACGTAAGATGCCAAGAAAGAAACCACCGGGACTCCAATTCAGTTTGGGGTCTCCTGCTCGAGGTCTCTCTAAGTGATGCGAATGTGGCCTTTAGGTCCAGACTGAAATAAAGTAGAGATTTACCCTGAGCATCGCTAGGCATTTGGAACATCCAAAGTCACCTAGGCCTACTGAGGGCATTTAGAGGATTATGCCGTTCACCACATGCAGAACACACTGCATCCAAAGGTTTCATCGCAGAAGGCCAAACTGCGTTCCGACGGTCTCCTTTGGATTGCCAGAGAAGATAGGTCTATGTGCTGGGTGATCCAGTTTGTCATGGAGAATCTCGGAAAAGGCAGGATTTCCCCCATTTGAAAGGTAGATAGTGGCGGCCTCAAGGCTGACTGAAAGACATTGCAATTACCCGTCTTCTAGACACCTCTAGGAAGGCGTCAGTGAAGAAAGTGAGTTTTCTCCTACGATTCCAGGAGGTCCCCAGTGTCTTGTTTTGAGTTCATGCTACGTTTGCCCTAGCTCAGTGCCAAGTAAACGTGACCCATAGCCTCAGGTAAGCACGAGTGTTTCCTCTCAGCAATGTTTTGTGTGCAGCCATCTCCATGAGCCGTGACTCGAGAGAGGGCTTTAATTATACTACGGCTTTCCGTAGACCTAAGAGAGTCACGTAGGAATTCCCTTCTGATTGAGAGTGTGTGCACTGTAGTTCCCTTTTATTTTCCGAGAAACATAACACAGAACAGACTGTTGGGGTCAACTCTTTCTATGCAGAGGGAAGGGTAATGAACAGATGCTCGCTGGCAGAGCTTGATTTCTACAGCTCTAAGGCAGCCGCACGACGACGTTTTTTCCAGTATTCCATTCAACGTGGCTCTCCCTCTGCGGAGGCCCTCTGAACTGCACTGAAAGTATCCCTGAGCCTAAAGGGCATCCTGGCAACTCTTACCTGTCATCTCTCTATTGTGAAGCAAGGCACACGGTAGGTCCAGCCTGACAGAAAATGCTGAAAATCTGGTAAAATTATGAGGCATTTGGACGATCCAAAGTCACCTAGGCCGTACTAGTTCATGAAGCGTGTAATGCGATTCATGGCATGCAAAACAGCCCGCGTCCAACGAAGTGTGATCATAGAAAGGCCCAGTGGGGCTGAAAGTCTCCAGTGGTCAGTCAGAGATTGCAGGTTATTTTGCTGTGGTGTCAAGTTGGAAACGCGAGAATGTGGGAGAATCCGACATTCTCCTTTTGGAAAGCAGCTCCATTGCAGCCTCCAAGCCTGCTGAAACCCACACCACCGCGACACTGCTCACTCCACAGATGCCGCTGAAGAGCAGTTAGTTTTTACCTGAAGAAACCAGGAGCTTGCAATTCCTTCCTGGGAGCTCACCACAGGAGCATACTGTAGCTAAAGTGCCAACTAAATGTGACCTCTAGTCTTGAGGTAAGGTGCACATTTTCCCATTACAAGAGAGAGGGGTGCACCAGTTGCCAGGAAGTCTTAGTCAATGGACGGCTTTAGCTTTAGTAGTGCTCACAGGGCTCAAGACTCTCACGTGGTCACTTCTTTCCAAGGAAGTACACTGTGTCCCCAAAGCCTTCTGAGCACAATCAAGGGATACACAGTTGTGGGAACATTCCTCACCATGCAGTTGGAAGGGCCGGGACCTAATGTGTTCCCTATGGTTAGCGATCCACAGCTTTGAAACAGCCTCAGGAAGGCGGTTCGTGGCAGGCTTTCATTCCATGCGGGTCTGCCACTTGGAGGAAACGTAAGATGCCTTGAAAGAAACCACCGGGACTCCAATTCAGTTTGGGGACTCCTGTCGAGGTCTCTCTAAGTGATGCGAAAGTGGCCTTTAGGTCCAGACTGAAATAAAGTAGAGATTTACCCTGAGCATCGCTAGGCATTTGGAACATCCAAAGTCACCTAGGCCTACTGAGGGCATTTAGAAGATTATGCCGTTCACCACATGCAGAACACACTGCATCCAAAAGTTTCATCGCAGAAGGCCAAACTGCGTTCCGACGGTCTCCTTTGGATTGCCAGAGAAGATAGGTCTATGTGCTGGGTGATCCAGTTTGTCATGGAGAATCTCGGAAAAGGCAGGATTTCCCCCATTTGAAAGGGAGATAGTGGCGGCGTCAAGGCTGACTGAAAGACATTGCTGTTACCGTCTTCTAGTCACCTCTAGCAATGCCTCAGTGAAGGAAGTGAGTGTTCTCCTACTAATCCAGGTGTTCTCCAGTGCCTTGTTTGGAGTTCATGCTACGTTTGCCCTAGCTCAGTGCCAAGTAAACGTGACCCATAGCCTCAGGTAAGCACGAGTGTTTCCTCTCAGCAATGTTTTGTGTGCAGCCATCTCCATGAGCCGTGACTCGAGAGAGGGTTTGAACTCAACAACGGCTTTCCGTAGCCCTAAGAGAGTCACGTAGGAATTCCCTTCTGAGGGAGAGTGTGTGCCCTGTAGTTCCGTTTTATTTTCCGAGAAACATAACACAGAACAGACTGTGGGGTCAACTGTTTCTATGCAGAGGAAAGGGTAATGAACAGATTCTCGCTGGCAGAGCTTGATTTCTACAGCTCTAAGGCAGCCCCAGGACCACGTTTTTGCCAGTATTCCATTCAACGTGGCTCTGCCTCTGCGGAGGCCCTCTGAACTGCACTGAAAGAATCCCTGAGCCTAATGTGCATCCTGGCAACTCTTACCTGTCATCTCTCTATTGTGGAGCAAGGTACACGGTAGGTCCAGCCTGACAGAAAATGCTGAAAATCCGGTACAATTGTGAGGCATTTGGACGATCCAAAGTCACCTAGGCCGGACTAGTTCATGAAGCGTGTAATGCGATTCATGGCACGCAAAACAGCCCGCGTCCAACGAAGTGTGATCATAGAAAGGCCCAGTGGGGCTGAAAGTCTCCAGTGGTCAGTCAGAGATTGCTGGTTATTTTGCTGTGGTGTCAAGTTGGAAACGCGAGAATGTGGGAGAAGCCCGACTTTCTCCCTTTGGAAAGCAGCTCCATTGCAGCTTCCAAGCCTGCTGAAACCCACACCACCGCGACACTGCTCACTCCACAGATGCCGCTGAAGAGCAGTTAGTTTTTACCTGAAGAAACCAGGAGCTTGCAATTCCTTCCTGGGAGCTCACCACAGGAGCATACTGTAGCTAAAGTGCTAACTAAATGTGACCTCTAGTCTTGAGGTAAGGTGCACATTTTCCCATTACAAGAGAGAGGGGTGCACCAGTTGCCAGGAAGTCTTAGTCAATGGACGGCTTTAGCTTTAGTAGGGCTCACAGTGCTCAAGACTCTCACGTGGTCAGTTCTTTCCAAGGAAGTATACTGTGTCCCCATAGCCTTCTGAGCACAATCAAGGGATACACAGTTGTGGGAACATTCCTCACCATGCAGTTGGATGGGCCGGGACCTAATGTGTTCCCTATGGTTAGCGATCCACAGCTTTGAAACAGCCTCAGGAAGGCGGTTCGTGGCAGGCTTTCATTCCATGCGGGTCTGCCACTTGGAGGAAACGTAAGATGCCTTGAAAGAAACCACCGGGACTCCAATTCAGTTTGGGGACTCCTGCTCGAGGTCTCTCTAAGTGATGCGAAAGTGGCCTTTAGGTCCAGACTGAAATAAAGTAGAGATTTACCCTGAGCATCGCTAGGCATTTGGAACATCCAAAGTCACCTAGGCCTACTGAGGGCATTTAGAGGATTATGCCGTTCACCACATGCAGAACACACTGCATCCAAAGGTTTCATCGCAGAAGGCCAAACTGCGTTCCAACGGTCTCCTTTGGATTGCCAGAGAAGATAGGTCTATGTGCTGGGTGATCCAGTTTGTCATGGAGAATCTCGGAAAAGGCAGGATTTCCCCCATTTGAAAGGTAGATAGTGGCGGCCTCAAGGCTGACTGAAAGACATTGCCATTACCCGTCTTCTAGACACCTCTAGGAAGGCGTCAGTGAAGAAAGTGAGTTTTCTCCTACGATTCCAGGAGGTCCCCAGTGTCTTGTTTTGAGTTCATGCTACGTTTGCCCTAGCTCAGTGCCAAGTAAACGTGACCCATAGCCTCAGGTAAGCACGAGTGTTTCCTCTCAGCAATGTTTTGTGTGCAGCCATCTCCATGAGCCGTGACTCGAGAGAGGGCTTTAATTATACTACGGCTTTCCGTAGACCTAAGAGAGTCACGTAGGAATTCCCTTCTGATTGAGAGTGTGTGCACTGTAGTTCCCTTTTATTTTCCGAGAAACATAACACAGAACAGACTGTTGGGGTCAACTCTTTCTATGCAGAGGGAAGGGTAATGAACAGATGCTCGCTGGCAGAGCTTGATTTCTACAGCTCTAAGGCAGCCGCACGACGACGTTTTTTCCAGTATTCCATTCAACGTGGCTCTCCCTCTGCGGAGGCCCTCTGAACTGCACTGAAAGTATCCCTGAGCCTAAAGGGCATCCTGGCAACTCTTACCTGTCATCTCTCTATTGTGAAGCAAGGCACACGGTAGGTCCAGCCTGACAGAAAATGCTGAAAATCTGGTAAAATTATGAGGCATTTGGACGATCCAAAGTCACCTAGGCCGTACTAGTTCATGAAGCGTGTAATGCGATTCATGGCACGCAAAACAGCCCGCGTCCAACGAAGTGTGATCATAGAAAGGCCCAGTGGGGCTGAAAGTCTCCAGTGGTCAGTCAGAGATTGCTGGTTATTTTGCTGTGGTGTCAAGTTGGAAACGCGAGAATGTGGGAGAAGCCGACATTCTCCTTTTGGAAAGCAGCTCCATTGCAGCTTCCAAGCCTGCTGAAACCCACACCACCGCGACACTGCTCACTCCACAGATGCCGCTGAAGAGCAGTTAGTTTTTACCTGAAGAAACCAGGAGCTTGCAATTCCTTCCTGGGAGTCACCACAGGAGCATACTGTAGCTAAAGTGCCAACTAAATGTGACCTCTAGTCTTGAGGTAAGGTGCACATTTTCCCATTACAAGAGAGAGGGGTGCACCAGTTGCCAGGAAGTCTTAGTCAATGGACGGCTTTAGCTTTAGTAGTGCTCACAGGGCTCAAGACTCTCACGTGGTCACTTCTTTCCAAGGAAGTACACTGTGTCCCCAAAGCCTTCTGAGCACAATCAAGGGATACACAGTTGTGGGAACATTCCTCACCATGCAGTTGGATGGGCCGGGAACTAATGTGTTCCCTATGGTTAGCGATCCACAGCTTTGAAACAGCCTCAGGAAGGCGGTTCGTGGCAGGCTTTCATTCCATGTTGGTCTGCCACTTGGAGGAAACGTAAGATGCCTTGAAAGAAACCACCGGGACTCCAATTCAGTTTGGGGACTCCTGTCGAGGTCTCTCTAAGTGATGCGAAAGTGGCCTTTAGGTCCAGACTGAAATAAAGTAGAGATTTACCCTGAGCATCGCTAGGCATTTGGAACATCCAAAGTCACCTAGGCCTACTGAGGGCATTTAGAGGATTATGCCGTTCACCACATGCAGAACACACTGCATCCAAAAGTTTCATCGCAGAAGGCCAAATTGCGTTCCGACGGTCTCCTTTGGATTGCCAGAGAAGATAGGTCTATGTGCTGGGTGATCCAGTTTGTCATGGAGAATCTCGGAAAAGGCAGGATTTCCCCCATTTGAAAGGGAGATAGTGGCGGCGTCAAGGCTGACTGAAAGACATTGCTGTTACCGTCTTCTAGTCACCTCTAGCAATGCCTCAGTGAAGGAAGTGAGTGTTCTCCTACTAATCCAGGTGTTCTCCAGTGCCTTGTTTGGAGTTCATGCTACGTTTGCCCTAGCTCAGTGCCAAGTAAACGTGACCCATAGCCTCAGGTAAGCACGAGTGTTTCCTCTCAGCAATGTTTTGTGTGCAGCCATCTCCATGAGCCGTGACTCGAGAGAGGGTTTGAACTCAACAACGGCTTTCCGTAGCCCTAAGAGAGTCACGTAGGAATTCCCTTCTGAGGGAGAGTGTGTGCCCTGTAGTTCCGTTTTATTTTCCGAGAAACATAACACAGAACAGACTGTGGGGTCAACTGTTTCTATGCAGAGGAAAGGGTAATGAACAGATTCTCGCTGGCAGAGCTTGATTTCTACAGCTCTAAGGCAGCCCCAGGACCACGTTTTTGCCAGTATTCCATTCAACGTGGCTCTGCCTCTGCGGAGGCCCTCTGAACTGCACTGAAAGAATCCCTGAGCCTAATGTGCATCCTGGCAACTCTTACCTGTCATCTCTCTATTGTGGAGCAAGGTACACGGTAGGTCCAGCCTGACAGAAAATGCTGAAAATCCGGTACAATTGTGAGGCATTTGGACGATCCAAAGTCACCTAGGCCGGACTAGTTCATGAAGCGTGTAATGCGATTCATGGCACGCAAAACAGCCCGCGTCCAACGAAGTGTGATCATAGAAAGGCCCAGTGGGGCTGAAAGTCTCCAGTGGTCAGTCAGAGATTGCTGGTTATTTTGCTGTGGTGTCAAGTTGGAAACGCGAGAATGTGGGAGAAGCCCGACTTTCTCCCTTTGGAAAGCAGCTCCATTGCAGCTTCCAAGCCTGCTGAAACCCACACCACCGCGACACTGCTCACTCCACAGATGCCGCTGAAGAGCAGTTAGTTTTTACCTGAAGAAACCAGGAGCTTGCAATTCCTTCCTGGGAGCTCACCACAGGAGCATACTGTAGCTAAAGTGCCAACTAAATGTGACCTCTAGTCTTGAGGTAAGGTGCACATTTTCCCATTACAAGAGAGAGGGGTGCACCAGTTGCCAGGAAGTCTTAGTCAATGGACGGCTTTAGCTTTAGTAGTGCTCACAGGGCTCAAGACTCTCACGTGGTCACTTCTTTCCAAGGAAGTACACTGTGTCCCCAAAGCCTTCTGAGCACAATCAAGGGATACACAGTTGTGGGAACATTCCTCACCATGCAGTTGGAAGGGCCGGGACCTAATGTGTTCCCTATGGTTAGCGATCCACAGCTTTGAAACAGCCTCAGGAAGGCGGTTCGTGGCAGGCTTTCATTCCATGCGGGTCTGCCACTTGGAGGAAACGTAAGATGCCTTGAAAGAAACCACCGGGACTCCAATTCAGTTTGGGGACTCCTGCTCGAGGTCTCTCTAAGTGATGCGAAAGTGGCCTTTAGGTCCAGACTGAAATAAAGTAGAGATTTACCCTGAGCATCGCTAGGCATTTGGAACATCCAAAGTCACCTAGGCCTACTGAGGGCATTTAGAGGATTATGCCGTTCACCACATGCAGAACACACTGCATCCAAAAGTTTCATCGCAGAAGGCCAAATTGCGTTCCAACGGTCTCCTTTGGATTGCCAGAGAAGATAGGTCTATGTGCTGGGTGATCCAGTTTGTCATGGAGAATCTCGGAAAAGGCAGGATTTCCCCCATTTGAAAGGGAGATAGTGGCGGCGTCAAGGCTGACTGAAAGACATTGCTGTTACCGTCTTCTAGTCACCTCTAGCAATGCCTCAGTGAAGGAAGTGAGTGTTCTCCTACTAATCCAGGTGTTCTCCAGTGCCTTGTTTGGAGTTCATGCTACGTTTGCCCTAGCTCAGTGCCAAGTAAACGTGACCCATAGCCTCAGGTAAGCACGAGTGTTTCCTCTCAGCAATGTTTTGTGTGCAGCCATCTCCATGAGCCGTGACTCGAGAGAGGGTTTGAACTCAACAACGGCTTTCCGTAGCCCTAAGAGAGTCACGTAGGAATTCCCTTCTGAGGGAGAGTGTGTGCCCTGTAGTTCCGTTTTATTTTCCGAGAAACATAACACAGAACAGACTGTGGGGTCAACTGTTTCTATGCAGAGGAAAGGGTAATGAACAGATTCTCGCTGGCAGAGCTTGATTTCTACAGCTCTAAGGCAGCCCCAGGACCACGTTTTTGCCAGTATTCCATTCAACGTGGCTCTGCCTCTGCGGAGGCCCTCTGAACTGCACTGAAAGAATCCCTGAGCCTAATGTGCATCCTGGCAACTCTTACCTGTCATCTCTCTATTGTGGAGCAAGGTACACGGTAGGTCCAGCCTGACAGAAAATGCTGAAAATCCGGTACAATTGTGAGGCATTTGGACGATCCAAAGTCACCTAGGCCGGACTAGTTCATGAAGCGTGTAATGCGATTCATGGCACGCAAAACAGCCCGCGTCCAACGAAGTGTGATCATAGAAAGGCCCAGTGGGGCTGAAAGTCTCCAGTGGTCAGTCAGAGATTGCTGGTTATTTTGCTGTGGTGTCAAGTTGGAAACGCGAGAATGTGGGAGAAGCCCGACTTTCTCCCTTTGGAAAGCAGCTCCATTGCAGCTTCCAAGCCTGCTGAAACCCACACCACCGCGACACTGCTCACTCCACAGATGCCGCTGAAGAGCAGTTAGTTTTTACCTGAAGAAACCAGGAGCTTGCAATTCCTTCCTGGGAGCTCACCACAGGAGCATACTGTAGCTAAAGTGCCAACTAAATGTGACCTCTAGTCTTGAGGTAAGGTGCACATTTTCCCATTACAAGAGAGAGGGGTGCACCAGTTGCCAGGAAGTCTTAGTCAATGGACGGCTTTAGCTTTAGTAGTGCTCACAGGGCTCAAGACTCTCACGTGGTCACTTCTTTCCAAGGAAGTACACTGTGTCCCCAAAGCCTTCTGAGCACAATCAAGGGATACACAGTTGTGGGAACATTCCTCACCATGCAGTTGGAAGGGCCGGGACCTAATGTGTTCCCTATGGTTAGCGATCCACAGCTTTGAAACAGCCTCAGGAAGGCGGTTCGTGGCAGGCTTTCATTCCATGCGGGTCTGCCACTTGGAGGAAACGTAAGATGCCTTGAAAGAAACCACCGGGACTCCAATTCAGTTTGGGGACTCCTGCTCGAGGTCTCTCTAAGTGATGCGAAAGTGGCCTTTAGGTCCAGACTGAAATAAAGTAGAGATTTACCCTGAGCATCGCTAGGCATTTGGAACATCCAAAGTCACCTAGGCCTACTGAGGGCATTTAGAGGATTATGCCGTTCACCACATGCAGAACACACTGCATCCAAAAGTTTCATCGCAGAAGGCCAAATTGCGTTCCAACGGTCTCCTTTGGATTGCCAGAGAAGATAGGTCTATGTGCTGGGTGATCCAGTTTGTCATGGAGAATCTCGGAAAAGGCAGGATTTCCCCCATTTGAAAGGGAGATAGTGGCGGCGTCAAGGCTGACTGAAAGACATTGCTGTTACCGTCTTCTAGTCACCTCTAGCAATGCCTCAGTGAAGGAAGTGAGTGTTCTCCTACTAATCCAGGTGTTCTCCAGTGCCTTGTTTGGAGTTCATGCTACGTTTGCCCTAGCTCAGTGCCAAGTAAACGTGACCCATAGCCTCAGGTAAGCACGAGTGTTTCCTCTCAGCAATGTTTTGTGTGCAGCCATCTCCATGAGCCGTGACTCGAGAGAGGGTTTGAACTCAACAACGGCTTTCCGTAGCCCTAAGAGAGTCACGTAGGAATTCCCTTCTGAGGGAGAGTGTGTGCCCTGTAGTTCCGTTTTATTTTCCGAGAAACATAACACAGAACAGACTGTGGGGTCAACTGTTTCTATGCAGAGGAAAGGGTAATGAACAGATTCTCGCTGGCAGAGCTTGATTTCTACAGCTCTAAGGCAGCCCCAGGACCACGTTTTTGCCAGTATTCCATTCAACGTGGCTCTGCCTCTGCGGAGGCCCTCTGAACTGCACTGAAAGAATCCCTGAGCCTAATGTGCATCCTGGCAACTCTTACCTGTCATCTCTCTATTGTGGAGCAAGGTACACGGTAGGTCCAGCCTGACAGAAAATGCTGAAAATCCGGTACAATTGTGAGGCATTTGGACGATCCAAAGTCACCTAGGCCGGACTAGTTCATGAAGCGTGTAATGCGATTCATGGCACGCAAAACAGCCCGCGTCCAACGAAGTGTGATCATAGAAAGGCCCAGTGGGGCTGAAAGTCTCCAGTGGTCAGTCAGAGATTGCTGGTTATTTTGCTGTGGTGTCAAGTTGGAAACGCGAGAATGTGGGAGAAGCCCGACTTTCTCCCTTTGGAAAGCAGCTCCATTGCAGCTTCCAAGCCTGCTGAAACCCACACCACCGCGACACTGCTCACTCCACAGATGCCGCTGAAGAGCAGTTAGTTTTTACCTGAAGAAACCAGGAGCTTGCAATTCCTTCCTGGGAGCTCACCACAGGAGCATACTGTAGCTAAAGTGCTAACTAAATGTGACCTCTAGTCTTGAGGTAAGGTGCACATTTTCCCATTACAAGAGAGAGGGGTGCACCAGTTGCCAGGAAGTCTTAGTCAATGGACGGCTTTAGCTTTAGTAGGGCTCACAGTGCTCAAGACTCTCACGTGGTCAGTTCTTTCCAAGGAAGTATACTGTGTCCCCATAGCCTTCTGAGCACAATCAAGGGATACACAGTTGTGGGAACATTCCTCACCATGCAGTTGGATGGGCCGGGAACTAATGTGTTCCCTATGGTTAGCGATCCACAGCTTTGAAACAGCCTCAGGAAGGCGGTTCGTGGCAGGCTTTCATTCCATGCGGGTCTGCCACTTGGAGGAAACGTAAGATGCCAAGAAAGAAACCACCGGGACTCCAATTCAGTTTGGGGTCTCCTGCTCGAGGTCTCTCTAAGTGATGCGAATGTGGCCTTTAGGTCCAGACTGAAATAAAGTAGAGATTTACCCTGAGCATCGCTAGGCATTTGGAACATCCAAAGTCACCTAGGCCTACTGAGGGCATTTAGAGGATTATGCCGTTCACCACATGCAGAACACACTGCATCCAAAGGTTTCATCGCAGAAGGCCAAACTGCGTTCCAACGGTCTCCTTTGGATTGCCAGAGAAGATAGGTCTATGTGCTGGGTGATCCAGTTTGTCATGGAGAATCTCGGAAAAGGCAGGATTTCCCCCATTTGAAAGGTAGATAGTGGCGGCCTCAAGGCTGACTGAAAGACATTGCCATTACCCGTCTTCTAGACACCTCTAGGAAGGCGTCAGTGAAGAAAGTGAGTTTTCTCCTACGATTCCAGGAGGTCCCCAGTGTCTTGTTTTGAGTTCATGCTACGTTTGCCCTAGCTCAGTGCCAAGTAAACGTGACCCATAGCCTCAGGTAAGCACGAGTGTTTCCTCTCAGCAATGTTTTGTGTGCAGCCATCTCCATGAGCCGTGACTCGAGAGAGGGCTTTAATTATACTACGGCTTTCCGTAGACCTAAGAGAGTCACGTAGGAATTCCCTTCTGATTGAGAGTGTGTGCACTGTAGTTCCCTTTTATTTTCCGAGAAACATAACACAGAACAGACTGTTGGGGTCAACTCTTTCTATGCAGAGGGAAGGGTAATGAACAGATGCTCGCTGGCAGAGCTTGATTTCTACAGCTCTAAGGCAGCCGCACGACGACGTTTTTTCCAGTATTCCATTCAACGTGGCTCTCCCTCTGCGGAGGCCCTCTGAACTGCACTGAAAGTATCCCTGAGCCTAAAGGGCATCCTGGCAACTCTTACCTGTCATCTCTCTATTGTGAAGCAAGGCACACGGTAGGTCCAGCCTGACAGAAAATGCTGAAAATCTGGTAAAATTATGAGGCATTTGGACGATCCAAAGTCACCTAGGCCGTACTAGTTCATGAAGCGTGTAATGCGATTCATGGCACGCAAAACAGCCCGCGTCCAACGAAGTGTGATCATAGAAAGGCCCAGTGGGGCTGAAAGTCTCCAGTGGTCAGTCAGAGATTGCTGGTTATTTTGCTGTGGTGTCAAGTTGGAAACGCGAGAATGTGGGAGAAGCCGACATTCTCCTTTTGGAAAGCAGCTCCATTGCAGCTTCCAAGCCTGCTGAAACCCACACCACCGCGACACTGCTCACTCCACAGATGCCGCTGAAGAGCAGTTAGTTTTTACCTGAAGAAACCAGGAGCTTGCAATTCCTTCCTGGGAGCTCACCACAGGAGCATACTGTAGCTAAAGTGCCAACTAAATGTGACCTCTAGTCTTGAGGTAAGGTGCACATTTTCCCATTACAAGAGAGAGGGGTGCACCAGTTGCCAGGAAGTCTTAGTCAATGGACGGCTTTAGCTTTAGTAGTGCTCACAGGGCTCAAGACTCTCACGTGGTCACTTCTTTCCAAGGAAGTACACTGTGTCCCCAAAGCCTTCTGAGCACAATCAAGGGATACACAGTTGTGGGAACATTCCTCACCATGCAGTTGGAAGGGCCGGGACCTAATGTGTTCCCTATGGTTAGCGATCCACAGCTTTGAAACAGCCTCAGGAAGGCGGTTCGTGGCAGGCTTTCATTCCATGCGGGTCTGCCACTTGGAGGAAACGTAAGATGCCTTGAAAGAAACCACCGGGACTCCAATTCAGTTTGGGGACTCCTGCTCGAGGTCTCTCTAAGTGATGCGAAAGTGGCCTTTAGGTCCAGACTGAAATAAAGTAGAGATTTACCCTGAGCATCGCTAGGCATTTGGAACATCCAAAGTCACCTAGGCCTACTGAGGGCATTTAGAGGATTATGCCGTTCACCACATGCAGAACACACTGCATCCAAAAGTTTCATCGCAGAAGGCCAAATTGCGTTCCAACGGTTTCCTTTGGATTGCCAGAGAAGATAGGTCTATGTGCTGGGTGATCCAGTTTGTCATGGAGAATCTCGGAAAAGGCAGGATTTCCCCCATTTGAAAGGGAGATAGTGGCGGCGTCAAGGCTGACTGAAAGACATTGCTGTTACCGTCTTCTAGTCACCTCTAGCAATGCCTCAGTGAAGGAAGTGAGTGTTCTCCTACTAATCCAGGTGTTCTCCAGTGCCTTGTTTGGAGTTCATGCTACGTTTGCCCTAGCTCAGTGCCAAGTAAACGTGACCCATAGCCTCAGGTAAGCACGAGTGTTTCCTCTCAGCAATGTTTTGTGTGCAGCCATCTCCATGAGCCGTGACTCGAGAGAGGGTTTGAACTCAACAACGGCTTTCCGTAGCCCTAAGAGAGTCACGTAGGAATTCCCTTCTGAGGGAGAGTGTGTGCCCTGTAGTTCCGTTTTATTTTCCGAGAAACATAACACAGAACAGACTGTGGGGTCAACTGTTTCTATGCAGAGGAAAGGGTAATGAACAGATTCTCGCTGGCAGAGCTTGATTTCTACAGCTCTAAGGCAGCCCCAGGACCACGTTTTTGCCAGTATTCCATTCAACGTGGCTCTGCCTCTGCGGAGGCCCTCTGAACTGCACTGAAAGAATCCCTGAGCCTAATGTGCATCCTGGCAACTCTTACCTGTCATCTCTCTATTGTGGAGCAAGGTACACGGTAGGTCCAGCCTGACAGAAAATGCTGAAAATCCGGTACAATTGTGAGGCATTTGGACGATCCAAAGTCACCTAGGCCGGACTAGTTCATGAAGCGTGTAATGCGATTCATGGCACGCAAAACAGCCCGCGTCCAACGAAGTGTGATCATAGAAAGGCCCAGTGGGGCTGAAAGTCTCCAGTGGTCAGTCAGAGATTGCTGGTTATTTTGCTGTGGTGTCAAGTTGGAAACGCGAGAATGTGGGAGAAGCCCGACTTTCTCCCTTTGGAAAGCAGCTCCATTGCAGCTTCCAAGCCTGCTGAAACCCACACCACCGCGACACTGCTCACTCCACAGATGCCGCTGAAGAGCAGTTAGTTTTTACCTGAAGAAACCAGGAGCTTGCAATTCCTTCCTGGGAGCTCACCACAGGAGCATACTGTAGCTAAAGTGCTAACTAAATGTGACCTCTAGTCTTGAGGTAAGGTGCACATTTTCCCATTACAAGAGAGAGGGGTGCACCAGTTGCCAGGAAGTCTTAGTCAATGGACGGCTTTAGCTTTAGTAGGGCTCACAGTGCTCAAGACTCTCACGTGGTCAGTTCTTTCCAAGGAAGTATACTGTGTCCCCATAGCCTTCTGAGCACAATCAAGGGATACACAGTTGTGGGAACATTCCTCACCATGCAGTTGGATGGGCCGGGAACTAATGTGTTCCCTATGGTTAGCGATCCACAGCTTTGAAACAGCCTCAGGAAGGCGGTTCGTGGCAGGCTTTCATTCCATGCGGGTCTGCCACTTGGAGGAAACGTAAGATGCCAAGAAAGAAACCACCGGGACTCCAATTCAGTTTGGGGACTCCTGCTCGAGGTCTCTCTAAGTGATGCGAATGTGGCCTTTAGGTCCAGACTGAAATAAAGTAGAGATTTACCCTGAGCATCGCTAGGCATTTGGAACATCCAAAGTCACCTAGGCCTACTGAGGGCATTTAGAGGATTATGCCGTTCACCACATGCAGAACACACTGCATCCAAAGGTTTCATCGCAGAAGGCCAAACTGCGTTCCAACGGTCTCCTTTGGATTGCCAGAGAAGATAGGTCTATGTGCTGGGTGATCCAGTTTGTCATGGAGAATCTCGGAAAAGGCAGGATTTCCCCCATTTGAAAGGTAGATAGTGGCGGCCTCAAGGCTGACTGAAAGACATTGCCATTACCCGTCTTCTAGACACCTCTAGGAAGGCGTCAGTGAAGAAAGTGAGTTTTCTCCTACGATTCCAGGAGGTCCCCAGTGTCTTGTTTTGAGTTCATGCTACGTTTGCCCTAGCTCAGTGCCAAGTAAACGTGACCCATAGCCTCAGGTAAGCACGAGTGTTTCCTCTCAGCAATGTTTTGTGTGCAGCCATCTCCATGAGCCGTGACTCGAGAGAGGGCTTTAATTATACTACGGCTTTCCGTAGACCTAAGAGAGTCACGTAGGAATTCCCTTCTGATTGAGAGTGTGTGCACTGTAGTTCCCTTTTATTTTCCGAGAAACATAACACAGAACAGACTGTTGGGGTCAACTCTTTCTATGCAGAGGGAAGGGTAATGAACAGAGGCTCGCTGGCAGAGCTTGATTTCTACAGCTCTAAGGCAGCCGCACGACGACGTTTTTTCCAGTATTCCATTCAACGTGGCTCTCCCTCTGCGGAGGCCCTCTGAACTGCACTGAAAGTATCCCTGAGCCTAAAGGGCATCCTGGCAACTCTTACCTGTCATCTCTCTATTGTGAAGCAAGGCACACGGTAGGTCCAGGCTGACAGAAAAAGCTGAAAATCTGGTAAAATTATGAGGCATTTGGACGATCCAAAGTCACCTAGGCCGTACTAGTTCATGAAGCGTGTAATGCGATTCATGGCACGCAAAACAGCCCGCGTCCAACGAAGTGTGATCATAGAAAGGCCCAGTGGGGCTGAAAGTCTCCAGTGGTCAGTCAGAGATTGCTGGTTATTTTGCTGTGGTGTCAAGTTGGAAACGCGAGAATGTGGGAGAATCCGACATTCTCCTTTTGGAAAGCAGCTCCATTGCAGCTTCCAAGCCTGCTGAAACCCACACCACCGCGACACTGCTCACTCCACAGATGCCGCTGAAGAGCAGTTAGTTTTTACCTGAAGAAACCAGGAGCTTGCAATTCCTTCCTGGGAGTCACCACAGGAGCATACTGTAGCTAAAGTGCCAACTAAATGTGACCTCTAGTCTTGAGGTAAGGTGCACATTTTCCCATTACAAGAGAGAGGGGTGCACCAGTTGCCAGGAAGTCTTAGTCAATGGACGGCTTTAGCTTTAGTAGTGCTCACAGGGCTCAAGACTCTCACGTGGTCACTTCTTTCCAAGGAAGTACACTGTGTCCCCAAAGCCTTCTGAGCACAATCAAGGGATACACAGTTGTGGGAACATTCCTCACCATGCAGTTGGATGGGCCGGGAACTAATGTGTTCCCTATGGTTAGCGATCCACAGCTTTGAAACAGCCTCAGGAAGGCGGTTCGTGGCAGGCTTTCATTCCATGCGGGTCTGCCACTTGGAGGAAACGTAAGATGCCTTGAAAGAAACCACCGGGACTCCAATTCAGTTTGGGGACTCCTGCTCGAGGTCTCTCTAAGTGATGCGAAAGTGGCCTTTAGGTCCAGACTGAAATAAAGTAGAGATTTACCCTGAGCATCGCTAGGCATTTGGAACATCCAAAGTCACCTAGGCCTACTGAGGGCATTTAGAGGATTATGCCGTTCACCACATGCAGAACACACTGCATCCAAAAGTTTCATCGCAGAAGGCCAAATTGCGTTCCAACGGTCTCCTTTGGATTGCCAGAGAAGATAGGTCTATGTGCTGGGTGATCCAGTTTGTCATGGAGAATCTCGGAAAAGGCAGGATTTCCCCCATTTGAAAGGGAGATAGTGGCGGCGTCAAGGCTGACTGAAAGACATTGCTGTTACCGTCTTCTAGTCACCTCTAGCAATGCCTCAGTGAAGGAAGTGAGTGTTCTCCTACTAATCCAGGTGTTCTCCAGTGCCTTGTTTGGAGTTCATGCTACGTTTGCCCTAGCTCAGTGCCAAGTAAACGTGACCCATAGCCTCAGGTAAGCACGAGTGTTTCCTCTCAGCAATGTTTTGTGTGCAGCCATCTCCATGAGCCGTGACTCGAGAGAGGGTTTGAACTCAACAACGGCTTTCCGTAGCCCTAAGAGAGTCACGTAGGAATTCCCTTCTGAGGGAGAGTGTGTGCCCTGTAGTTCCGTTTTATTTTCCGAGAAACATAACACAGAACAGACTGTGGGGTCAACTGTTTCTATGCAGAGGAAAGGGTAATGAACAGATTCTCGCTGGCAGAGCTTGATTTCTACAGCTCTAAGGCAGCCCCAGGACCACGTTTTTGCCAGTATTCCATTCAACGTGGCTCTGCCTCTGCGGAGGCCCTCTGAACTGCACTGAAAGAATCCCTGAGCCTAATGTGCATCCTGGCAACTCTTACCTGTCATCTCTCTATTGTGGAGCAAGGTACACGGTAGGTCCAGCCTGACAGAAAATGCTGAAAATCCGGTACAATTGTGAGGCATTTGGACGATCCAAAGTCACCTAGGCCGGACTAGTTCATGAAGCGTGTAATGCGATTCATGGCACGCAAAACAGCCCGCGTCCAACGAAGTGTGATCATAGAAAGGCCCAGTGGGGCTGAAAGTCTCCAGTGGTCAGTCAGAGATTGCTGGTTATTTTGCTGTGGTGTCAAGTTGGAAACGCGAGAATGTGGGAGAAGCCCGACTTTCTCCCTTTGGAAAGCAGCTCCATTGCAGCTTCCAAGCCTGCTGAAACCCACACCACCGCGACACTGCTCACTCCACAGATGCCGCTGAAGAGCAGTTAGTTTTTACCTGAAGAAACCAGGAGCTTGCAATTCCTTCCTGGGAGCTCACCACAGGAGCATACTGTAGCTAAAGTGCCAACTAAATGTGACCTCTAGTCTTGAGGTAAGGTGCACATTTTCCCATTACAAGAGAGAGGGGTGCACCAGTTGCCAGGAAGTCTTAGTCAATGGACGGCTTTAGCTTTAGTAGTGCTCACAGGGCTCAAGACTCTCACGTGGTCACTTCTTTCCAAGGAAGTACACTGTGTCCCCAAAGCCTTCTGAGCACAATCAAGGGATACACAGTTGTGGGAACATTCCTCACCATGCAGTTGGAAGGGCCGGGACCTAATGTGTTCCCTATGGTTAGCGATCCACAGCTTTGAAACAGCCTCAGGAAGGCGGTTCGTGGCAGGCTTTCATTCCATGCGGGTCTGCCACTTGGAGGAAACGTAAGATGCCTTGAAAGAAACCACCGGGACTCCAATTCAGTTTGGGGACTCCTGCTCGAGGTCTCTCTAAGTGATGCGAAAGTGGCCTTTAGGTCCAGACTGAAATAAAGTAGAGATTTACCCTGAGCATCGCTAGGCATTTGGAACATCCAAAGTCACCTAGGCCTACTGAGGGCATTTAGAGGATTATGCCGTTCACCACATGCAGAACACACTGCATCCAAAGGTTTCATCGCAGAAGGCCAAATTGCGTTCCAACGGTCTCCTTTGGATTGCCAGAGAAGATAGGTCTATGTGCTGGGTGATCCAGTTTGTCATGGAGAATCTCGGAAAAGGCAGGATTTCCCCCATTTGAAAGGGAGATAGTGGCGGCGTCAAGGCTGACTGAAAGACATTGCTGTTACCGTCTTCTAGTCACCTCTAGCAATGCCTCAGTGAAGGAAGTGAGTGTTCTCCTACTAATCCAGGTGTTCTCCAGTGCCTTGTTTGGAGTTCATGCTACGTTTGCCCTAGCTCAGTGCCAAGTAAACGTGACCCATAGCCTCAGGTAAGCACGAGTGTTTCCTCTCAGCAATGTTTTGTGTGCAGCCATCTCCATGAGCCGTGACTCGAGAGAGGGTTTGAACTCAACAACGGCTTTCCGTAGCCCTAAGAGAGTCACGTAGGAATTCCCTTCTGAGGGAGAGTGTGTGCCCTGTAGTTCCGTTTTATTTTCCGAGAAACATAACACAGAACAGACTGTGGGGTCAACTGTTTCTATGCAGAGGAAAGGGTAATGAACAGATTCTCGCTGGCAGAGCTTGATTTCTACAGCTCTAAGGCAGCCCCAGGACCACGTTTTTGCCAGTATTCCATTCAACGTGGCTCTGCCTCTGCGGAGGCCCTCTGAACTGCACTGAAAGAATCCCTGAGCCTAATGTGCATCCTGGCAACTCTTACCTGTCATCTCTCTATTGTGGAGCAAGGTACACGGTAGGTCCAGCCTGACAGAAAATGCTGAAAATCCGGTACAATTGTGAGGCATTTGGACGATCCAAAGTCACCTAGGCCGGACTAGTTCATGAAGCGTGTAATGCGATTCATGGCACGCAAAACAGCCCGCGTCCAACGAAGTGTGATCATAGAAAGGCCCAGTGGGGCTGAAAGTCTCCAGTGGTCAGTCAGAGATTGCTGGTTATTTTGCTGTGGTGTCAAGTTGGAAACGCGAGAATGTGGGAGAAGCCCGACTTTCTCCCTTTGGAAAGCAGCTCCATTGCAGCTTCCAAGCCTGCTGAAACCCACACCACCGCGACACTGCTCACTCCACAGATGCCGCTGAAGAGCAGTTAGTTTTTACCTGAAGAAACCAGGAGCTTGCAATTCCTTCCTGGGAGCTCACCACAGGAGCATACTGTAGCTAAAGTGCTAACTAAATGTGACCTCTAGTCTTGAGGTAAGGTGCACATTTTCCCATTACAAGAGAGAGGGGTGCACCAGTTGCCAGGAAGTCTTAGTCAATGGACGGCTTTAGCTTTAGTAGGGCTCACAGTGCTCAAGACTCTCACGTGGTCAGTTCTTTCCAAGGAAGTATACTGTGTCCCCATAGCCTTCTGAGCACAATCAAGGGATACACAGTTGTGGGAACATTCCTCACCATGCAGTTGGATGGGCCGGGAACTAATGTGTTCCCTATGGTTAGCGATCCACAGCTTTGAAACAGCCTCAGGAAGGCGGTTCGTGGCAGGCTTTCATTCCATGCGGGTCTGCCACTTGGAGGAAACGTAAGATGCCAAGAAAGAAACCACCGGGACTCCAATTCAGTTTGGGGTCTCCTGCTCGAGGTCTCTCTAAGTGATGCGAATGTGGCCTTTAGGTCCAGACTGAAATAAAGTAGAGATTTACCCTGAGCATCGCTAGGCATTTGGAACATCCAAAGTCACCTAGGCCTACTGAGGGCATTTAGAGGATTATGCCGTTCACCACATGCAGAACACACTGCATCCAAAGGTTTCATCGCAGAAGGCCAAACTGCGTTCCAACGGTCTCCTTTGGATTGCCAGAGAAGATAGGTCTATGTGCTGGGTGATCCAGTTTGTCATGGAGAATCTCGGAAAAGGCAGGATTTCCCCCATTTGAAAGGTAGATAGTGGCGGCCTCAAGGCTGACTGAAAGACATTGCCATTACCCGTCTTCTAGACACCTCTAGGAAGGCGTCAGTGAAGAAAGTGAGTTTTCTCCTACGATTCCAGGAGGTCCCCAGTGTCTTGTTTTGAGTTCATGCTACGTTTGCCCTAGCTCAGTGCCAAGTAAACGTGACCCATAGCCTCAGGTAAGCACGAGTGTTTCCTCTCAGCAATGTTTTGTGTGCAGCCATCTCCATGAGCCGTGACTCGAGAGAGGGCTTTAATTATACTACGGCTTTCCGTAGACCTAAGAGAGTCACGTAGGAATTCCCTTCTGATTGAGAGTGTGTGCACTGTAGTTCCCTTTTATTTTCCGAGAAACATAACACAGAACAGACTGTTGGGGTCAACTCTTTCTATGCAGAGGGAAGGGTAATGAACAGATGCTCGCTGGCAGAGCTTGATTTCTACAGCTCTAAGGCAGCCGCACGACGACGTTTTTTCCAGTATTCCATTCAACGTGGCTCTCCCTCTGCGGAGGCCCTCTGAACTGCACTGAAAGTATCCCTGAGCCTAAAGGGCATCCTGGCAACTCTTACCTGTCATCTCTCTATTGTGAAGCAAGGCACACGGTAGGTCCAGCCTGACAGAAAATGCTGAAAATCTGGTAAAATTATGAGGCATTTGGACGATCCAAAGTCACCTAGGCCGTACTAGTTCATGAAGCGTGTAATGCGATTCATGGCACGCAAAACAGCCCGCGTCCAACGAAGTGTGATCATAGAAAGGCCCAGTGGGGCTGAAAGTCTCCAGTGGTCAGTCAGAGATTGCTGGTTATTTTGCTGTGGTGTCAAGTTGGAAACGCGAGAATGTGGGAGAAGCCGACATTCTCCTTTTGGAAAGCAGCTCCATTGCAGCTTCCAAGCCTGCTGAAACCCACACCACCGCGACACTGCTCACTCCACAGATGCCGCTGAAGAGCAGTTAGTTTTTACCTGAAGAAACCAGGAGCTTGCAATTCCTTCCTGGGAGCTCACCACAGGAGCATACTGTAGCTAAAGTGCCAACTAAATGTGACCTCTAGTCTTGAGGTAAGGTGCACATTTTCCCATTACAAGAGAGAGGGGTGCACCAGTTGCCAGGAAGTCTTAGTCAATGGACGGCTTTAGCTTTAGTAGTGCTCACAGGGCTCAAGACTCTCACGTGGTCACTTCTTTCCAAGGAAGTACACTGTGTCCCCAAAGCCTTCTGAGCACAATCAAGGGATACACAGTTGTGGGAACATTCCTCACCATGCAGTTGGAAGGGCCGGGACCTAATGTGTTCCCTATGGTTAGCGATCCACAGCATTGAAACAGCCTCAGGAAGGCGGTTCGTGGCAGGCTTTCATTCCATGCGGGTCTGCCACTTGGAGGAAACGTAAGATGCCAAGAAAGAAACCACCGGGACTCCAATTCAGTTTGGGGACTCCTGCTCGAGGTCTCTCTAAGTGATGCGAAAGTGGCCTTTAGGTCCAGACTGAAATAAAGTAGAGATTTACCCTGAGCATCGCTAGGCATTTGGAACATCCAAAGTCACCTAGGCCTACTGAGGGCATTTAGAGGATTATGCCGTTCACCACATGCAGAACACACTGCATCCAAAAGTTTCATCGCAGAAGGCCAAATTGCGTTCCAACGGTTTCCTTTGGATTGCCAGAGAAGATAGGTCTATGTGCTGGGTGATCCAGTTTGTCATGGAGAATCTCGGAAAAGGCAGGATTTCCCCCATTTGAAAGGGAGATAGTGGCGGCGTCAAGGCTGACTGAAAGACATTGCTGTTACCGTCTTCTAGTCACCTCTAGCAATGCCTCAGTGAAGGAAGTGAGTGTTCTCCTACTAATCCAGGTGTTCTCCAGTGCCTTGTTTGGAGTTCATGCTACGTTTGCCCTAGCTCAGTGCCAAGTAAACGTGACCCATAGCCTCAGGTAAGCACGAGTGTTTCCTCTCAGCAATGTTTTGTGTGCAGCCATCTCCATGAGCCGTGACTCGAGAGAGGGTTTGAACTCAACAACGGCTTTCCGTAGCCCTAAGAGAGTCACGTAGGAATTCCCTTCTGAGGGAGAGTGTGTGCCCTGTAGTTCCGTTTTATTTTCCGAGAAACATAACACAGAACAGACTGTGGGGTCAACTGTTTCTATGCAGAGGAAAGGGTAATGAACAGATTCTCGCTGGCAGAGCTTGATTTCTACAGCTCTAAGGCAGCCCCAGGACCACGTTTTTGCCAGTATTCCATTCAACGTGGCTCTGCCTCTGCGGAGGCCCTCTGAACTGCACTGAAAGAATCCCTGAGCCTAATGTGCATCCTGGCAACTCTTACCTGTCATCTCTCTATTGTGGAGCAAGGTACACGGTAGGTCCAGCCTGACAGAAAATGCTGAAAATCCGGTACAATTGTGAGGCATTTGGACGATCCAAAGTCACCTAGGCCGGACTAGTTCATGAAGCGTGTAATGCGATTCATGGCACGCAAAACAGCCCGCGTCCAACGAAGTGTGATCATAGAAAGGCCCAGTGGGGCTGAAAGTCTCCAGTGGTCAGTCAGAGATTGCTGGTTATTTTGCTGTGGTGTCAAGTTGGAAACGCGAGAATGTGGGAGAAGCCCGACTTTCTCCCTTTGGAAAGCAGCTCCATTGCAGCTTCCAAGCCTGCTGAAACCCACACCACCGCGACACTGCTCACTCCACAGATGCCGCTGAAGAGCAGTTAGTTTTTACCTGAAGAAACCAGGAGCTTGCAATTCCTTCCTGGGAGCTCACCACAGGAGCATACTGTAGCTAAAGTGCTAACTAAATGTGACCTCTAGTCTTGAGGTAAGGTGCACATTTTCCCATTACAAGAGAGAGGGGTGCACCAGTTGCCAGGAAGTCTTAGTCAATGGACGGCTTTAGCTTTAGTAGGGCTCACAGTGCTCAAGACTCTCACGTGGTCAGTTCTTTCCAAGGAAGTATACTGTGTCCCCATAGCCTTCTGAGCACAATCAAGGGATACACAGTTGTGGGAACATTCCTCACCATGCAGTTGGATGGGCCGGGACCTAATGTGTTCCCTATGGTTAGCGATCCACAGCTTTGAAACAGCCTCAGGAAGGCGGTTCGTGGCAGGCTTTCATTCCATGCGGGTCTGCCACTTGGAGGAAACGTAAGATGCCAAGAAAGAAACCACCGGGACTCCAATTCAGTTTGGGGACTCCTGCTCGAGGTCTCTCTAAGTGATGCGAATGTGGCCTTTAGGTCCAGACTGAAATAAAGTAGAGATTTACCCTGAGCATCGCTAGGCATTTGGAACATCCAAAGTCACCTAGGCCTACTGAGGGCATTTAGAGGATTATGCCGTTCACCACATGCAGAACACACTGCATCCAAAGGTTTCATCGCAGAAGGCCAAACTGCGTTCCAACGGTCTCCTTTGGATTGCCAGAGAAGATAGGTCTATGTGCTGGGTGATCCAGTTTGTCATGGAGAATCTCGGAAAAGGCAGGATTTCCCCCATTTGAAAGGTAGATAGTGGCGGCCTCAAGGCTGACTGAAAGACATTGCCATTACCCGTCTTCTAGACACCTCTAGGAAGGCGTCAGTGAAGAAAGTGAGTTTTCTCCTACGATTCCAGGAGGTCCCCAGTGTCTTGTTTTGAGTTCATGCTACGTTTGCCCTAGCTCAGTGCCAAGTAAACGTGACCCATAGCCTCAGGTAAGCACGAGTGTTTCCTCTCAGCAATGTTTTGTGTGCAGCCATCTCCATGAGCCGTGACTCGAGAGAGGGCTTTAATTATACTACGGCTTTCCGTAGACCTAAGAGAGTCACGTAGGAATTCCCTTCTGATTGAGAGTGTGTGCACTGTAGTTCCCTTTTATTTTCCGAGAAACATAACACAGAACAGACTGTTGGGGTCAACTCTTTCTATGCAGAGGGAAGGGTAATGAACAGATGCTCGCTGGCAGAGCTTGATTTCTACAGCTCTAAGGCAGCCGCACGACGACGTTTTTTCCAGTATTCCATTCAACGTGGCTCTCCCTCTGCGGAGGCCCTCTGAACTGCACTGAAAGTATCCCTGAGCCTAAAGGGCATCCTGGCAACTCTTACCTGTCATCTCTCTATTGTGAAGCAAGGCACACGGTAGGTCCAGGCTGACAGAAAATGCTGAAAATCTGGTAAAATTATGAGGCATTTGGACGATCCAAAGTCACCTAGGCCGTACTAGTTCATGAAGCGTGTAATGCGATTCATGGCACGCAAAACAGCCCGCGTCCAACGAAGTGTGATCATAGAAAGGCCCAGTGGGGCTGAAAGTCTCCAGTGGTCAGTCAGAGATTGCTGGTTATTTTGCTGTGGTGTCAAGTTGGAAACGCGAGAATGTGGGAGAATCCGACATTCTCCTTTTGGAAAGCAGCTCCATTGCAGCTTCCAAGCCTGCTGAAACCCACACCACCGCGACACTGCTCACTCCACAGATGCCGCTGAAGAGCAGTTAGTTTTTACCTGAAGAAACCAGGAGCTTGCAATTCCTTCCTGGGAGTCACCACAGGAGCATACTGTAGCTAAAGTGCCAACTAAATGTGACCTCTAGTCTTGAGGTAAGGTGCACATTTTCCCATTACAAGAGAGAGGGGTGCACCAGTTGCCAGGAAGTCTTAGTCAATGGACGGCTTTAGCTTTAGTAGTGCTCACAGGGCTCAAGACTCTCACGTGGTCACTTCTTTCCAAGGAAGTACACTGTGTCCCCAAAGCCTTCTGAGCACAATCAAGGGATACACAGTTGTGGGAACATTCCTCACCATGCAGTTGGATGGGCCGGGAACTAATGTGTTCCCTATGGTTAGCGATCCACAGCTTTGAAACAGCCTCAGGAAGGCGGTTCGTGGCAGGCTTTCATTCCATGTTGGTCTGCCACTTGGAGGAAACGTAAGATGCCTTGAAAGAAACCACCGGGACTCCAATTCAGTTTGGGGACTCCTGTCGAGGTCTCTCTAAGTGATGCGAAAGTGGCCTTTAGGTCCAGACTGAAATAAAGTAGAGATTTACCCTGAGCATCGCTAGGCATTTGGAACATCCAAAGTCACCTAGGCCTACTGAGGGCATTTAGAGGATTATGCCGTTCACCACATGCAGAACACACTGCATCCAAAGGTTTCATCGCAGAAGGCCAAATTGCGTTCCGACGGTCTCCTTTGGATTGCCAGAGAAGATAGGTCTATGTGCTGGGTGATCCAGTTTGTCATGGAGAATCTCGGAAAAGGCAGGATTTCCCCCATTTGAAAGGGAGATAGTGGCGGCGTCAAGGCTGACTGAAAGACATTGCTGTTACCGTCTTCTAGTCACCTCTAGCAATGCCTCAGTGAAGGAAGTGAGTGTTCTCCTACTAATCCAGGTGTTCTCCAGTGCCTTGTTTGGAGTTCATGCTACGTTTGCCCTAGCTCAGTGCCAAGTAAACGTGACCCATAGCCTCAGGTAAGCACGAGTGTTTCCTCTCAGCAATGTTTTGTGTGCAGCCATCTCCATGAGCCGTGACTCGAGAGAGGGTTTGAACTCAACAACGGCTTTCCGTAGCCCTAAGAGAGTCACGTAGGAATTCCCTTCTGAGGGAGAGTGTGTGCCCTGTAGTTCCGTTTTATTTTCCGAGAAACATAACACAGAACAGACTGTGGGGTCAACTGTTTCTATGCAGAGGAAAGGGTAATGAACAGATTCTCGCTGGCAGAGCTTGATTTCTACAGCTCTAAGGCAGCCCCAGGACCACGTTTTTGCCAGTATTCCATTCAACGTGGCTCTGCCTCTGCGGAGGCCCTCTGAACTGCACTGAAAGAATCCCTGAGCCTAATGTGCATCCTGGCAACTCTTACCTGTCATCTCTCTATTGTGGAGCAAGGTACACGGTAGGTCCAGCCTGACAGAAAATGCTGAAAATCCGGTACAATTGTGAGGCATTTGGACGATCCAAAGTCACCTAGGCCGGACTAGTTCATGAAGCGTGTAATGCGATTCATGGCACGCAAAACAGCCCGCGTCCAACGAAGTGTGATCATAGAAAGGCCCAGTGGGGCTGAAAGTCTCCAGTGGTCAGTCAGAGATTGCTGGTTATTTTGCTGTGGTGTCAAGTTGGAAACGCGAGAATGTGGGAGAAGCCCGACTTTCTCCCTTTGGAAAGCAGCTCCATTGCAGCTTCCAAGCCTGCTGAAACCCACACCACCGCGACACTGCTCACTCCACAGATGCCGCTGAAGAGCAGTTAGTTTTTACCTGAAGAAACCAGGAGCTTGCAATTCCTTCCTGGGAGCTCACCACAGGAGCATACTGTAGCTAAAGTGCCAACTAAATGTGACCTCTAGTCTTGAGGTAAGGTGCACATTTTCCCATTACAAGAGAGAGGGGTGCACCAGTTGCCAGGAAGTCTTAGTCAATGGACGGCTTTAGCTTTAGTAGTGCTCACAGGGCTCAAGACTCTCACGTGGTCACTTCTTTCCAAGGAAGTACACTGTGTCCCCAAAGCCTTCTGAGCACAATCAAGGGATACACAGTTGTGGGAACATTCCTCACCATGCAGTTGGAAGGGCCGGGACCTAATGTGTTCCCTATGGTTAGCGATCCACAGCTTTGAAACAGCCTCAGGAAGGCGGTTCGTGGCAGGCTTTCATTCCATGCGGGTCTGCCACTTGGAGGAAACGTAAGATGCCTTGAAAGAAACCACCGGGACTCCAATTCAGTTTGGGGACTCCTGCTCGAGGTCTCTCTAAGTGATGCGAAAGTGGCCTTTAGGTCCAGACTGAAATAAAGTAGAGATTTACCCTGAGCATCGCTAGGCATTTGGAACATCCAAAGTCACCTAGGCCTACTGAGGGCATTTAGAGGATTATGCCGTTCACCACATGCAGAACACACTGCATCCAAAAGTTTCATCGCAGAAGGCCAAATTGCGTTCCAACGGTCTCCTTTGGATTGCCAGAGAAGATAGGTCTATGTGCTGGGTGATCCAGTTTGTCATGGAGAATCTCGGAAAAGGCAGGATTTCCCCCATTTGAAAGGGAGATAGTGGCGGCGTCAAGGCTGACTGAAAGACATTGCTGTTACCGTCTTCTAGTCACCTCTAGCAATGCCTCAGTGAAGGAAGTGAGTGTTCTCCTACTAATCCAGGTGTTCTCCAGTGCCTTGTTTGGAGTTCATGCTACGTTTGCCCTAGCTCAGTGCCAAGTAAACGTGACCCATAGCCTCAGGTAAGCACGAGTGTTTCCTCTCAGCAATGTTTTGTGTGCAGCCATCTCCATGAGCCGTGACTCGAGAGAGGGTTTGAACTCAACAACGGCTTTCCGTAGCCCTAAGAGAGTCACGTAGGAATTCCCTTCTGAGGGAGAGTGTGTGCCCTGTAGTTCCGTTTTATTTTCCGAGAAACATAACACAGAACAGACTGTGGGGTCAACTGTTTCTATGCAGAGGAAAGGGTAATGAACAGATTCTCGCTGGCAGAGCTTGATTTCTACAGCTCTAAGGCAGCCCCAGGACCACGTTTTTGCCAGTATTCCATTCAACGTGGCTCTGCCTCTGCGGAGGCCCTCTGAACTGCACTGAAAGAATCCCTGAGCCTAATGTGCATCCTGGCAACTCTTACCTGTCATCTCTCTATTGTGGAGCAAGGTACACGGTAGGTCCAGCCTGACAGAAAATGCTGAAAATCCGGTACAATTGTGAGGCATTTGGACGATCCAAAGTCACCTAGGCCGGACTAGTTCATGAAGCGTGTAATGCGATTCATGGCACGCAAAACAGCCCGCGTCCAACGAAGTGTGATCATAGAAAGGCCCAGTGGGGCTGAAAGTCTCCAGTGGTCAGTCAGAGATTGCTGGTTATTTTGCTGTGGTGTCAAGTTGGAAACGCGAGAATGTGGGAGAAGCCCGACTTTCTCCCTTTGGAAAGCAGCTCCATTGCAGCTTCCAAGCCTGCTGAAACCCACACCACCGCGACACTGCTCACTCCACAGATGCCGCTGAAGAGCAGTTAGTTTTTACCTGAAGAAACCAGGAGCTTGCAATTCCTTCCTGGGAGCTCACCACAGGAGCATACTGTAGCTAAAGTGCTAACTAAATGTTACCTCTAGTCTTGAGGTAAGGTGCACATTTTCCCATTACAAGAGAGAGGGGTGCACCAGTTGCCAGGAAGTCTTAGTCAATGGACGGCTTTAGCTTTAGTAGGGCTCACAGTGCTCAAGACTCTCACGTGGTCAGTTCTTTCCAAGGAAGTATACTGTGTCCCCATAGCCTTCTGAGCACAATCAAGGGATACACAGTTGTGGGAACATTCCTCACCATGCAGTTGGATGGGCCGGGAACTAATGTGTTCCCTATGGTTAGCGATCCACAGCTTTGAAACAGCCTCAGGAAGGCGGTTCGTGGCAGGCTTTCATTCCATGCGGGTCTGCCACTTGGAGGAAACGTAAGATGCCAAGAAAGAAACCACCGGGACTCCAATTCAGTTTGGGGTCTCCTGCTCGAGGTCTCTCTAAGTGATGCGAATGTGGCCTTTAGGTCCAGACTGAAATAAAGTAGAGATTTACCCTGAGCATCGCTAGGCATTTGGAACATCCAAAGTCACCTAGGCCTACTGAGGGCATTTAGAGGATTATGCCGTTCACCACATGCAGAACACACTGCATCCAAAGGTTTCATCGCAGAAGGCCAAACTGCGTTCCAACGGTCTCCTTTGGATTGCCAGAGAAGATAGGTCTATGTGCTGGGTGATCCAGTTTGTCATGGAGAATCTCGGAAAAGGCAGGATTTCCCCCATTTGAAAGGTAGATAGTGGCGGCCTCAAGGCTGACTGAAAGACATTGCCATTACCCGTCTTCTAGACACCTCTAGGAAGGCGTCAGTGAAGAAAGTGAGTTTTCTCCTACGATTCCAGGAGGTCCCCAGTGTCTTGTTTTGAGTTCATGCTACGTTTGCCCTAGCTCAGTGCCAAGTAAACGTGACCCATAGCCTCAGGTAAGCACGAGTGTTTCCTCTCAGCAATGTTTTGTGTGCAGCCATCTCCATGAGCCGTGACTCGAGAGAGGGCTTTAATTATACTACGGCTTTCCGTAGACCTAAGAGAGTCACGTAGGAATTCCCTTCTGATTGAGAGTGTGTGCACTGTAGTTCCCTTTTATTTTCCGAGAAACATAACACAGAACAGACTGTTGGGGTCAACTCTTTCTATGCAGAGGGAAGGGTAATGAACAGATGCTCGCTGGCAGAGCTTGATTTCTACAGCTCTAAGGCAGCCGCACGACGACGTTTTTTCCAGTATTCCATTCAACGTGGCTCTCCCTCTGCGGAGGCCCTCTGAACTGCACTGAAAGTATCCCTGAGCCTAAAGGGCATCCTGGCAACTCTTACCTGTCATCTCTCTATTGTGAAGCAAGGCACACGGTAGGTCCAGCCTGACAGAAAATGCTGAAAATCTGGTAAAATTATGAGGCATTTGGACGATCCAAAGTCACCTAGGCCGTACTAGTTCATGAAGCGTGTAATGCGATTCATGGCACGCAAAACAGCCCGCGTCCAACGAAGTGTGATCATAGAAAGGCCCAGTGGGGCTGAAAGTCTCCAGTGGTCAGTCAGAGATTGCTGGTTATTTTGCTGTGGTGTCAAGTTGGAAACGCGAGAATGTGGGAGAAGCCGACATTCTCCTTTTGGAAAGCAGCTCCATTGCAGCTTCCAAGCCTGCTGAAACCCACACCACCGCGACACTGCTCACTCCACAGATGCCGCTGAAGAGCAGTTAGTTTTTACCTGAAGAAACCAGGAGCTTGCAATTCCTTCCTGGGAGCTCACCACAGGAGCATACTGTAGCTAAAGTGCCAACTAAATGTGACCTCTAGTCTTGAGGTAAGGTGCACATTTTCCCATTACAAGAGAGAGGGGTGCACCAGTTGCCAGGAAGTCTTAGTCAATGGACGGCTTTAGCTTTAGTAGTGCTCACAGGGCTCAAGACTCTCACGTGGTCACTTCTTTCCAAGGAAGTACACTGTGTCCCCAAAGCCTTCTGAGCACAATCAAGGGATACACAGTTGTGGGAACATTCCTCACCATGCAGTTGGAAGGGCCGGGACCTAATGTGTTCCCTATGGTTAGTGATCCACAGCATTGAAACAGCCTCAGGAAGGCGGTTCGTGGCAGGCTTTCATTCCATGCGGGTCTGCCACTTGGAGGAAACGTAAGATGCCTTGAAAGAAACCACCGGGACTCCAATTCAGTTTGGGGACTCCTGCTCGAGGTCTCTCTAAGTGATGCGAAAGTGGCCTTTAGGTCCAGACTGAAATAAAGTAGAGATTTACCCTGAGCATCGCTAGGCATTTGGAACATCCAAAGTCACCTAGGCCTACTGAGGGCATTTAGAGGATTATGCCGTTCACCACATGCAGAACACACTGCATCCAAAAGTTTCATCGCAGAAGGCCAAATTGCGTTCCAACGGTTTCCTTTGGATTGCCAGAGAAGATAGGTCTATGTGCTGGGTGATCCAGTTTGTCATGGAGAATCTCGGAAAAGGCAGGATTTCCCCCATTTGAAAGGGAGATAGTGGCGGCGTCAAGGCTGACTGAAAGACATTGCTGTTACCGTCTTCTAGTCACCTCTAGCAATGCCTCAGTGAAGGAAGTGAGTGTTCTCCTACTAATCCAGGTGTTCTCCAGTGCCTTGTTTGGAGTTCATGCTACGTTTGCCCTAGCTCAGTGCCAAGTAAACGTGACCCATAGCCTCAGGTAAGCACGAGTGTTTCCTCTCAGCAATGTTTTGTGTGCAGCCATCTCCATGAGCCGTGACTCGAGAGAGGGTTTGAACTCAACAACGGCTTTCCGTAGCCCTAAGAGAGTCACGTAGGAATTCCCTTCTGAGGGAGAGTGTGTGCCCTGTAGTTCCGTTTTATTTTCCGAGAAACATAACACAGAACAGACTGTGGGGTCAACTGTTTCTATGCAGAGGAAAGGGTAATGAACAGATTCTCGCTGGCAGAGCTTGATTTCTACAGCTCTAAGGCAGCCCCAGGACCACGTTTTTGCCAGTATTCCATTCAACGTGGCTCTGCCTCTGCGGAGGCCCTCTGAACTGCACTGAAAGAATCCCTGAGCCTAATGTGCATCCTGGCAACTCTTACCTGTCATCTCTCTATTGTGGAGCAAGGTACACGGTAGGTCCAGCCTGACAGAAAATGCTGAAAATCCGGTACAATTGTGAGGCATTTGGACGATCCAAAGTCACCTAGGCCGGACTAGTTCATGAAGCGTGTAATGCGATTCATGGCACGCAAAACAGCCCGCGTCCAACGAAGTGTGATCATAGAAAGGCCCAGTGGGGCTGAAAGTCTCCAGTGGTCAGTCAGAGATTGCTGGTTATTTTGCTGTGGTGTCAAGTTGGAAACGCGAGAATGTGGGAGAAGCCCGACTTTCTCCCTTTGGAAAGCAGCTCCATTGCAGCTTCCAAGCCTGCTGAAACCCACACCACCGCGACACTGCTCACTCCACAGATGCCGCTGAAGAGCAGTTAGTTTTTACCTGAAGAAACCAGGAGCTTGCAATTCCTTCCTGGGAGCTCACCACAGGAGCATACTGTAGCTAAAGTGCTAACTAAATGTGACCTCTAGTCTTGAGGTAAGGTGCACATTTTCCCATTACAAGAGAGAGGGGTGCACCAGTTGCCAGGAAGTCTTAGTCAATGGACGGCTTTAGCTTTAGTAGGGCTCACAGTGCTCAAGACTCTCACGTGGTCAGTTCTTTCCAAGGAAGTATACTGTGTCCCCATAGCCTTCTGAGCACAATCAAGGGATACACAGTTGTGGGAACATTCCTCACCATGCAGTTGGATGGGCCGGGAACTAATGTGTTCCCTATGGTTAGCGATCCACAGCTTTGAAACAGCCTCAGGAAGGCGGTTCGTGGCAGGCTTTCATTCCATGCGGGTCTGCCACTTGGAGGAAACGTAAGATGCCAAGAAAGAAACCACCGGGACTCCAATTCAGTTTGGGGTCTCCTGCTCGAGGTCTCTCTAAGTGATGCGAATGTGGCCTTTAGGTCCAGACTGAAATAAAGTAGAGATTTACCCTGAGCATCGCTAGGCATTTGGAACATCCAAAGTCACCTAGGCCTACTGAGGGCATTTAGAGGATTATGCCGTTCACCACATGCAGAACACACTGCATCCAAAAGTTTCATCGCAGAAGGCCAAATTGCGTTCCAACGGTCTCCTTTGGATTGCCAGAGAAGATAGGTCTATGTGCTGGGTGATCCAGTTTGTCATGGAGAATCTCGGAAAAGGCAGGATTTCCCCCATTTGAAAGGGAGATAGTGGCGGCGTCAAGGCTGACTGAAAGACATTGCTGTTACCGTCTTCTAGTCACCTCTAGCAATGCCTCAGTGAAGGAAGTGAGTGTTCTCCTACTAATCCAGGTGTTCTCCAGTGCCTTGTTTGGAGTTCATGCTACGTTTGCCCTAGCTCAGTGCCAAGTAAACGTGACCCATAGCCTCAGGTAAGCACGAGTGTTTCCTCTCAGCAATGTTTTGTGTGCAGCCATCTCCATGAGCCGTGACTCGAGAGAGGGTTTGAACTCAACAACGGCTTTCCGTAGCCCTAAGAGAGTCACGTAGGAATTCCCTTCTGAGGGAGAGTGTGTGCCCTGTAGTTCCGTTTTATTTTCCGAGAAACATAACACAGAACAGACTGTGGGGTCAACTGTTTCTATGCAGAGGAAAGGGTAATGAACAGATTCTCGCTGGCAGAGCTTGATTTCTACAGCTCTAAGGCAGCCCCAGGACCACGTTTTTGCCAGTATTCCATTCAACGTGGCTCTGCCTCTGCGGAGGCCCTCTGAACTGCACTGAAAGAATCCCTGAGCCTAATGTGCATCCTGGCAACTCTTACCTGTCATCTCTCTATTGTGGAGCAAGGTACACGGTAGGTCCAGCCTGACAGAAAATGCTGAAAATCCGGTACAATTGTGAGGCATTTGGACGATCCAAAGTCACCTAGGCCGGACTAGTTCATGAAGCGTGTAATGCGATTCATGGCACGCAAAACAGCCCGCGTCCAACGAAGTGTGATCATAGAAAGGCCCAGTGGGGCTGAAAGTCTCCAGTGGTCAGTCAGAGATTGCTGGTTATTTTGCTGTGGTGTCAAGTTGGAAACGCGAGAATGTGGGAGAAGCCCGACTTTCTCCCTTTGGAAAGCAGCTCCATTGCAGCTTCCAAGCCTGCTGAAACCCACACCACCGCGACACTGCTCACTCCACAGATGCCGCTGAAGAGCAGTTAGTTTTTACCTGAAGAAACCAGGAGCTTGCAATTCCTTCCTGGGAGCTCACCACAGGAGCATACTGTAGCTAAAGTGCCAACTAAATGTGACCTCTAGTCTTGAGGTAAGGTGCACATTTTCCCATTACAAGAGAGAGGGGTGCACCAGTTGCCAGGAAGTCTTAGTCAATGGACGGCTTTAGCTTTAGTAGTGCTCACAGGGCTCAAGACTCTCACGTGGTCACTTCTTTCCAAGGAAGTACACTGTGTCCCCAAAGCCTTCTGAGCACAATCAAGGGATACACAGTTGTGGGAACATTCCTCACCATGCAGTTGGAAGGGCCGGGACCTAATGTGTTCCCTATGGTTAGCGATCCACAGCTTTGAAACAGCCTCAGGAAGGCGGTTCGTGGCAGGCTTTCATTCCATGCGGGTCTGCCACTTGGAGGAAACGTAAGATGCCTTGAAAGAAACCACCGGGACTCCAATTCAGTTTGGGGACTCCTGCTCGAGGTCTCTCTAAGTGATGCGAAAGTGGCCTTTAGGTCCAGACTGAAATAAAGTAGAGATTTACCCTGAGCATCGCTAGGCATTTGGAACATCCAAAGTCACCTAGGCCTACTGAGGGCATTTAGAGGATTATGCCGTTCACCACATGCAGAACACACTGCATCCAAAAGTTTCATCGCAGAAGGCCAAATTGCGTTCCAACGGTCTCCTTTGGATTGCCAGAGAAGATAGGTCTATGTGCTGGGTGATCCAGTTTGTCATGGAGAATCTCGGAAAAGGCAGGATTTCCCCCATTTGAAAGGGAGATAGTGGCGGCGTCAAGGCTGACTGAAAGACATTGCTGTTACCGTCTTCTAGTCACCTCTAGCAATGCCTCAGTGAAGGAAGTGAGTGTTCTCCTACTAATCCAGGTGTTCTCCAGTGCCTTGTTTGCAGTTCATGCTACGTTTGCCCTAGCTCAGTGCCAAGTAAACGTGACCCATAGCCTCAGGTAAGCACGAGTGTTTCCTCTCAGCAATGTTTTGTGTGCAGCCATCTCCATGAGCCGTGACTCGAGAGAGGGTTTGAACTCAACAACGGCTTTCCGTAGCCCTAAGAGAGTCACGTAGGAATTCCCTTCTGAGGGAGAGTGTGTGCCCTGTAGTTCCGTTTTATTTTCCGAGAAACATAACACAGAACAGACTGTGGGGTCAACTGTTTCTATGCAGAGGAAAGGGTAATGAACAGATTCTCGCTGGCAGAGCTTGATTTCTACAGCTCTAAGGCAGCCCCAGGACCACGTTTTTGCCAGTATTCCATTCAACGTGGCTCTGCCTCTGCGGAGGCCCTCTGAACTGCACTGAAAGAATCCCTGAGCCTAATGTGCATCCTGGCAACTCTTACCTGTCATCTCTCTATTGTGGAGCAAGGTACACGGTAGGTCCAGCCTGACAGAAAATGCTGAAAATCCGGTACAATTGTGAGGCATTTGGACGATCCAAAGTCACCTAGGCCGGACTAGTTCATGAAGCGTGTAATGCGATTCATGGCACGCAAAACAGCCCGCGTCCAACGAAGTGTGATCATAGAAAGGCCCAGTGGGGCTGAAAGTCTCCAGTGGTCAGTCAGAGATTGCTGGTTATTTTGCTGTGGTGTCAAGTTGGAAACGCGAGAATGTGGGAGAAGCCCGACTTTCTCCCTTTGGAAAGCAGCTCCATTGCAGCTTCCAAGCCTGCTGAAACCCACACCACCGCGACACTGCTCACTCCACAGATGCCGCTGAAGAGCAGTTAGTTTTTACCTGAAGAAACCAGGAGCTTGCAATTCCTTCCTGGGAGCTCACCACAGGAGCATACTGTAGCTAAAGTGCTAACTAAATGTGACCTCTAGTCTTGAGGTAAGGTGCACATTTTCCCATTACAAGAGAGAGGGGTGCACCAGTTGCCAGGAAGTCTTAGTCAATGGACGGCTTTAGCTTTAGTAGGGCTCACAGTGCTCAAGACTCTCACGTGGTCAGTTCTTTCCAAGGAAGTATACTGTGTCCCCATAGCCTTCTGAGCACAATCAAGGGATACACAGTTGTGGGAACATTCCTCACCATGCAGTTGGATGGGCCGGGAACTAATGTGTTCCCTATGGTTAGCGATCCACAGCTTTGAAACAGCCTCAGGAAGGCGGTTCGTGGCAGGCTTTCATTCCATGCGGGTCTGCCACTTGGAGGAAACGTAAGATGCCAAGAAAGAAACCACCGGGACTCCAATTCAGTTTGGGGACTCCTGCTCGAGGTCTCTCTAAGTGATGCGAATGTGGCCTTTAGGTCCAGACTGAAATAAACTAGAGATTTACCCTGAGCATCGCTAGGCATTTGGAACATCCAAAGTCACCTAGGCCTACTGAGGGCATTTAGAGGATTATGCCGTTCACCACATGCAGAACACACTGCATCCAAAGGTTTCATCGCAGAAGGCCAAACTGCGTTCCAACGGTCTCCTTTGGATTGCCAGAGAAGATAGGTCTATGTGCTGGGTGATCCAGTTTGTCATGGAGAATCTCGGAAAAGGCAGGATTTCCCCCATTTGAAAGGTAGATAGTGGCGGCCTCAAGGCTGACTGAAAGACATTGCCATTACCCGTCTTCTAGACACCTCTAGGAAGGCGTCAGTGAAGAAAGTGAGTTTTCTCCTACGATTCCAGGAGGTCCCCAGTGTCTTGTTTTGAGTTCATGCTACGTTTGCCCTAGCTCAGTGCCAAGTAAACGTGACCCATAGCCTCAGGTAAGCACGAGTGTTTCCTCTCAGCAATGTTTTGTGTGCAGCCATCTCCATGAGCCGTGACTCGAGAGAGGGCTTTAATTATACTACGGCTTTCCGTAGACCTAAGAGAGTCACGTAGGAATTCCCTTCTGATTGAGAGTGTGTGCACTGTAGTTCCCTTTTATTTTCCGAGAAACATAACACAGAACAGACTGTTGGGGTCAACTCTTTCTATGCAGAGGGAAGGGTAATGAACAGATGCTCGCTGGCAGAGCTTGATTTCTACAGCTCTAAGGCAGCCGCACGACGACGTTTTTTCCAGTATTCCATTCAACGTGGCTCTCCCTCTGCGGAGGCCCTCTGAACTGCACTGAAAGTATCCCTGAGCCTAAAGGGCATCCTGGCAACTCTTACCTGTCATCTCTCTATTGTGAAGCAAGGCACACGGTAGGTCCAGCCTGACAGAAAATGCTGAAAATCTGGTAAAATTATGAGGCATTTGGACGATCCAAAGTCACCTAGGCCGTACTAGTTCATGAAGCGTGTAATGCGATTCATGGCACGCAAAACAGCCCGCGTCCAACGAAGTGTGATCATAGAAAGGCCCAGTGGGGCTGAAAGTCTCCAGTGGTCAGTCAGAGATTGCTGGTTATTTTGCTGTGGTGTCAAGTTGGAAACGCGAGAATGTGGGAGAAGCCGACATTCTCCTTTTGGAAAGCAGCTCCATTGCAGCTTCCAAGCCTGCTGAAACCCACACCACCGCGACACTGCTCACTCCACAGATGCCGCTGAAGAGCAGTTAGTTTTTACCTGAAGAAACCAGGAGCTTGCAATTCCTTCCTGGGAGCTCACCACAGGAGCATACTGTAGCTAAAGTGCCAACTAAATGTGACCTCTAGTCTTGAGGTAAGGTGCACATTTTCCCATTACAAGAGAGAGGGGTGCACCAGTTGCCAGGAAGTCTTAGTCAATGGACGGCTTTAGCTTTAGTAGTGCTCACAGGGCTCAAGACTCTCACGTGGTCACTTCTTTCCAAGGAAGTACACTGTGTCCCCAAAGCCTTCTGAGCACAATCAAGGGATACACAGTTGTGGGAACATTCCTCACCATGCAGTTGGAAGGGCCGGGACCTAATGTGTTCCCTATGGTTAGCGATCCACAGCTTTGAAACAGCCTCAGGAAGGCGGTTCGTGGCAGGCTTTCATTCCATGCGGGTCTGCCACTTGGAGGAAACGTAAGATGCCTTGAAAGAAACCACCGGGACTCCAATTCAGTTTGGGGACTCCTGCTCGAGGTCTCTCTAAGTGATGCGAAAGTGGCCTTTAGGTCCAGACTGAAATAAAGTAGAGATTTACCCTGAGCATCGCTAGGCATTTGGAACATCCAAAGTCACCTAGGCCTACTGAGGGCATTTAGAGGATTATGCCGTTCACCACATGCAGAACACACTGCATCCAAAAGTTTCATCGCAGAAGGCCAAATTGCGTTCCAACGGTTTCCTTTGGATTGCCAGAGAAGATAGGTCTATGTGCTGGGTGATCCAGTTTGTCATGGAGAATCTCGGAAAAGGCAGGATTTCCCCCATTTGAAAGGGAGATAGTGGCGGCGTCAAGGCTGACTGAAAGACATTGCTGTTACCGTCTTCTAGTCACCTCTAGCAATGCCTCAGTGAAGGAAGTGAGTGTTCTCCTACTAATCCAGGTGTTCTCCAGTGCCTTGTTTGGAGTTCATGCTACGTTTGCCCTAGCTCAGTGCCAAGTAAACGTGACCCATAGCCTCAGGTAAGCACGAGTGTTTCCTCTCAGCAATGTTTTGTGTGCAGCCATCTCCATGAGCCGTGACTCGAGAGATGGCTTTAATTATACTACGGCTTTCCGTAGACCTAAGAGAGTCACCTAGGAATTCCCTTCTGATTTAGAGTGTGTGCACTGTAGTTCCCTTTTATTTTCCGAGAAACATAACACAGAACAGACTGTTGGGGTCAACTCTTTCTATGCAGAGGGAAGGGTAATGAACAGATGCTCGCTGGCAGAGCTTGATTTCTACAGCTCTAAGGCAGCCGCACGATGACGTTTTTTCCAGTATTCCATTCAACGTGGCTCTGCCTCTGCGGAGGCCCTCTGAACTGCACTGAAAGTATCCCTGAGCCTAATGTGCATCCTGGCAACTCTTACCTGTCATCTCTCTATTGTGAAGCAAGGCACACGGTAGGTCCAGGCTGACAGAAAATGCTGAAAATCTGGTAAAATTATGAGGCATTTGGACGATCCAAAGTCACCTAGGCCGTACTAGTTCATGAAGCGTGTAATGCGATTCATGGCACGCAAAACAGCCCGCGTCCAACGAAGTGTGATCATAGAAAGGCCCAGTGGGGCTGAAAGTCTCCAGTGGTCAGTCAGAGATTGCTGGTTATTTTGCTGTGGTGTCAAGTTGGAAACGCGAGAATGTGGGAGAAGCCCGACTTTCTCCCTTTGGAAAGCAGCTCCATTGCAGCTTCCAAGCCTGCTGAAACCCACACCACCGCGACACTGCTCACTCCACAGATGCCGCTGAAGAGCAGTTAGTTTTTACCTGAAGAAACCAGGAGCTTGCAATTCCTTCCTGGGAGCTCACCACAGGAGCATACTGTAGCTAAAGTGCTAACTAAATGTGACCTCTAGTCTTGAGGTAAGGTGCACATTTTCCCATTACAAGAGAGAGGGGTGCACCAGTTGCCAGGAAGTCTTAGTCAATGGACGGCTTTAGCTTTAGTAGGGCTCACAGTGCTCAAGACTCTCACGTGGTCAGTTCTTTCCAAGGAAGTATACTGTGTCCCCATAGCCTTCTGAGCACAATCAAGGGATACACAGTTGTGGGAACATTCCTCACCATGCAGTTGGATGGGCCGGGAACTAATGTGTTCCCTATGGTTAGCGATCCACAGCTTTGAAACAGCCTCAGGAAGGCGGTTCGTGGCAGGCTTTCATTCCATGCGGGTCTGCCACTTGGAGGAAACGTAAGATGCCAAGAAAGAAACCACCGGGACTCCAATTCAGTTTGGGGTCTCCTGCTCGAGGTCTCTCTAAGTGATGCGAATGTGGCCTTTAGGTCCAGACTGAAATAAACTAGAGATTTACCCTGAGCATCGCTAGGCATTTGGAACATCCAAAGTCACCTAGGCCTACTGAGGGCATTTAGAGGATTATGCCGTTCACCACATGCAGAACACACTGCATCCAAAGGTTTCATCGCAGAAGGCCAAACTGCGTTCCAACGGTCTCCTTTGGATTGCCAGAGAAGATAGGTCTATGTGCTGGGTGATCCAGTTTGTCATGGAGAATCTCGGAAAAGGCAGGATTTCCCCCATTTGAAAGGGAGATAGTGGCGGCGTCAAGGCTGACTGAAAGACATTGCTGTTACCGTCTTCTAGTCACCTCTAGCAATGCCTCAGTGAAGGAAGTGAGTGTTCTCCTACTAATCCAGGTGTTCTCCAGTGCCTTGTTTGGAGTTCATGCTACGTTTGCCCTAGCTCAGTGCCAAGTAAACGTGACCCATAGCCTCAGGTAAGCACGAGTGTTTCCTCTCAGCAATGTTTTGTGTGCAGCCATCTCCATGAGCCGTGACTCGAGAGAGGGTTTGAACTCAACAACGGCTTTCCGTAGCCCTAAGAGAGTCACGTAGGAATTCCCTTCTGAGGGAGAGTGTGTGCCCTGTAGTTCCGTTTTATTTTCCGAGAAACATAACACAGAACAGACTGTGGGGTCAACTGTTTCTATGCAGAGGAAAGGGTAATGAACAGATTCTCGCTGGCAGAGCTTGATTTCTACAGCTCTAAGGCAGCCCCAGGACCACGTTTTTGCCAGTATTCCATTCAACGTGGCTCTGCCTCTGCGGAGGCCCTCTGAACTGCACTGAAAGAATCCCTGAGCCTAATGTGCATCCTGGCAACTCTTACCTGTCATCTCTCTATTGTGGAGCAAGGTACACGGTAGGTCCAGCCTGACAGAAAATGCTGAAAATCCGGTACAATTGTGAGGCATTTGGACGATCCAAAGTCACCTAGGCCGGACTAGTTCATGAAGCGTGTAATGCGATTCATGGCACGCAAAACAGCCCGCGTCCAACGAAGTGTGATCATAGAAAGGCCCAGTGGGGCTGAAAGTCTCCAGTGGTCAGTCAGAGATTGCTGGTTATTTTGCTGTGGTGTCAAGTTGGAAACGCGAGAATGTGGGAGAAGCCCGACTTTCTCCCTTTGGAAAGCAGCTCCATTGCAGCTTCCAAGCCTGCTGAAACCCACACCACCGCGACACTGCTCACTCCACAGATGCCGCTGAAGAGCAGTTAGTTTTTACCTGAAGAAACCAGGAGCTTGCAATTCCTTCCTGGGAGCTCACCACAGGAGCATACTGTAGCTAAAGTGCCAACTAAATGTGACCTCTAGTCTTGAGGTAAGGTGCACATTTTCCCATTACAAGAGAGAGGGGTGCACCAGTTGCCAGGAAGTCTTAGTCAATGGACGGCTTTAGCTTTAGTAGTGCTCACAGGGCTCAAGACTCTCACGTGGTCACTTCTTTCCAAGGAAGTACACTGTGTCCCCAAAGCCTTCTGAGCACAATCAAGGGATACACAGTTGTGGGAACATTCCTCACCATGCAGTTGGAAGGGCCGGGACCTAATGTGTTCCCTATGGTTAGCGATCCACAGCTTTGAAACAGCCTCAGGAAGGCGGTTCGTGGCAGGCTTTCATTCCATGCGGGTCTGCCACTTGGAGGAAACGTAAGATGCCTTGAAAGAAACCACCGGGACTCCAATTCAGTTTGGGGACTCCTGCTCGAGGTCTCTCTAAGTGATGCGAAAGTGGCCTTTAGGTCCAGACTGAAATAAAGTAGAGATTTACCCTGAGCATCGCTAGGCATTTGGAACATCCAAAGTCACCTAGGCCTACTGAGGGCATTTAGAGGATTATGCCGTTCACCACATGCAGAACACACTGCATCCAAAAGTTTCATCGCAGAAGGCCAAATTGCGTTCCAACGGTCTCCTTTGGATTGCCAGAGAAGATAGGTCTATGTGCTGGGTGATCCAGTTTGTCATGGAGAATCTCGGAAAAGGCAGGATTTCCCCCATTTGAAAGGGAGATAGTGGCGGCGTCAAGGCTGACTGAAAGACATTGCTGTTACCGTCTTCTAGTCACCTCTAGCAATGCCTCAGTGAAGGAAGTGAGTGTTCTCCTACTAATCCAGGTGTTCTCCAGTGCCTTGTTTGGAGTTCATGCTACGTTTGCCCTAGCTCAGTGCCAAGTAAACGTGACCCATAGCCTCAGGTAAGCACGAGTGTTTCCTCTCAGCAATGTTTTGTGTGCAGCCATCTCCATGAGCCGTGACTCGAGAGAGGGTTTGAACTCAACAACGGCTTTCCGTAGCCCTAAGAGAGTCACGTAGGAATTCCCTTCTGAGGGAGAGTGTGTGCCCTGTAGTTCCGTTTTATTTTCCGAGAAACATAACACAGAACAGACTGTGGGGTCAACTGTTTCTATGCAGAGGAAAGGGTAATGAACAGATTCTCGCTGGCAGAGCTTGATTTCTACAGCTCTAAGGCAGCCCCAGGACCACGTTTTTGCCAGTATTCCATTCAACGTGGCTCTGCCTCTGCGGAGGCCCTCTGAACTGCACTGAAAGAATCCCTGAGCCTAATGTGCATCCTGGCAACTCTTACCTGTCATCTCTCTATTGTGGAGCAAGGTACACGGTAGGTCCAGCCTGACAGAAAATGCTGAAAATCCGGTACAATTGTGAGGCATTTGGACGATCCAAAGTCACCTAGGCCGGACTAGTTCATGAAGCGTGTAATGCGATTCATGGCACGCAAAACAGCCCGCGTCCAACGAAGTGTGATCATAGAAAGGCCCAGTGGGGCTGAAAGTCTCCAGTGGTCAGTCAGAGATTGCTGGTTATTTTGCTGTGGTGTCAAGTTGGAAACGCGAGAATGTGGGAGAAGCCCGACTTTCTCCCTTTGGAAAGCAGCTCCATTGCAGCTTCCAAGCCTGCTGAAACCCACACCACCGCGACACTGCTCACTCCACAGATGCCGCTGAAGAGCAGTTAGTTTTTACCTGAAGAAACCAGGAGCTTGCAATTCCTTCCTGGGAGCTCACCACAGGAGCATACTGTAGCTAAAGTGCCAACTAAATGTGACCTCTAGTCTTGAGGTAAGGTGCACATTTTCCCATTACAAGAGAGAGGGGTGCACCAGTTGCCAGGAAGTCTTAGTCAATGGACGGCTTTAGCTTTAGTAGTGCTCACAGGGCTCAAGACTCTCACGTGGTCACTTCTTTCCAAGGAAGTACACTGTGTCCCCAAAGCCTTCTGAGCACAATCAAGGGATACACAGTTGTGGGAACATTCCTCACCATGCAGTTGGAAGGGCCGGGACCTAATGTGTTCCCTATGGTTAGCGATCCACAGCTTTGAAACAGCCTCAGGAAGGCGGTTCGTGGCAGGCTTTCATTCCATGCGGGTCTGCCACTTGGAGGAAACGTAAGATGCCTTGAAAGAAACCACCGGGACTCCAATTCAGTTTGGGGACTCCTGCTCGAGGTCTCTCTAAGTGATGCGAAAGTGGCCTTTAGGTCCAGACTGAAATAAAGTAGAGATTTACCCTGAGCATCGCTAGGCATTTGGAACATCCAAAGTCACCTAGGCCTACTGAGGGCATTTAGAGGATTATGCCGTTCACCACATGCAGAACACACTGCATCCAAAAGTTTCATCGCAGAAGGCCAAATTGCGTTCCAACGGTCTCCTTTGGATTGCCAGAGAAGATAGGTCTATGTGCTGGGTGATCCAGTTTGTCATGGAGAATCTCGGAAAAGGCAGGATTTCCCCCATTTGAAAGGGAGATAGTGGCGGCGTCAAGGCTGACTGAAAGACATTGCTGTTACCGTCTTCTAGTCACCTCTAGCAATGCCTCAGTGAAGGAAGTGAGTGTTCTCCTACTAATCCAGGTGTTCTCCAGTGCCTTGTTTGCAGTTCATGCTACGTTTGCCCTAGCTCAGTGCCAAGTAAACGTGACCCATAGCCTCAGGTAAGCACGAGTGTTTCCTCTCAGCAATGTTTTGTGTGCAGCCATCTCCATGAGCCGTGACTCGAGAGAGGGTTTGAACTCAACAACGGCTTTCCGTAGCCCTAAGAGAGTCACGTAGGAATTCCCTTCTGAGGGAGAGTGTGTGCCCTGTAGTTCCGTTTTATTTTCCGAGAAACATAACACAGAACAGACTGTGGGGTCAACTGTTTCTATGCAGAGGAAAGGGTAATGAACAGATTCTCGCTGGCAGAGCTTGATTTCTACAGCTCTAAGGCAGCCCCAGGACCACGTTTTTGCCAGTATTCCATTCAACGTGGCTCTGCCTCTGCGGAGGCCCTCTGAACTGCACTGAAAGAATCCCTGAGCCTAATGTGCATCCTGGCAACTCTTACCTGTCATCTCTCTATTGTGGAGCAAGGTACACGGTAGGTCCAGCCTGACAGAAAATGCTGAAAATCCGGTACAATTGTGAGGCATTTGGACGATCCAAAGTCACCTAGGCCGGACTAGTTCATGAAGCGTGTAATGCGATTCATGGCACGCAAAACAGCCCGCGTCCAACGAAGTGTGATCATAGAAAGGCCCAGTGGGGCTGAAAGTCTCCAGTGGTCAGTCAGAGATTGCTGGTTATTTTGCTGTGGTGTCAAGTTGGAAACGCGAGAATGTGGGAGAAGCCCGACTTTCTCCCTTTGGAAAGCAGCTCCATTGCAGCTTCCAAGCCTGCTGAAACCCACACCACCGCGACACTGCTCACTCCACAGATGCCGCTGAAGAGCAGTTAGTTTTTACCTGAAGAAACCAGGAGCTTGCAATTCCTTCCTGGGAGCTCACCACAGGAGCATACTGTAGCTAAAGTGCTAACTAAATGTGACCTCTAGTCTTGAGGTAAGGTGCACATTTTCCCATTACAAGAGAGAGGGGTGCACCAGTTGCCAGGAAGTCTTAGTCAATGGACGGCTTTAGCTTTAGTAGGGCTCACAGTGCTCAAGACTCTCACGTGGTCAGTTCTTTCCAAGGAAGTATACTGTGTCCCCATAGCCTTCTGAGCACAATCAAGGGATACACAGTTGTGGGAACATTCCTCACCATGCAGTTGGATGGGCCGGGAACTAATGTGTTCCCTATGGTTAGCGATCCACAGCTTTGAAACAGCCTCAGGAAGGCGGTTCGTGGCAGGCTTTCATTCCATGCGGGTCTGCCACTTGGAGGAAACGTAAGATGCCAAGAAAGAAACCACCGGGACTCCAATTCAGTTTGGGGTCTCCTGCTCGAGGTCTCTCTAAGTGATGCGAATGTGGCCTTTAGGTCCAGACTGAAATAAACTAGAGATTTACCCTGAGCATCGCTAGGCATTTGGAACATCCAAAGTCACCTAGGCCTACTGAGGGCATTTAGAGGATTATGCCGTTCACCACATGCAGAACACACTGCATCCAAAGGTTTCATCGCAGAAGGCCAAACTGCGTTCCAACGGTCTCCTTTGGATTGCCAGAGAAGATAGGTCTATGTGCTGGGTGATCCAGTTTGTCATGGAGAATCTCGGAAAAGGCAGGATTTCCCCCATTTGAAAGGTAGATAGTGGCGGCCTCAAGGCTGACTGAAAGACATTGCCATTACCCGTCTTCTAGACACCTCTAGGAAGGCGTCAGTGAAGAAAGTGAGTTTTCTCCTACGATTCCAGGAGGTCCCCAGTGTCTTGTTTTGAGTTCATGCTACGTTTGCCCTAGCTCAGTGCCAAGTAAACGTGACCCATAGCCTCAGGTAAGCACGAGTGTTTCCTCTCAGCAATGTTTTGTGTGCAGCCATCTCCATGAGCCGTGACTCGAGAGAGGGCTTTAATTATACTACGGCTTTCCGTAGACCTAAGAGAGTCACGTAGGAATTCCCTTCTGATTGAGAGTGTGTGCACTGTAGTTCCCTTTTATTTTCCGAGAAACATAACACAGAACAGACTGTTGGGGTCAACTCTTTCTATGCAGAGGGAAGGGTAATGAACAGATGCTCGCTGGCAGAGCTTGATTTCTACAGCTCTAAGGCAGCCGCACGACGACGTTTTTTCCAGTATTCCATTCAACGTGGCTCTCCCTCTGCGGAGGCCCTCTGAACTGCACTGAAAGTATCCCTGAGCCTAAAGGGCATCCTGGCAACTCTTACCTGTCATCTCTCTATTGTGAAGCAAGGCACACGGTAGGTCCAGCCTGACAGAAAATGCTGAAAATCTGGTAAAATTATGAGGCATTTGGACGATCCAAAGTCACCTAGGCCGTACTAGTTCATGAAGCGTGTAATGCGATTCATGGCACGCAAAACAGCCCGCGTCCAACGAAGTGTGATCATAGAAAGGCCCAGTGGGGCTGAAAGTCTCCAGTGGTCAGTCAGAGATTGCTGGTTATTTTGCTGTGGTGTCAAGTTGGAAACGCGAGAATGTGGGAGAAGCCGACATTCTCCTTTTGGAAAGCAGCTCCATTGCAGCTTCCAAGCCTGCTGAAACCCACACCACCGCGACACTGCTCACTCCACAGATGCCGCTGAAGAGCAGTTAGTTTTTACCTGAAGAAACCAGGAGCTTGCAATTCCTTCCTGGGAGCTCACCACAGGAGCATACTGTAGCTAAAGTGCCAACTAAATGTGACCTCTAGTCTTGAGGTAAGGTGCACATTTTCCCATTACAAGAGAGAGGGGTGCACCAGTTGCCAGGAAGTCTTAGTCAATGGACGGCTTTAGCTTTAGTAGTGCTCACAGGGCTCAAGACTCTCACGTGGTCACTTCTTTCCAAGGAAGTACACTGTGTCCCCAAAGCCTTCTGAGCACAATCAAGGGATACACAGTTGTGGGAACATTCCTCACCATGCAGTTGGAAGGGCCGGGACCTAATGTGTTCCCTATGGTTAGCGATCCACAGCTTTGAAACAGCCTCAGGAAGGCGGTTCGTGGCAGGCTTTCATTCCATGCGGGTCTGCCACTTGGAGGAAACGTAAGATGCCTTGAAAGAAACCACCGGGACTCCAATTCAGTTTGGGGACTCCTGCTCGAGGTCTCTCTAAGTGATGCGAAAGTGGCCTTTAGGTCCAGACTGAAATAAAGTAGAGATTTACCCTGAGCATCGCTAGGCATTTGGAACATCCAAAGTCACCTAGGCCTACTGAGGGCATTTAGAGGATTATGCCGTTCACCACATGCAGAACACACTGCATCCAAAAGTTTCATCGCAGAAGGCCAAATTGCGTTCCAACGGTTTCCTTTGGATTGCCAGAGAAGATAGGTCTATGTGCTGGGTGATCCAGTTTGTCATGGAGAATCTCGGAAAAGGCAGGATTTCCCCCATTTGAAAGGGAGATAGTGGCGGCGTCAAGGCTGACTGAAAGACATTGCTGTTACCGTCTTCTAGTCACCTCTAGCAATGCCTCAGTGAAGGAAGTGAGTGTTCTCCTACTAATCCAGGTGTTCTCCAGTGCCTTGTTTGGAGTTCATGCTACGTTTGCCCTAGCTCAGTGCCAAGTAAACGTGACCCATAGCCTCAGGTAAGCACGAGTGTTTCCTCTCAGCAATGTTTTGTGTGCAGCCATCTCCATGAGCCGTGACTCGAGAGATGGCTTTAATTATACTACGGCTTTCCGTAGACCTAAGAGAGTCACCTAGGAATTCCCTTCTGATTTAGAGTGTGTGCACTGTAGTTCCCTTTTATTTTCCGAGAAACATAACACAGAACAGACTGTTGGGGTCAACTCTTTCTATGCAGAGGGAAGGGTAATGAACAGATGCTCGCTGGCAGAGCTTGATTTCTACAGCTCTAAGGCAGCCGCACGATGACGTTTTTTCCAGTATTCCATTCAACGTGGCTCTGCCTCTGCGGAGGCCCTCTGAACTGCACTGAAAGTATCCCTGAGCCTAATGTGCATCCTGGCAACTCTTACCTGTCATCTCTCTATTGTGAAGCAAGGCACACGGTAGGTCCAGGCTGACAGAAAATGCTGAAAATCTGGTAAAATTATGAGGCATTTGGACGATCCAAAGTCACCTAGGCCGTACTAGTTCATGAAGCGTGTAATGCGATTCATGGCACGCAAAACAGCCCGCGTCCAACGAAGTGTGATCATAGAAAGGCCCAGTGGGGCTGAAAGTCTCCAGTGGTCAGTCAGAGATTGCTGGTTATTTTGCTGTGGTGTCAAGTTGGAAACGCGAGAATGTGGGAGAAGCCCGACTTTCTCCCTTTGGAAAGCAGCTCCATTGCAGCTTCCAAGCCTGCTGAAACCCACACCACCGCGACACTGCTCACTCCACAGATGCCGCTGAAGAGCAGTTAGTTTTTACCTGAAGAAACCAGGAGCTTGCAATTCCTTCCTGGGAGCTCACCACAGGAGCATACTGTAGCTAAAGTGCTAACTAAATGTGACCTCTAGTCTTGAGGTAAGGTGCACATTTTCCCATTACAAGAGAGAGGGGTGCACCAGTTGCCAGGAAGTCTTAGTCAATGGACGGCTTTAGCTTTAGTAGGGCTCACAGTGCTCAAGACTCTCACGTGGTCAGTTCTTTCCAAGGAAGTATACTGTGTCCCCATAGCCTTCTGAGCACAATCAAGGGATACACAGTTGTGGGAACATTCCTCACCATGCAGTTGGATGGGCCGGGAACTAATGTGTTCCCTATGGTTAGCGATCCACAGCTTTGAAACAGCCTCAGGAAGGCGGTTCGTGGCAGGCTTTCATTCCATGCGGGTCTGCCACTTGGAGGAAACGTAAGATGCCAAGAAAGAAACCACCGGGACTCCAATTCAGTTTGGGGTCTCCTGCTCGAGGTCTCTCTAAGTGATGCGAATGTGGCCTTTAGGTCCAGACTGAAATAAACTAGAGATTTACCCTGAGCATCGCTAGGCATTTGGAACATCCAAAGTCACCTAGGCCTACTGAGGGCATTTAGAGGATTATGCCGTTCACCACATGCAGAACACACTGCATCCAAAGGTTTCATCGCAGAAGGCCAAACTGCGTTCCAACGGTCTCCTTTGGATTGCCAGAGAAGATAGGTCTATGTGCTGGGTGATCCAGTTTGTCATGGAGAATCTCGGAAAAGGCAGGATTTCCCCCATTTGAAAGGGAGATAGTGGCGGCGTCAAGGCTGACTGAAAGACATTGCTGTTACCGTCTTCTAGTCACCTCTAGCAATGCCTCAGTGAAGGAAGTGAGTGTTCTCCTACTAATCCAGGTGTTCTCCAGTGCCTTGTTTGGAGTTCATGCTACGTTTGCCCTAGCTCAGTGCCAAGTAAACGTGACCCATAGCCTCAGGTAAGCACGAGTGTTTCCTCTCAGCAATGTTTTGTGTGCAGCCATCTCCATGAGCCGTGACTCGAGAGAGGGTTTGAACTCAACAACGGCTTTCCGTAGCCCTAAGAGAGTCACGTAGGAATTCCCTTCTGAGGGAGAGTGTGTGCCCTGTAGTTCCGTTTTATTTTCCGAGAAACATAACACAGAACAGACTGTGGGGTCAACTGTTTCTATGCAGAGGAAAGGGTAATGAACAGATTCTCGCTGGCAGAGCTTGATTTCTACAGCTCTAAGGCAGCCCCAGGACCACGTTTTTGCCAGTATTCCATTCAACGTGGCTCTGCCTCTGCGGAGGCCCTCTGAACTGCACTGAAAGAATCCCTGAGCCTAATGTGCATCCTGGCAACTCTTACCTGTCATCTCTCTATTGTGGAGCAAGGTACACGGTAGGTCCAGCCTGACAGAAAATGCTGAAAATCCGGTACAATTGTGAGGCATTTGGACGATCCAAAGTCACCTAGGCCGGACTAGTTCATGAAGCGTGTAATGCGATTCATGGCACGCAAAACAGCCCGCGTCCAACGAAGTGTGATCATAGAAAGGCCCAGTGGGGCTGAAAGTCTCCAGTGGTCAGTCAGAGATTGCTGGTTATTTTGCTGTGGTGTCAAGTTGGAAACGCGAGAATGTGGGAGAAGCCCGACTTTCTCCCTTTGGAAAGCAGCTCCATTGCAGCTTCCAAGCCTGCTGAAACCCACACCACCGCGACACTGCTCACTCCACAGATGCCGCTGAAGAGCAGTTAGTTTTTACCTGAAGAAACCAGGAGCTTGCAATTCCTTCCTGGGAGCTCACCACAGGAGCATACTGTAGCTAAAGTGCCAACTAAATGTGACCTCTAGTCTTGAGGTAAGGTGCACATTTTCCCATTACAAGAGAGAGGGGTGCACCAGTTGCCAGGAAGTCTTAGTCAATGGACGGCTTTAGCTTTAGTAGTGCTCACAGGGCTCAAGACTCTCACGTGGTCACTTCTTTCCAAGGAAGTACACTGTGTCCCCAAAGCCTTCTGAGCACAATCAAGGGATACACAGTTGTGGGAACATTCCTCACCATGCAGTTGGAAGGGCCGGGACCTAATGTGTTCCCTATGGTTAGCGATCCACAGCTTTGAAACAGCCTCAGGAAGGCGGTTCGTGGCAGGCTTTCATTCCATGCGGGTCTGCCACTTGGAGGAAACGTAAGATGCCTTGAAAGAAACCACCGGGACTCCAATTCAGTTTGGGGACTCCTGCTCGAGGTCTCTCTAAGTGATGCGAAAGTGGCCTTTAGGTCCAGACTGAAATAAAGTAGAGATTTACCCTGAGCATCGCTAGGCATTTGGAACATCCAAAGTCACCTAGGCCTACTGAGGGCATTTAGAGGATTATGCCGTTCACCACATGCAGAACACACTGCATCCAAAAGTTTCATCGCAGAAGGCCAAATTGCGTTCCAACGGTCTCCTTTGGATTGCCAGAGAAGATAGGTCTATGTGCTGGGTGATCCAGTTTGTCATGGAGAATCTCGGAAAAGGCAGGATTTCCCCCATTTGAAAGGGAGATAGTGGCGGCGTCAAGGCTGACTGAAAGACATTGCTGTTACCGTCTTCTAGTCACCTCTAGCAATGCCTCAGTGAAGGAAGTGAGTGTTCTCCTACTAATCCAGGTGTTCTCCAGTGCCTTGTTTGGAGTTCATGCTACGTTTGCCCTAGCTCAGTGCCAAGTAAACGTGACCCATAGCCTCAGGTAAGCACGAGTGTTTCCTCTCAGCAATGTTTTGTGTGCAGCCATCTCCATGAGCCGTGACTCGAGAGAGGGTTTGAACTCAACAACGGCTTTCCGTAGCCCTAAGAGAGTCACGTAGGAATTCCCTTCTGAGGGAGAGTGTGTGCCCTGTAGTTCCGTTTTATTTTCCGAGAAACATAACACAGAACAGACTGTGGGGTCAACTGTTTCTATGCAGAGGAAAGGGTAATGAACAGATTCTCGCTGGCAGAGCTTGATTTCTACAGCTCTAAGGCAGCCCCAGGACCACGTTTTTGCCAGTATTCCATTCAACGTGGCTCTGCCTCTGCGGAGGCCCTCTGAACTGCACTGAAAGAATCCCTGAGCCTAATGTGCATCCTGGCAACTCTTACCTGTCATCTCTCTATTGTGGAGCAAGGTACACGGTAGGTCCAGCCTGACAGAAAATGCTGAAAATCCGGTACAATTGTGAGGCATTTGGACGATCCAAAGTCACCTAGGCCGGACTAGTTCATGAAGCGTGTAATGCGATTCATGGCACGCAAAACAGCCCGCGTCCAACGAAGTGTGATCATAGAAAGGCCCAGTGGGGCTGAAAGTCTCCAGTGGTCAGTCAGAGATTGCTGGTTATTTTGCTGTGGTGTCAAGTTGGAAACGCGAGAATGTGGGAGAAGCCCGACTTTCTCCCTTTGGAAAGCAGCTCCATTGCAGCTTCCAAGCCTGCTGAAACCCACACCACCGCGACACTGCTCACTCCACAGATGCCGCTGAAGAGCAGTTAGTTTTTACCTGAAGAAACCAGGAGCTTGCAATTCCTTCCTGGGAGCTCACCACAGGAGCATACTGTAGCTAAAGTGCCAACTAAATGTGACCTCTAGTCTTGAGGTAAGGTGCACATTTTCCCATTACAAGAGAGAGGGGTGCACCAGTTGCCAGGAAGTCTTAGTCAATGGACGGCTTTAGCTTTAGTAGTGCTCACAGGGCTCAAGACTCTCACGTGGTCACTTCTTTCCAAGGAAGTACACTGTGTCCCCAAAGCCTTCTGAGCACAATCAAGGGATACACAGTTGTGGGAACATTCCTCACCATGCAGTTGGAAGGGCCGGGACCTAATGTGTTCCCTATGGTTAGCGATCCACAGCTTTGAAACAGCCTCAGGAAGGCGGTTCGTGGCAGGCTTTCATTCCATGCGGGTCTGCCACTTGGAGGAAACGTAAGATGCCTTGAAAGAAACCACCGGGACTCCAATTCAGTTTGGGGACTCCTGCTCGAGGTCTCTCTAAGTGATGCGAAAGTGGCCTTTAGGTCCAGACTGAAATAAAGTAGAGATTTACCCTGAGCATCGCTAGGCATTTGGAACATCCAAAGTCACCTAGGCCTACTGAGGGCATTTAGAGGATTATGCCGTTCACCACATGCAGAACACACTGCATCCAAAGGTTTCATCGCAGAAGGCCAAACTGCGTTCCAACGGTCTCCTTTGGATTGCCAGAGAAGATAGGTCTATGTGCTGGGTGATCCAGTTTGTCATGGAGAATCTCGGAAAAGGCAGGATTTCCCCCATTTGAAAGGGAGATAGTGGCGGCGTCAAGGCTGACTGAAAGACATTGCTGTTACCGTCTTCTAGTCACCTCTAGCAATGCCTCAGTGAAGGAAGTGAGTGTTCTCCTACTAATCCAGGTGTTCTCCAGTGCCTTGTTTGGAGTTCATGCTACGTTTGCCCTAGCTCAGTGCCAAGTAAACGTGACCCATAGCCTCAGGTAAGCACGAGTGTTTCCTCTCAGCAATGTTTTGTGTGCAGCCATCTCCATGAGCCGTGACTCGAGAGAGGGTTTGAACTCAACAACGGCTTTCCGTAGCCCTAAGAGAGTCACGTAGGAATTCCCTTCTGAGGGAGAGTGTGTGCCCTGTAGTTCCGTTTTATTTTCCGAGAAACATAACACAGAACAGACTGTGGGGTCAACTGTTTCTATGCAGAGGAAAGGGTAATGAACAGATTCTCGCTGGCAGAGCTTGATTTCTACAGCTCTAAGGCAGCCCCAGGACCACGTTTTTGCCAGTATTCCATTCAACGTGGCTCTGCCTCTGCGGAGGCCCTCTGAACTGCACTGAAAGAATCCCTGAGCCTAATGTGCATCCTGGCAACTCTTACCTGTCATCTCTCTATTGTGGAGCAAGGTACACGGTAGGTCCAGCCTGACAGAAAATGCTGAAAATCCGGTACAATTGTGAGGCATTTGGACGATCCAAAGTCACCTAGGCCGGACTAGTTCATGAAGCGTGTAATGCGATTCATGGCACGCAAAACAGCCCGCGTCCAACGAAGTGTGATCATAGAAAGGCCCAGTGGGGCTGAAAGTCTCCAGTGGTCAGTCAGAGATTGCTGGTTATTTTGCTGTGGTGTCAAGTTGGAAACGCGAGAATGTGGGAGAAGCCCGACTTTCTCCCTTTGGAAAGCAGCTCCATTGCAGCTTCCAAGCCTGCTGAAACCCACACCACCGCGACACTGCTCACTCCACAGATGCCGCTGAAGAGCAGTTAGTTTTTACCTGAAGAAACCAGGAGCTTGCAATTCCTTCCTGGGAGCTCACCACAGGAGCATACTGTAGCTAAAGTGCTAACTAAATGTGACCTCTAGTCTTGAGGTAAGGTGCACATTTTCCCATTACAAGAGAGAGGGGTGCACCAGTTGCCAGGAAGTCTTAGTCAATGGACGGCTTTAGCTTTAGTAGGGCTCACAGTGCTCAAGACTCTCACGTGGTCAGTTCTTTCCAAGGAAGTATACTGTGTCCCCATAGCCTTCTGAGCACAATCAAGGGATACACAGTTGTGGGAACATTCCTCACCATGCAGTTGGATGGGCCGGGAACTAATGTGTTCCCTATGGTTAGCGATCCACAGCTTTGAAACAGCCTCAGGAAGGCGGTTCGTGGCAGGCTTTCATTCCATGCGGGTCTGCCACTTGGAGGAAACGTAAGATGCCAAGAAAGAAACCACCGGGACTCCAATTCAGTTTGGGGTCTCCTGCTCGAGGTCTCTCTAAGTGATGCGAATGTGGCCTTTAGGTCCAGACTGAAATAAACTAGAGATTTACCCTGAGCATCGCTAGGCATTTGGAACATCCAAAGTCACCTAGGCCTACTGAGGGCATTTAGAGGATTATGCCGTTCACCACATGCAGAACACACTGCATCCAAAGGTTTCATCGCAGAAGGCCAAACTGCGTTCCAACGGTCTCCTTTGGATTGCCAGAGAAGATAGGTCTATGTGCTGGGTGATCCAGTTTGTCATGGAGAATCTCGGAAAAGGCAGGATTTCCCCCATTTGAAAGGTAGATAGTGGCGGCCTCAAGGCTGACTGAAAGACATTGCCATTACCCGTCTTCTAGACACCTCTAGGAAGGCGTCAGTGAAGAAAGTGAGTTTTCTCCTACGATTCCAGGAGGTCCCCAGTGTCTTGTTTTGAGTTCATGCTACGTTTGCCCTAGCTCAGTGCCAAGTAAACGTGACCCATAGCCTCAGGTAAGCACGAGTGTTTCCTCTCAGCAATGTTTTGTGTGCAGCCATCTCCATGAGCCGTGACTCGAGAGAGGGCTTTAATTATACTACGGCTTTCCGTAGACCTAAGAGAGTCACGTAGGAATTCCCTTCTGATTGAGAGTGTGTGCACTGTAGTTCCCTTTTATTTTCCGAGAAACATAACACAGAACAGACTGTTGGGGTCAACTCTTTCTATGCAGAGGGAAGGGTAATGAACAGATGCTCGCTGGCAGAGCTTGATTTCTACAGCTCTAAGGCAGCCGCACGACGACGTTTTTTCCAGTATTCCATTCAACGTGGCTCTCCCTCTGCGGAGGCCCTCTGAACTGCACTGAAAGTATCCCTGAGCCTAAAGGGCATCCTGGCAACTCTTACCTGTCATCTCTCTATTGTGAAGCAAGGCACACGGTAGGTCCAGCCTGACAGAAAATGCTGAAAATCTGGTAAAATTATGAGGCATTTGGACGATCCAAAGTCACCTAGGCCGTACTAGTTCATGAAGCGTGTAATGCGATTCATGGCACGCAAAACAGCCCGCGTCCAACGAAGTGTGATCATAGAAAGGCCCAGTGGGGCTGAAAGTCTCCAGTGGTCAGTCAGAGATTGCTGGTTATTTTGCTGTGGTGTCAAGTTGGAAACGCGAGAATGTGGGAGAAGCCGACATTCTCCTTTTGGAAAGCAGCTCCATTGCAGCTTCCAAGCCTGCTGAAACCCACACCACCGCGACACTGCTCACTCCACAGATGCCGCTGAAGAGCAGTTAGTTTTTACCTGAAGAAACCAGGAGCTTGCAATTCCTTCCTGGGAGCTCACCACAGGAGCATACTGTAGCTAAAGTGCCAACTAAATGTGACCTCTAGTCTTGAGGTAAGGTGCACATTTTCCCATTACAAGAGAGAGGGGTGCACCAGTTGCCAGGAAGTCTTAGTCAATGGACGGCTTTAGCTTTAGTAGTGCTCACAGGGCTCAAGACTCTCACGTGGTCACTTCTTTCCAAGGAAGTACACTGTGTCCCCAAAGCCTTCTGAGCACAATCAAGGGATACACAGTTGTGGGAACATTCCTCACCATGCAGTTGGAAGGGCCGGGACCTAATGTGTTCCCTATGGTTAGCGATCCACAGCTTTGAAACAGCCTCAGGAAGGCGGTTCGTGGCAGGCTTTCATTCCATGCGGGTCTGCCACTTGGAGGAAACGTAAGATGCCTTGAAAGAAACCACCGGGACTCCAATTCAGTTTGGGGACTCCTGCTCGAGGTCTCTCTAAGTGATGCGAAAGTGGCCTTTAGGTCCAGACTGAAATAAAGTAGAGATTTACCCTGAGCATCGCTAGGCATTTGGAACATCCAAAGTCACCTAGGCCTACTGAGGGCATTTAGAGGATTATGCCGTTCACCACATGCAGAACACACTGCATCCAAAAGTTTCATCGCAGAAGGCCAAATTGCGTTCCAACGGTTTCCTTTGGATTGCCAGAGAAGATAGGTCTATGTGCTGGGTGATCCAGTTTGTCATGGAGAATCTCGGAAAAGGCAGGATTTCCCCCATTTGAAAGGGAGATAGTGGCGGCGTCAAGGCTGACTGAAAGACATTGCTGTTACCGTCTTCTAGTCACCTCTAGCAATGCCTCAGTGAAGGAAGTGAGTGTTCTCCTACTAATCCAGGTGTTCTCCAGTGCCTTGTTTGGAGTTCATGCTACGTTTGCCCTAGCTCAGTGCCAAGTAAACGTGACCCATAGCCTCAGGTAAGCACGAGTGTTTCCTCTCAGCAATGTTTTGTGTGCAGCCATCTCCATGAGCCGTGACTCGAGAGATGGCTTTAATTATACTACGGCTTTCCGTAGACCTAAGAGAGTCACCTAGGAATTCCCTTCTGATTTAGAGTGTGTGCACTGTAGTTCCCTTTTATTTTCCGAGAAACATAACACAGAACAGACTGTTGGGGTCAACTCTTTCTATGCAGAGGGAAGGGTAATGAACAGATGCTCGCTGGCAGAGCTTGATTTCTACAGCTCTAAGGCAGCCGCACGATGACGTTTTTTCCAGTATTCCATTCAACGTGGCTCTGCCTCTGCGGAGGCCCTCTGAACTGCACTGAAAGTATCCCTGAGCCTAATGTGCATCCTGGCAACTCTTACCTGTCATCTCTCTATTGTGAAGCAAGGCACACGGTAGGTCCAGGCTGACAGAAAATGCTGAAAATCTGGTAAAATTATGAGGCATTTGGACGATCCAAAATCACCTAGGCCGTACTAGTTCATGAAGCGTGTAATGCGATTCATGGCACGCAAAACAGCCCGCGTCCAACGAAGTGTGATCATAGAAAGGCCCAGTGGGGCTGAAAGTCTCCAGTGGTCAGTCAGAGATTGCTGGTTATTTTGCTGTGGTGTCAAGTTGGAAACGCGAGAATGTGGGAGAAGCCCGACTTTCTCCCTTTGGAAAGCAGCTCCATTGCAGCTTCCAAGCCTGCTGAAACCCACACCACCGCGACACTGCTCACTCCACAGATGCCGCTGAAGAGCAGTTAGTTTTTACCTGAAGAAACCAGGAGCTTGCAATTCCTTCCTGGGAGCTCACCACAGGAGCATACTGTAGCTAAAGTGCTAACTAAATGTGACCTCTAGTCTTGAGGTAAGGTGCACATTTTCCCATTACAAGAGAGAGGGGTGCACCAGTTGCCAGGAAGTCTTAGTCAATGGACGGCTTTAGCTTTAGTAGGGCTCACAGTGCTCAAGACTCTCACGTGGTCAGTTCTTTCCAAGGAAGTATACTGTGTCCCCATAGCCTTCTGAGCACAATCAAGGGATACACAGTTGTGGGAACATTCCTCACCATGCAGTTGGATGGGCCGGGAACTAATGTGTTCCCTATGGTTAGCGATCCACAGCTTTGAAACAGCCTCAGGAAGGCGGTTCGTGGCAGGCTTTCATTCCATGCGGGTCTGCCACTTGGAGGAAACGTAAGATGCCAAGAAAGAAACCACCGGGACTCCAATTCAGTTTGGGGTCTCCTGCTCGAGGTCTCTCTAAGTGATGCGAATGTGGCCTTTAGGTCCAGACTGAAATAAACTAGAGATTTACCCTGAGCATCGCTAGGCATTTGGAACATCCAAAGTCACCTAGGCCTACTGAGGGCATTTAGAGGATTATGCCGTTCACCACATGCAGAACACACTGCATCCAAAGGTTTCATCGCAGAAGGCCAAACTGCGTTCCAACGGTCTCCTTTGGATTGCCAGAGAAGATAGGTCTATGTGCTGGGTGATCCAGTTTGTCATGGAGAATCTCGGAAAAGGCAGGATTTCCCCCATTTGAAAGGGAGATAGTGGCGGCGTCAAGGCTGACTGAAAGACATTGCTGTTACCGTCTTCTAGTCACCTCTAGCAATGCCTCAGTGAAGGAAGTGAGTGTTCTCCTACTAATCCAGGTGTTCTCCAGTGCCTTGTTTGGAGTTCATGCTACGTTTGCCCTAGCTCAGTGCCAAGTAAACGTGACCCATAGCCTCAGGTAAGCACGAGTGTTTCCTCTCAGCAATGTTTTGTGTGCAGCCATCTCCATGAGCCGTGACTCGAGAGAGGGTTTGAACTCAACAACGGCTTTCCGTAGCCCTAAGAGAGTCACGTAGGAATTCCCTTCTGAGGGAGAGTGTGTGCCCTGTAGTTCCGTTTTATTTTCCGAGAAACATAACACAGAACAGACTGTGGGGTCAACTGTTTCTATGCAGAGGAAAGGGTAATGAACAGATTCTCGCTGGCAGAGCTTGATTTCTACAGCTCTAAGGCAGCCCCAGGACCACGTTTTTGCCAGTATTCCATTCAACGTGGCTCTGCCTCTGCGGAGGCCCTCTGAACTGCACTGAAAGAATCCCTGAGCCTAATGTGCATCCTGGCAACTCTTACCTGTCATCTCTCTATTGTGGAGCAAGGTACACGGTAGGTCCAGCCTGACAGAAAATGCTGAAAATCCGGTACAATTGTGAGGCATTTGGACGATCCAAAGTCACCTAGGCCGGACTAGTTCATGAAGCGTGTAATGCGATTCATGGCACGCAAAACAGCCCGCGTCCAACGAAGTGTGATCATAGAAAGGCCCAGTGGGGCTGAAAGTCTCCAGTGGTCAGTCAGAGATTGCTGGTTATTTTGCTGTGGTGTCAAGTTGGAAACGCGAGAATGTGGGAGAAGCCCGACTTTCTCCCTTTGGAAAGCAGCTCCATTGCAGCTTCCAAGCCTGCTGAAACCCACACCACCGCGACACTGCTCACTCCACAGATGCCGCTGAAGAGCAGTTAGTTTTTACCTGAAGAAACCAGGAGCTTGCAATTCCTTCCTGGGAGCTCACCACAGGAGCATACTGTAGCTAAAGTGCTAACTAAATGTGACCTCTAGTCTTGAGGTAAGGTGCACATTTTCCCATTACAAGAGAGAGGGGTGCACCAGTTGCCAGGAAGTCTTAGTCAATGGACGGCTTTAGCTTTAGTAGGGCTCACAGTGCTCAAGACTCTCACGTGGTCAGTTCTTTCCAAGGAAGTATACTGTGTCCCCATAGCCTTCTGAGCACAATCAAGGGATACACAGTTGTGGGAACATTCCTCACCATGCAGTTGGATGGGCCGGGAACTAATGTGTTCCCTATGGTTAGCGATCCACAGCTTTGAAACAGCCTCAGGAAGGCGGTTCGTGGCAGGCTTTCATTCCATGCGGGTCTGCCACTTGGAGGAAACGTAAGATGCCAAGAAAGAAACCACCGGGACTCCAATTCAGTTTGGGGTCTCCTGCTCGAGGTCTCTCTAAGTGATGCGAATGTGGCCTTTAGGTCCAGACTGAAATAAACTAGAGATTTACCCTGAGCATCGCTAGGCATTTGGAACATCCAAAGTCACCTAGGCCTACTGAGGGCATTTAGAGGATTATGCCGTTCACCACATGCAGAACACACTGCATCCAAAGGTTTCATCGCAGAAGGCCAAACTGCGTTCCAACGGTCTCCTTTGGATTGCCAGAGAAGATAGGTCTATGTGCTGGGTGATCCAGTTTGTCATGGAGAATCTCGGAAAAGGCAGGATTTCCCCCATTTGAAAGGTAGATAGTGGCGGCCTCAAGGCTGACTGAAAGACATTGCCATTACCCGTCTTCTAGACACCTCTAGGAAGGCGTCAGTGAAGAAAGTGAGTTTTCTCCTACGATTCCAGGAGGTCCCCAGTGTCTTGTTTTGAGTTCATGCTACGTTTGCCCTAGCTCAGTGCCAAGTAAACGTGACCCATAGCCTCAGGTAAGCACGAGTGTTTCCTCTCAGCAATGTTTTGTGTGCAGCCATCTCCATGAGCCGTGACTCGAGAGAGGGCTTTAATTATACTACGGCTTTCCGTAGACCTAAGAGAGTCACGTAGGAATTCCCTTCTGATTGAGAGTGTGTGCACTGTAGTTCCCTTTTATTTTCCGAGAAACATAACACAGAACAGACTGTTGGGGTCAACTCTTTCTATGCAGAGGGAAGGGTAATGAACAGATGCTCGCTGGCAGAGCTTGATTTCTACAGCTCTAAGGCAGCCGCACGACGACGTTTTTTCCAGTATTCCATTCAACGTGGCTCTCCCTCTGCGGAGGCCCTCTGAACTGCACTGAAAGTATCCCTGAGCCTAAAGGGCATCCTGGCAACTCTTACCTGTCATCTCTCTATTGTGAAGCAAGGCACACGGTAGGTCCAGCCTGACAGAAAATGCTGAAAATCTGGTAAAATTATGAGGCATTTGGACGATCCAAAGTCACCTAGGCCGTACTAGTTCATGAAGCGTGTAATGCGATTCATGGCACGCAAAACAGCCCGCGTCCAACGAAGTGTGATCATAGAAAGGCCCAGTGGGGCTGAAAGTCTCCAGTGGTCAGTCAGAGATTGCTGGTTATTTTGCTGTGGTGTCAAGTTGGAAACGCGAGAATGTGGGAGAAGCCGACATTCTCCTTTTGGAAAGCAGCTCCATTGCAGCTTCCAAGCCTGCTGAAACCCACACCACCGCGACACTGCTCACTCCACAGATGCCGCTGAAGAGCAGTTAGTTTTTACCTGAAGAAACCAGGAGCTTGCAATTCCTTCCTGGGAGCTCACCACAGGAGCATACTGTAGCTAAAGTGCCAACTAAATGTGACCTCTAGTCTTGAGGTAAGGTGCACATTTTCCCATTACAAGAGAGAGGGGTGCACCAGTTGCCAGGAAGTCTTAGTCAATGGACGGCTTTAGCTTTAGTAGTGCTCACAGGGCTCAAGACTCTCACGTGGTCACTTCTTTCCAAGGAAGTACACTGTGTCCCCAAAGCCTTCTGAGCACAATCAAGGGATACACAGTTGTGGGAACATTCCTCACCATGCAGTTGGAAGGGCCGGGACCTAATGTGTTCCCTATGGTTAGTGATCCACAGCATTGAAACAGCCTCAGGAAGGCGGTTCGTGGCAGGCTTTCATTCCATGCGGGTCTGCCACTTGGAGGAAACGTAAGATGCCTTGAAAGAAACCACCGGGACTCCAATTCAGTTTGGGGACTCCTGCTCGAGGTCTCTCTAAGTGATGCGAAAGTGGCCTTTAGGTCCAGACTGAAATAAAGTAGAGATTTACCCTGAGCATCGCTAGGCATTTGGAACATCCAAAGTCACCTAGGCCTACTGAGGGCATTTAGAGGATTATGCCGTTCACCACATGCAGAACACACTGCATCCAAAAGTTTCATCGCAGAAGGCCAAATTGCGTTCCAACGGTTTCCTTTGGATTGCCAGAGAAGATAGGTCTATGTGCTGGGTGATCCAGTTTGTCATGGAGAATCTCGGAAAAGGCAGGATTTCCCCCATTTGAAAGGGAGATAGTGGCGGCGTCAAGGCTGACTGAAAGACATTGCTGTTACCGTCTTCTAGTCACCTCTAGCAATGCCTCAGTGAAGGAAGTGAGTGTTCTCCTACTAATCCAGGTGTTCTCCAGTGCCTTGTTTGGAGTTCATGCTACGTTTGCCCTAGCTCAGTGCCAAGTAAACGTGACCCATAGCCTCAGGTAAGCACGAGTGTTTCCTCTCAGCAATGTTTTGTGTGCAGCCATCTCCATGAGCCGTGACTCGAGAGAGGGTTTGAACTCAACAACGGCTTTCCGTAGCCCTAAGAGAGTCACGTAGGAATTCCCTTCTGAGGGAGAGTGTGTGCCCTGTAGTTCCGTTTTATTTTCCGAGAAACATAACACAGAACAGACTGTGGGGTCAACTGTTTCTATGCAGAGGAAAGGGTAATGAACAGATTCTCGCTGGCAGAGCTTGATTTCTACAGCTCTAAGGCAGCCCCAGGACCACGTTTTTGCCAGTATTCCATTCAACGTGGCTCTGCCTCTGCGGAGGCCCTCTGAACTGCACTGAAAGAATCCCTGAGCCTAATGTGCATCCTGGCAACTCTTACCTGTCATCTCTCTATTGTGGAGCAAGGTACACGGTAGGTCCAGCCTGACAGAAAATGCTGAAAATCCGGTACAATTGTGAGGCATTTGGACGATCCAAAGTCACCTAGGCCGGACTAGTTCATGAAGCGTGTAATGCGATTCATGGCACGCAAAACAGCCCGCGTCCAACGAAGTGTGATCATAGAAAGGCCCAGTGGGGCTGAAAGTCTCCAGTGGTCAGTCAGAGATTGCTGGTTATTTTGCTGTGGTGTCAAGTTGGAAACGCGAGAATGTGGGAGAAGCCCGACTTTCTCCCTTTGGAAAGCAGCTCCATTGCAGCTTCCAAGCCTGCTGAAACCCACACCACCGCGACACTGCTCACTCCACAGATGCCGCTGAAGAGCAGTTAGTTTTTACCTGAAGAAACCAGGAGCTTGCAATTCCTTCCTGGGAGCTCACCACAGGAGCATACTGTAGCTAAAGTGCTAACTAAATGTGACCTCTAGTCTTGAGGTAAGGTGCACATTTTCCCATTACAAGAGAGAGGGGTGCACCAGTTGCCAGGAAGTCTTAGTCAATGGACGGCTTTAGCTTTAGTAGGGCTCACAGTGCTCAAGACTCTCACGTGGTCAGTTCTTTCCAAGGAAGTATACTGTGTCCCCATAGCCTTCTGAGCACAATCAAGGGATACACAGTTGTGGGAACATTCCTCACCATGCAGTTGGATGGGCCGGGACCTAATGTGTTCCCTATGGTTAGCGATCCACAGCTTTGAAACAGCCTCAGGAAGGCGGTTCGTGGCAGGCTTTCATTCCATGCGGGTCTGCCACTTGGAGGAAACGTAAGATGCCAAGAAAGAAACCACCGGGACTCCAATTCAGTTTGGGGACTCCTGCTCGAGGTCTCTCTAAGTGATGCGAAAGTGGCCTTTAGGTCCAGACTGAAATAAAGTAGAGATTTACCCTGAGCATCGCTAGGCATTTGGAACATCCAAAGTCACCTAGGCCTACTGAGGGCATTTAGAGGATTATGCCGTTCACCACATGCAGAACACACTGCATCCAAAGGTTTCATCGCAGAAGGCCAAATTGCGTTCCAACGGTCTCCTTTGGATTGCCAGAGAAGATAGGTCTATGTGCTGGGTGATCCAGTTTGTCATGGAGAATCTCGGAAAAGGCAGGATTTCCCCCATTTGAAAGGGAGATAGTGGCGGCGTCAAGGCTGACTGAAAGACATTGCTGTTACCGTCTTCTAGTCACCTCTAGCAATGCCTCAGTGAAGGAAGTGAGTGTTCTCCTACTAATCCAGGTGTTTTCCAGTGCCTTGTTTGGAGTTCATGCTACGTTTGCCCTAGCTCAGTGCCAAGTAAACGTGACCCATAGCCTCAGGTAAGCACGAGTGTTTCCTCTCAGCAATGTTTTGTGTGCAGCCATCTCCATGAGCCGTGACTCGAGAGAGGGTTTGAACTCAACAACGGCTTTCCGTAGCCCTAAGAGAGTCACGTAGGAATTCCCTTCTGAGGGAGAGTGTGTGCCCTGTAGTTCCGTTTTATTTTCCGAGAAACATAACACAGAACAGACTGTGGGGTCAACTGTTTCTATGCAGAGGAAAGGGTAATGAACAGATTCTCGCTGGCAGAGCTTGATTTCTACAGCTCTAAGGCAGCCCCAGGACCACGTTTTTGCCAGTATTCCATTCAACGTGGCTCTGCCTCTGCGGAGGCCCTCTGAACTGCACTGAAAGAATCCCTGAGCCTAATGTGCATCCTGGCAACTCTTACCTGTCATCTCTCTATTGTGGAGCAAGGTACACGGTAGGTCCAGCCTGACAGAAAATGCTGAAAATCCGGTACAATTGTGAGGCATTTGGACGATCCAAAGTCACCTAGGCCGGACTAGTTCATGAAGCGTGTAATGCGATTCATGGCACGCAAAACAGCCCGCGTCCAACGAAGTGTGATCATAGAAAGGCCCAGTGGGGCTGAAAGTCTCCAGTGGTCAGTCAGAGATTGCTGGTTATTTTGCTGTGGTGTCAAGTTGGAAACGCGAGAATGTGGGAGAAGCCCGACTTTCTCCCTTTGGAAAGCAGCTCCATTGCAGCTTCCAAGCCTGCTGAAACCCACACCACCGCGACACTGCTCACTCCACAGATGCCGCTGAAGAGCAGTTAGTTTTTACCTGAAGAAACCAGGAGCTTGCAATTCCTTCCTGGGAGCTCACCACAGGAGCATACTGTAGCTAAAGTGCCAACTAAATGTGACCTCTAGTCTTGAGGTAAGGTGCACATTTTCCCATTACAAGAGAGAGGGGTGCACCAGTTGCCAGGAAGTCTTAGTCAATGGACGGCTTTAGCTTTAGTAGTGCTCACAGGGCTCAAGACTCTCACGTGGTCACTTCTTTCCAAGGAAGTACACTGTGTCCCCAAAGCCTTCTGAGCACAATCAAGGGATACACAGTTGTGGGAACATTCCTCACCATGCAGTTGGAAGGGCCGGGACCTAATGTGTTCCCTATGGTTAGCGATCCACAGCTTTGAAACAGCCTCAGGAAGGCGGTTCGTGGCAGGCTTTCATTCCATGCGGGTCTGCCACTTGGAGGAAACGTAAGATGCCTTGAAAGAAACCACCGGGACTCCAATTCAGTTTGGGGACTCCTGCTCGAGGTCTCTCTAAGTGATGCGAAAGTGGCCTTTAGGTCCAGACTGAAATAAAGTAGAGATTTACCCTGAGCATCGCTAGGCATTTGGAACATCCAAAGTCACCTAGGCCTACTGAGGGCATTTAGAGGATTATGCCGTTCACCACATGCAGAACACACTGCATCCAAAAGTTTCATCGCAGAAGGCCAAATTGCGTTCCAACGGTCTCCTTTGGATTGCCAGAGAAGATAGGTCTATGTGCTGGGTGATCCAGTTTGTCATGGAGAATCTCGGAAAAGGCAGGATTTCCCCCATTTGAAAGGGAGATAGTGGCGGCGTCAAGGCTGACTGAAAGACATTGCTGTTACCGTCTTCTAGTCACCTCTAGCAATGCCTCAGTGAAGGAAGTGAGTGTTCTCCTACTAATCCAGGTGTTCTCCAGTGCCTTGTTTGGAGTTCATGCTACGTTTGCCCTAGCTCAGTGCCAAGTAAACGTGACCCATAGCCTCAGGTAAGCACGAGTGTTTCCTCTCAGCAATGTTTTGTGTGCAGCCATCTCCATGAGCCGTGACTCGAGAGAGGGTTTGAACTCAACAACGGCTTTCCGTAGCCCTAAGAGAGTCACGTAGGAATTCCCTTCTGAGGGAGAGTGTGTGCCCTGTAGTTCCGTTTTATTTTCCGAGAAACATAACACAGAACAGACTGTGGGGTCAACTGTTTCTATGCAGAGGAAAGGGTAATGAACAGATTCTCGCTGGCAGAGCTTGATTTCTACAGCTCTAAGGCAGCCCCAGGACCACGTTTTTGCCAGTATTCCATTCAACGTGGCTCTGCCTCTGCGGAGGCCCTCTGAACTGCACTGAAAGAATCCCTGAGCCTAATGTGCATCCTGGCAACTCTTACCTGTCATCTCTCTATTGTGGAGCAAGGTACACGGTAGGTCCAGCCTGACAGAAAATGCTGAAAATCCGGTACAATTGTGAGGCATTTGGACGATCCAAAGTCACCTAGGCCGGACTAGTTCATGAAGCGTGTAATGCGATTCATGGCACGCAAAACAGCCCGCGTCCAACGAAGTGTGATCATAGAAAGGCCCAGTGGGGCTGAAAGTCTCCAGTGGTCAGTCAGAGATTGCTGGTTATTTTGCTGTGGTGTCAAGTTGGAAACGCGAGAATGTGGGAGAAGCCCGACTTTCTCCCTTTGGAAAGCAGCTCCATTGCAGCTTCCAAGCCTGCTGAAACCCACACCACCGCGACACTGCTCACTCCACAGATGCCGCTGAAGAGCAGTTAGTTTTTACCTGAAGAAACCAGGAGCTTGCAATTCCTTCCTGGGAGCTCACCACAGGAGCATACTGTAGCTAAAGTGCCAACTAAATGTGACCTCTAGTCTTGAGGTAAGGTGCACATTTTCCCATTACAAGAGAGAGGGGTGCACCAGTTGCCAGGAAGTCTTAGTCAATGGACGGCTTTAGCTTTAGTAGTGCTCACAGGGCTCAAGACTCTCACGTGGTCACTTCTTTCCAAGGAAGTACACTGTGTCCCCAAAGCCTTCTGAGCACAATCAAGGGATACACAGTTGTGGGAACATTCCTCACCATGCAGTTGGAAGGGCCGGGACCTAATGTGTTCCCTATGGTTAGCGATCCACAGCTTTGAAACAGCCTCAGGAAGGCGGTTCGTGGCAGGCTTTCATTCCATGCGGGTCTGCCACTTGGAGGAAACGTAAGATGCCTTGAAAGAAACCACCGGGACTCCAATTCAGTTTGGGGACTCCTGCTCGAGGTCTCTCTAAGTGATGCGAAAGTGGCCTTTAGGTCCAGACTGAAATAAAGTAGAGATTTACCCTGAGCATCGCTAGGCATTTGGAACATCCAAAGTCACCTAGGCCTACTGAGGGCATTTAGAGGATTATGCCGTTCACCACATGCAGAACACACTGCATCCAAAAGTTTCATCGCAGAAGGCCAAATTGCGTTCCAACGGTCTCCTTTGGATTGCCAGAGAAGATAGGTCTATGTGCTGGGTGATCCAGTTTGTCATGGAGAATCTCGGAAAAGGCAGGATTTCCCCCATTTGAAAGGGAGATAGTGGCGGCGTCAAGGCTGACTGAAAGACATTGCTGTTACCGTCTTCTAGTCACCTCTAGCAATGCCTCAGTGAAGGAAGTGAGTGTTCTCCTACTAATCCAGGTGTTCTCCAGTGCCTTGTTTGGAGTTCATGCTACGTTTGCCCTAGCTCAGTGCCAAGTAAACGTGACCCATAGCCTCAGGTAAGCACGAGTGTTTCCTCTCAGCAATGTTTTGTGTGCAGCCATCTCCATGAGCCGTGACTCGAGAGAGGGTTTGAACTCAACAACGGCTTTCCGTAGCCCTAAGAGAGTCACGTAGGAATTCCCTTCTGAGGGAGAGTGTGTGCCCTGTAGTTCCGTTTTATTTTCCGAGAAACATAACACAGAACAGACTGTGGGGTCAACTGTTTCTATGCAGAGGAAAGGGTAATGAACAGATTCTCGCTGGCAGAGCTTGATTTCTACAGCTCTAAGGCAGCCCCAGGACCACGTTTTTGCCAGTATTCCATTCAACGTGGCTCTGCCTCTGCGGAGGCCCTCTGAACTGCACTGAAAGAATCCCTGAGCCTAATGTGCATCCTGGCAACTCTTACCTGTCATCTCTCTATTGTGGAGCAAGGTACACGGTAGGTCCAGCCTGACAGAAAATGCTGAAAATCCGGTACAATTGTGAGGCATTTGGACGATCCAAAGTCACCTAGCCCGGACTAGTTCATGAAGCGTGTAATGCGATTCATGGCACGCAAAACAGCCCGCGTCCAACGAAGTGTGATCATAGAAAGGCCCAGTGGGGCTGAAAGTCTCCAGTGGTCAGTCAGAGATTGCTGGTTATTTTGCTGTGGTGTCAAGTTGGAAACGCGAGAATGTGGGAGAAGCCCGACTTTCTCCCTTTGGAAAGCAGCTCCATTGCAGCTTCCAAGCCTGCTGAAACCCACACCACCGCGACACTGCTCACTCCACAGATGCCGCTGAAGAGCAGTTAGTTTTTACCTGAAGAAACCAGGAGCTTGCAATTCCTTCCTGGGAGCTCACCACAGGAGCATACTGTAGCTAAAGTGCTAACTAAATGTGACCTCTAGTCTTGAGGTAAGGTGCACATTTTCCCATTACAAGAGAGAGGGGTGCACCAGTTGCCAGGAAGTCTTAGTCAATGGACGGCTTTAGCTTTAGTAGGGCTCACAGTGCTCAAGACTCTCACGTGGTCAGTTCTTTCCAAGGAAGTATACTGTGTCCCCATAGCCTTCTGAGCACAATCAAGGGATACACAGTTGTGGGAACATTCCTCACCATGCAGTTGGATGGGCCGGGAACTAATGTGTTCCCTATGGTTAGCGATCCACAGCTTTGAAACAGCCTCAGGAAGGCGGTTCGTGGCAGGCTTTCATTCCATGCGGGTCTGCCACTTGGAGGAAACGTAAGATGCCAAGAAAGAAACCACCGGGACTCCAATTCAGTTTGGGGTCTCCTGCTCGAGGTCTCTCTAAGTGATGCGAATGTGGCCTTTAGGTCCAGACTGAAATAAACTAGAGATTTACCCTGAGCATCGCTAGGCATTTGGAACATCCAAAGTCACCTAGGCCTACTGAGGGCATTTAGAGGATTATGCCGTTCACCACATGCAGAACACACTGCATCCAAAGGTTTCATCGCAGAAGGCCAAACTGCGTTCCAACGGTCTCCTTTGGATTGCCAGAGAAGATAGGTCTATGTGCTGGGTGATCCAGTTTGTCATGGAGAATCTCGGAAAAGGCAGGATTTCCCCCATTTGAAAGGTAGATAGTGGCGGCCTCAAGGCTGACTGAAAGACATTGCCATTACCCGTCTTCTAGACACCTCTAGGAAGGCGTCAGTGAAGAAAGTGAGTTTTCTCCTACGATTCCAGGAGGTCCCCAGTGTCTTGTTTTGAGTTCATGCTACGTTTGCCCTAGCTCAGTGCCAAGTAAACGTGACCCATAGCCTCAGGTAAGCACGAGTGTTTCCTCTCAGCAATGTTTTGTGTGCAGCCATCTCCATGAGCCGTGACTCGAGAGAGGGCTTTAATTATACTACGGCTTTCCGTAGACCTAAGAGAGTCACGTAGGAATTCCCTTCTGATTGAGAGTGTGTGCACTGTAGTTCCCTTTTATTTTCCGAGAAACATAACACAGAACAGACTGTTGGGGTCAACTCTTTCTATGCAGAGGGAAGGGTAATGAACAGATGCTCGCTGGCAGAGCTTGATTTCTACAGCTCTAAGGCAGCCGCACGACGACGTTTTTTCCAGTATTCCATTCAACGTGGCTCTCCCTCTGCGGAGGCCCTCTGAACTGCACTGAAAGTATCCCTGAGCCTAAAGGGCATCCTGGCAACTCTTACCTGTCATCTCTCTATTGTGAAGCAAGGCACACGGTAGGTCCAGCCTGACAGAAAATGCTGAAAATCTGGTAAAATTATGAGGCATTTGGACGATCCAAAGTCACCTAGGCCGTACTAGTTCATGAAGCGTGTAATGCGATTCATGGCACGCAAAACAGCCCGCGTCCAACGAAGTGTGATCATAGAAAGGCCCAGTGGGGCTGAAAGTCTCCAGTGGTCAGTCAGAGATTGCTGGTTATTTTGCTGTGGTGTCAAGTTGGAAACGCGAGAATGTGGGAGAAGCCGACATTCTCCTTTTGGAAAGCAGCTCCATTGCAGCTTCCAAGCCTGCTGAAACCCACACCACCGCGACACTGCTCACTCCACAGATGCCGCTGAAGAGCAGTTAGTTTTTACCTGAAGAAACCAGGAGCTTGCAATTCCTTCCTGGGAGCTCACCACAGGAGCATACTGTAGCTAAAGTGCCAACTAAATGTGACCTCTAGTCTTGAGGTAAGGTGCACATTTTCCCATTACAAGAGAGAGGGGTGCACCAGTTGCCAGGAAGTCTTAGTCAATGGACGGCTTTAGCTTTAGTAGTGCTCACAGGGCTCAAGACTCTCACGTGGTCACTTCTTTCCAAGGAAGTACACTGTGTCCCCAAAGCCTTCTGAGCACAATCAAGGGATACACAGTTGTGGGAACATTCCTCACCATGCAGTTGGAAGGGCCGGGACCTAATGTGTTCCCTATGGTTAGCGATCCACAGCTTTGAAACAGCCTCAGGAAGGCGGTTCGTGGCAGGCTTTCATTCCATGCGGGTCTGCCACTTGGAGGAAACGTAAGATGCCTTGAAAGAAACCACCGGGACTCCAATTCAGTTTGGGGACTCCTGCTCGAGGTCTCTCTAAGTGATGCGAAAGTGGCCTTTAGGTCCAGACTGAAATAAAGTAGAGATTTACCCTGAGCATCGCTAGGCATTTGGAACATCCAAAGTCACCTAGGCCTACTGAGGGCATTTAGAGGATTATGCCGTTCACCACATGCAGAACACACTGCATCCAAAAGTTTCATCGCAGAAGGCCAAATTGCGTTCCAACGGTTTCCTTTGGATTGCCAGAGAAGATAGGTCTATGTGCTGGGTGATCCAGTTTGTCATGGAGAATCTCGGAAAAGGCAGGATTTCCCCCATTTGAAAGGGAGATAGTGGCGGCGTCAAGGCTGACTGAAAGACATTGCTGTTACCGTCTTCTAGTCACCTCTAGCAATGCCTCAGTGAAGGAAGTGAGTGTTCTCCTACTAATCCAGGTGTTCTCCAGTGCCTTGTTTGGAGTTCATGCTACGTTTGCCCTAGCTCAGTGCCAAGTAAACGTGACCCATAGCCTCAGGTAAGCACGAGTGTTTCCTCTCAGCAATGTTTTGTGTGCAGCCATCTCCATGAGCCGTGACTCGAGAGATGGCTTTAATTATACTACGGCTTTCCGTAGACCTAAGAGAGTCACCTAGGAATTCCCTTCTGATTTAGAGTGTGTGCACTGTAGTTCCCTTTTATTTTCCGAGAAACATAACACAGAACAGACTGTTGGGGTCAACTCTTTCTATGCAGAGGGAAGGGTAATGAACAGATGCTCGCTGGCAGAGCTTGATTTCTACAGCTCTAAGGCAGCCGCACGATGACGTTTTTTCCAGTATTCCATTCAACGTGGCTCTGCCTCTGCGGAGGCCCTCTGAACTGCACTGAAAGTATCCCTGAGCCTAATGTGCATCCTGGCAACTCTTACCTGTCATCTCTCTATTGTGAAGCAAGGCACACGGTAGGTCCAGGCTGACAGAAAATGCTGAAAATCTGGTAAAATTATGAGGCATTTGGACGATCCAAAGTCACCTAGGCCGTACTAGTTCATGAAGCGTGTAATGCGATTCATGGCACGCAAAACAGCCCGCGTCCAACGAAGTGTGATCATAGAAAGGCCCAGTGGGGCTGAAAGTCTCCAGTGGTCAGTCAGAGATTGCTGGTTATTTTGCTGTGGTGTCAAGTTGGAAACGCGAGAATGTGGGAGAAGCCCGACTTTCTCCCTTTGGAAAGCAGCTCCATTGCAGCTTCCAAGCCTGCTGAAACCCACACCACCGCGACACTGCTCACTCCACAGATGCCGCTGAAGAGCAGTTAGTTTTTACCTGAAGAAACCAGGAGCTTGCAATTCCTTCCTGGGAGCTCACCACAGGAGCATACTGTAGCTAAAGTGCTAACTAAATGTGACCTCTAGTCTTGTGGTAAGGTGCACATTTTCCCATTACAAGAGAGAGGGGTGCACCAGTTGCCAGGAAGTCTTAGTCAATGGACGGCTTTAGCTTTAGTAGGGCTCACAGTGCTCAAGACTCTCACGTGGTCAGTTCTTTCCAAGGAAGTATACTGTGTCCCCATAGCCTTCTGAGCACAATCAAGGGATACACAGTTGTGGGAACATTCCTCACCATGCAGTTGGATGGGCCGGGAACTAATGTGTTCCCTATGGTTAGCGATCCACAGCTTTGAAACAGCCTCAGGAAGGCGGTTCGTGGCAGGCTTTCATTCCATGCGGGTCTGCCACTTGGAGGAAACGTAAGATGCCAAGAAAGAAACCACCGGGACTCCAATTCAGTTTGGGGTCTCCTGCTCGAGGTCTCTCTAAGTGATGCGAATGTGGCCTTTAGGTCCAGACTGAAATAAACTAGAGATTTACCCTGAGCATCGCTAGGCATTTGGAACATCCAAAGTCACCTAGGCCTACTGAGGGCATTTAGAGGATTATGCCGTTCACCACATGCAGAACACACTGCATCCAAAGGTTTCATCGCAGAAGGCCAAACTGCGTTCCAACGGTCTCCTTTGGATTGCCAGAGAAGATAGGTCTATGTGCTGGGTGATCCAGTTTGTCATGGAGAATCTCGGAAAAGGCAGGATTTCCCCCATTTGAAAGGTAGATAGTGGCGGCCTCAAGGCTGACTGAAAGACATTGCCATTACCCGTCTTCTAGACACCTCTAGGAAGGCGTCAGTGAAGAAAGTGAGTTTTCTCCTACGATTCCAGGAGGTCCCCAGTGTCTTGTTTTGAGTTCATGCTACGTTTGCCCTAGCTCAGTGCCAAGTAAACGTGACCCATAGCCTCAGGTAAGCACGAGTGTTTCCTCTCAGCAATGTTTTGTGTGCAGCCATCTCCATGAGCCGTGACTCGAGAGAGGGCTTTAATTATACTACGGCTTTCCGTAGACCTAAGAGAGTCACGTAGGAATTCCCTTCTGATTGAGAGTGTGTGCACTGTAGTTCCCTTTTATTTTCCGAGAAACATAACACAGAACAGACTGTTGGGGTCAACTCTTTCTATGCAGAGGGAAGGGTAATGAACAGATGCTCGCTGGCAGAGCTTGATTTCTACAGCTCTAAGGCAGCCGCACGACGACGTTTTTTCCAGTATTCCATTCAACGTGGCTCTCCCTCTGCGGAGGCCCTCTGAACTGCACTGAAAGTATCCCTGAGCCTAAAGGGCATCCTGGCAACTCTTACCTGTCATCTCTCTATTGTGAAGCAAGGCACACGGTAGGTCCAGCCTGACAGAAAATGCTGAAAATCTGGTAAAATTATGAGGCATTTGGACGATCCAAAGTCACCTAGGCCGTACTAGTTCATGAAGCGTGTAATGCGATTCATGGCACGCAAAACAGCCCGCGTCCAACGAAGTGTGATCATAGAAAGGCCCAGTGGGGCTGAAAGTCTCCAGTGGTCAGTCAGAGATTGCTGGTTATTTTGCTGTGGTGTCAAGTTGGAAACGCGAGAATGTGGGAGAATCCGACATTCTCCTTTTGGAAAGCAGCTCCATTGCAGCCTCCAAGCCTGCTGAAACCCACACCACCGCGACACTGCTCACTCCACAGATGCCGCTGAAGAGCAGTTAGTTTTTACCTGAAGAAACCAGGAGCTTGCAATTCCTTCCTGGGAGTCACCACAGGAGCATACTGTAGCTAAAGTGCCAACTAAATGTGACCTCTAGTCTTGAGGTAAGGTGCACATTTTCCCATTACAAGAGAGAGGGGTGCACCAGTTGCCAGGAAGTCTTAGTCAATGGACGGCTTTAGCTTTAGTAGTGCTCACAGGGCTCAAGACTCTCACGTGGTCACTTCTTTCCAAGGAAGTACACTGTGTCCCCAAAGCCTTCTGAGCACAATCAAGGGATACACAGTTGTGGGAACATTCCTCACCATGCAGTTGGATGGGCCGGGAACTAATGTGTTCCCTATGGTTAGCGATCCACAGCTTTGAAACAGCCTCAGGAAGGCGGTTCGTGGCAGGCTTTCATTCCATGTTGGTCTGCCACTTGGAGGAAACGTAAGATGCCTTGAAAGAAACCACCGGGACTCCAATTCAGTTTGGGGACTCCTGTCGAGGTCTCTCTAAGTGATGCGAAAGTGGCCTTTAGGTCCAGACTGAAATAAAGTAGAGATTTACCCTGAGCATCGCTAGGCATTTGGAACATCCAAAGTCACCTAGGCCTACTGAGGGCATTTAGAGGATTATGCCGTTCACCACATGCAGAACACACTGCATCCAAAAGTTTCATCGCAGAAGGCCAAATTGCGTTCCGACGGTCTCCTTTGGATTGCCAGAGAAGATAGGTCTATGTGCTGGGTGATCCAGTTTGTCATGGAGAATCTCGGAAAAGGCAGGATTTCCCCCATTTGAAAGGGAGATAGTGGCGGCGTCAAGGCTGACTGAAAGACATTGCTGTTACCGTCTTCTAGTCACCTCTAGCAATGCCTCAGTGAAGGAAGTGAGTGTTCTCCTACTAATCCAGGTGTTCTCCAGTGCCTTGTTTGGAGTTCATGCTACGTTTGCCCTAGCTCAGTGCCAAGTAAACGTGACCCATAGCCTCAGGTAAGCACGAGTGTTTCCTCTCAGCAATGTTTTGTGTGCAGCCATCTCCATGAGCCGTGACTCGAGAGAGGGTTTGAACTCAACAACGGCTTTCCGTAGCCCTAAGAGAGTCACGTAGGAATTCCCTTCTGAGGGAGAGTGTGTGCCCTGTAGTTCCGTTTTATTTTCCGAGAAACATAACACAGAACAGACTGTGGGGTCAACTGTTTCTATGCAGAGGAAAGGGTAATGAACAGATTCTCGCTGGCAGAGCTTGATTTCTACAGCTCTAAGGCAGCCCCAGGACCACGTTTTTGCCAGTATTCCATTCAACGTGGCTCTGCCTCTGCGGAGGCCCTCTGAACTGCACTGAAAGAATCCCTGAGCCTAATGTGCATCCTGGCAACTCTTACCTGTCATCTCTCTATTGTGGAGCAAGGTACACGGTAGGTCCAGCCTGACAGAAAATGCTGAAAATCCGGTACAATTGTGAGGCATTTGGACGATCCAAAGTCACCTAGGCCGGACTAGTTCATGAAGCGTGTAATGCGATTCATGGCACGCAAAACAGCCCGCGTCCAACGAAGTGTGATCATAGAAAGGCCCAGTGGGGCTGAAAGTCTCCAGTGGTCAGTCAGAGATTGCTGGTTATTTTGCTGTGGTGTCAAGTTGGAAACGCGAGAATGTGGGAGAAGCCCGACTTTCTCCCTTTGGAAAGCAGCTCCATTGCAGCTTCCAAGCCTGCTGAAACCCACACCACCGCGACACTGCTCACTCCACAGATGCCGCTGAAGAGCAGTTAGTTTTTACCTGAAGAAACCAGGAGCTTGCAATTCCTTCCTGGGAGCTCACCACAGGAGCATACTGTAGCTAAAGTGCCAACTAAATGTGACCTCTAGTCTTGAGGTAAGGTGCACATTTTCCCATTACAAGAGAGAGGGGTGCACCAGTTGCCAGGAAGTCTTAGTCAATGGACGGCTTTAGCTTTAGTAGTGCTCACAGGGCTCAAGACTCTCACGTGGTCACTTCTTTCCAAGGAAGTACACTGTGTCCCCAAAGCCTTCTGAGCACAATCAAGGGATACACAGTTGTGGGAACATTCCTCACCATGCAGTTGGAAGGGCCGGGACCTAATGTGTTCCCTATGGTTAGCGATCCACAGCTTTGAAACAGCCTCAGGAAGGCGGTTCGTGGCAGGCTTTCATTCCATGCGGGTCTGCCACTTGGAGGAAACGTAAGATGCCTTGAAAGAAACCACCGGGACTCCAATTCAGTTTGGGGACTCCTGCTCGAGGTCTCTCTAAGTGATGCGAAAGTGGCCTTTAGGTCCAGACTGAAATAAAGTAGAGATTTACCCTGAGCATCGCTAGGCATTTGGAACATCCAAAGTCACCTAGGCCTACTGAGGGCATTTAGAGGATTATGCCGTTCACCACATGCAGAACACACTGCATCCAAAAGTTTCATCGCAGAAGGCCAAATTGCGTTCCAACGGTCTCCTTTGGATTGCCAGAGAAGATAGGTCTATGTGCTGGGTGATCCAGTTTGTCATGGAGAATCTCGGAAAAGGCAGGATTTCCCCCATTTGAAAGGGAGATAGTGGCGGCGTCAAGGCTGACTGAAAGACATTGCTGTTACCGTCTTCTAGTCACCTCTAGCAATGCCTCAGTGAAGGAAGTGAGTGTTCTCCTACTAATCCAGGTGTTCTCCAGTGCCTTGTTTGGAGTTCATGCTACGTTTGCCCTAGCTCAGTGCCAAGTAAACGTGACCCATAGCCTCAGGTAAGCACGAGTGTTTCCTCTCAGCAATGTTTTGTGTGCAGCCATCTCCATGAGCCGTGACTCGAGAGAGGGTTTGAACTCAACAACGGCTTTCCGTAGCCCTAAGAGAGTCACGTAGGAATTCCCTTCTGAGGGAGAGTGTGTGCCCTGTAGTTCCGTTTTATTTTCCGAGAAACATAACACAGAACAGACTGTGGGGTCAACTGTTTCTATGCAGAGGAAAGGGTAATGAACAGATTCTCGCTGGCAGAGCTTGATTTCTACAGCTCTAAGGCAGCCCCAGGACCACGTTTTTGCCAGTATTCCATTCAACGTGGCTCTGCCTCTGCGGAGGCCCTCTGAACTGCACTGAAAGAATCCCTGAGCCTAATGTGCATCCTGGCAACTCTTACCTGTCATCTCTCTATTGTGAAGCAAGGCACACGGTAGGTCCAGGCTGACAGAAAATGCTGAAAATCTGGTAAAATTATGAGGCATTTGGACGATCCAAAGTCACCTAGGCCGGACTAGTTCATGAAGCGTGTAATGCGATTCATGGCACGCAAAACAGCCCGCGTCCAACGAAGTGTGATCATAGAAAGGCCCAGTGGGGCTGAAAGTCTCCAGTGGTCAGTCAGAGATTGCTGGTTATTTTGCTGTGGTGTCAAGTTGGAAACGCGAGAATGTGGGAGAAGCCCGACTTTCTCCCTTTGGAAAGCAGCTCCATTGCAGCTTCCAAGCCTGCTGAAACCCACACCACCGCGACACTGCTCACTCCACAGATGCCGCTGAAGAGCAGTTAGTTTTTACCTGAAGAAACCAGGAGCTTGCAATTCCTTCCTGGGAGCTCACCACAGGAGCATACTGTAGCTAAAGTGCTAACTAAATGTGACCTCTAGTCTTGAGGTAAGGTGCACATTTTCCCATTACAAGAGAGAGGGGTGCACCAGTTGCCAGGAAGTCTTAGTCAATGGACGGCTTTAGCTTTAGTAGGGCTCACAGTGCTCAAGACTCTCACGTGGTCAGTTCTTTCCAAGGAAGTATACTGTGTCCCCATAGCCTTCTGAGCACAATCAAGGGATACACAGTTGTGGGAACATTCCTCACCATGCAGTTGGATGGGCCGGGAACTAATGTGTTCCCTATGGTTAGCGATCCACAGCTTTGAAACAGCCTCAGGAAGGCGGTTCGTGGCAGGCTTTCATTCCATGCGGGTCTGCCACTTGGAGGAAACGTAAGATGCCAAGAAAGAAACCACCGGGACTCCAATTCAGTTTGGGGTCTCCTGCTCGAGGTCTCTCTAAGTGATGCGAATGTGGCCTTTAGGTCCAGACTGAAATAAAGTAGAGATTTACCCTGAGCATCGCTAGGCATTTGGAACATCCAAAGTCACCTAGGCCTACTGAGGGCATTTAGAGGATTATGCCGTTCACCACATGCAGAACACACTGCATCCAAAGGTTTCATCGCAGAAGGCCAAACTGCGTTCCAACGGTCTCCTTTGGATTGCCAGAGAAGATAGGTCTATGTGCTGGGTGATCCAGTTTGTCATGGAGAATCTCGGAAAAGGCAGGATTTCCCCCATTTGAAAGGTAGATAGTGGCGTCCTCAAGGCTGACTGAAAGACATTGCCATTACCCGTCTTCTAGACACCTCTAGGAAGGCGTCAGTGAAGAAAGTGAGTTTTCTCCTACGATTCCAGGAGGTCCCCAGTGTCTTGTTTTGAGTTCATGCTACGTTTGCCCTAGCTCAGTGCCAAGTAAACGTGACCCATAGCCTCAGGTAAGCACGAGTGTTTCCTCTCAGCAATGTTTTGTGTGCAGCCATCTCCATGAGCCGTGACTCGAGAGAGGGCTTTAATTATACTACGGCTTTCCGTAGACCTAAGAGAGTCACGTAGGAATTCCCTTCTGATTGAGAGTGTGTGCACTGTAGTTCCCTTTTATTTTCCGAGAAACATAACACAGAACAGACTGTTGGGGTCAACTCTTTCTATGCAGAGGGAAGGGTAATGAACAGATGCTCGCTGGCAGAGCTTGATTTCTACAGCTCTAAGGCAGCCGCACGACGACGTTTTTTCCAGTATTCCATTCAACGTGGCTCTCCCTCTGCGGAGGCCCTCTGAACTGCACTGAAAGTATCCCTGAGCCTAAAGGGCATCCTGGCAACTCTTACCTGTCATCTCTCTATTGTGAAGCAAGGCACACGGTAGGTCCAGCCTGACAGAAAATGCTGAAAATCTGGTAAAATTATGAGGCATTTGGACGATCCAAAGTCACCTAGGCCGTACTAGTTCATGAAGCGTGTAATGCGATTCATGGCACGCAAAACAGCCCGCGTCCAACGAAGTGTGATCATAGAAAGGCCCAGTGGGGCTGAAAGTCTCCAGTGGTCAGTCAGAGATTGCTGGTTATTTTGCTGTGGTGTCAAGTTGGAAACGCGAGAATGTGGGAGAATCCGACATTCTCCTTTTGGAAAGCAGCTCCATTGCAGCCTCCAAGCCTGCTGAAACCCACACCACCGCGACACTGCTCACTCCACAGATGCCGCTGAAGAGCAGTTAGTTTTTACCTGAAGAAACCAGGAGCTTGCAATTCCTTCCTGGGAGTCACCACAGGAGCATACTGTAGCTAAAGTGCCAACTAAATGTGACCTCTAGTCTTGAGGTAAGGTGCACATTTTCCCATTACAAGAGAGAGGGGTGCACCAGTTGCCAGGAAGTCTTAGTCAATGGACGGCTTTAGCTTTAGTAGTGCTCACAGGGCTCAAGACTCTCACGTGGTCACTTCTTTCCAAGGAAGTACACTGTGTCCCCAAAGCCTTCTGAGCACAATCAAGGGATACACAGTTGTGGGAACATTCCTCACCATGCAGTTGGATGGGCCGGGAACTAATGTGTTCCCTATGGTTAGCGATCCACAGCTTTGAAACAGCCTCAGGAAGGCGGTTCGTGGCAGGCTTTCATTCCATGTTGGTCTGCCACTTGGAGGAAACGTAAGATGCCTTGAAAGAAACCACCGGGACTCCAATTCAGTTTGGGGACTCCTGTCGAGGTCTCTCTAAGTGATGCGAAAGTGGCCTTTAGGTCCAGACTGAAATAAAGTAGAGATTTACCCTGAGCATCGCTAGGCATTTGGAACATCCAAAGTCACCTAGGCCTACTGAGGGCATTTAGAGGATTATGCCGTTCACCACATGCAGAACACACTGCATCCAAAAGTTTCATCGCAGAAGGCCAAATTGCGTTCCGACGGTCTCCTTTGGATTGCCAGAGAAGATAGGTCTATGTGCTGGGTGATCCAGTTTGTCATGGAGAATCTCGGAAAAGGCAGGATTTCCCCCATTTGAAAGGGAGATAGTGGCGGCGTCAAGGCTGACTGAAAGACATTGCTGTTACCGTCTTCTAGTCACCTCTAGCAATGCCTCAGTGAAGGAAGTGAGTGTTCTCCTACTAATCCAGGTGTTCTCCAGTGCCTTGTTTGGAGTTCATGCTACGTTTGCCCTAGCTCAGTGCCAAGTAAACGTGACCCATAGCCTCAGGTAAGCACGAGTGTTTCCTCTCAGCAATGTTTTGTGTGCAGCCATCTCCATGAGCCGTGACTCGAGAGAGGGTTTGAACTCAACAACGGCTTTCCGTATCCCTAAGAGAGTCACGTAGGAATTCCCTTCTGAGGGAGAGTGTGTGCCCTGTAGTTCCGTTTTATTTTCCGAGAAACATAACACAGAACAGACTGTGGGGTCAACTGTTTCTATGCAGAGGAAAGGGTAATGAACAGATTCTCGCTGGCAGAGCTTGATTTCTACAGCTCTAAGGCAGCCCCAGGACCACGTTTTTGCCAGTATTCCATTCAACGTGGCTCTGCCTCTGCGGAGGCCCTCTGAACTGCACTGAAAGAATCCCTGAGCCTAATGTGCATCCTGGCAACTCTTACCTGTCATCTCTCTATTGTGGAGCAAGGTACACGGTAGGTCCAGCCTGACAGAAAATGCTGAAAATCCGGTACAATTGTGAGGCATTTGGACGATCCAAAGTCACCTAGGCCGGACTAGTTCATGAAGCGTGTAATGCGATTCATGGCACGCAAAACAGCCCGCGTCCAACGAAGTGTGATCATAGAAAGGCCCAGTGGGGCTGAAAGTCTCCAGTGGTCAGTCAGAGATTGCTGGTTATTTTGCTGTGGTGTCAAGTTGGAAACGCGAGAATGTGGGAGAAGCCCGACTTTCTCCCTTTGGAAAGCAGCTCCATTGCAGCTTCCAAGCCTGCTGAAACCCACACCACTGCGACACTGCTCACTCCACAGATGCCGCTGAAGAGCAGTTAGTTTTTACCTGAAGAAACCAGGAGCTTGCAATTCCTTCCTGGGAGCTCACCACAGGAGCATACTGTAGCTAAAGTGCTAACTAAATGTGACCTCTAGTCTTGAGGTAAGGTGCACATTTTCCCATTACAAGAGAGAGGGGTGCACCAGTTGCCAGGAAGTCTTAGTCAATGGACGGCTTTAGCTTTAGTAGGGCTCACAGTGCTCAAGACTCTCACGTGGTCAGTTCTTTCCAAGGAAGTATACTGTGTCCCCATAGCCTTCTGAGCACAATCAAGGGATACACAGTTGTGGGAACATTCCTCACCATGCAGTTGGATGGGCCGGGAACTAATGTGTTCCCTATGGTTAGCGATCCACAGCTTTGAAACAGCCTCAGGAAGGCGGTTCGTGGCAGGCTTTCATTCCATGCGGGTCTGCCACTTGGAGGAAACGTAAGATGCCAAGAAAGAAACCACCGGGACTCCAATTCAGTTTGGGGACTCCTGCTCGAGGTCTCTCTAAGTGATGCGAAAGTGGCCTTTAGGTCCAGACTGAAATAAAGTAGAGATTTACCCTGAGCATCGCTAGGCATTTGGAACATCCAAAGTCACCTAGGCCTACTGAGGGCATTTAGAGGATTATGCCGTTCACCACATGCAGAACACACTGCATCCAAAGGTTTCATCGCAGAAGGCCAAACTGCGTTCCAACGGTCTCCTTTGGATTGCCAGAGAAGATAGGTCTATGTGCTGGGTGATCCAGTTTGTCATGGAGAATCTCGGAAAAGGCAGGATTTCCCCCATTTGAAAGGTAGATAGTGGCGGCCTCAAGGCTGACTGAAAGACATTGCCATTACCCGTCTTCTAGACACCTCTAGGAAGGCGTCAGTGAAGAAAGTGAGTTTTCTCCTACGATTCCAGGAGGTCCCCAGTGTCTTGTTTTGAGTTCATGCTACGTTTGCCCTAGCTCAGTGCCAAGTAAACGTGACCCATAGCCTCAGGTAAGCACGAGTGTTTCCTCTCAGCAATGTTTTGTGTGCAGCCATCTCCATGAGCCGTGACTCGAGAGAGGGCTTTAATTATACTACGGCTTTCCGTAGACCTAAGAGAGTCACGTAGGAATTCCCTTCTGATTGAGAGTGTGTGCACTGTAGTTCCCTTTTATTTTCCGAGAAACATAACACAGAACAGACTGTTGGGGTCAACTCTTTCTATGCAGAGGGAAGGGTAATGAACAGATGCTCGCTGGCAGAGCTTGATTTCTACAGCTCTAAGGCAGCCGCACGACGACGTTTTTTCCAGTATTCCATTCAACGTGGCTCTCCCTCTGCGGAGGCCCTCTGAACTGCACTGAAAGTATCCCTGAGCCTAAAGGGCATCCTGGCAACTCTTACCTGTCATCTCTCTATTGTGAAGCAAGGCACACGGTAGGTCCAGGCTGACAGAAAAAGCTGAAAATCTGGTAAAATTATGAGGCATTTGGACGATCCAAAGTCACCTAGGCCGTACTAGTTCATGAAGCGTGTAATGCGATTCATGGCACGCAAAACAGCCCGCGTCCAACGAAGTGTGATCATAGAAAGGCCCAGTGGGGCTGAAAGTCTCCAGTGGTCAGTCAGAGATTGCTGGTTATTTTGCTGTGGTGTCAAGTTGGAAACGCGAGAATGTGGGAGAATCCGACATTCTCCTTTTGGAAAGCAGCTCCATTGCAGCTTCCAAGCCTGCTGAAACCCACACCACCGCGACACTGCTCACTCCACAGATGCCGCTGAAGAGCAGTTAGTTTTTACCTGAAGAAACCAGGAGCTTGCAATTCCTTCCTGGGAGTCACCACAGGAGCATACTGTAGCTAAAGTGCCAACTAAATGTGACCTCTAGTCTTGAGGTAAGGTGCACATTTTCCCATTACAAGAGAGAGGGGTGCACCAGTTGCCAGGAAGTCTTAGTCAATGGACGGCTTTAGCTTTAGTAGTGCTCACAGGGCTCAAGACTCTCACGTGGTCACTTCTTTCCAAGGAAGTACACTGTGTCCCCAAAGCCTTCTGAGCACAATCAAGGGATACACAGTTGTGGGAACATTCCTCACCATGCAGTTGGATGGGCCGGGAACTAATGTGTTCCCTATGGTTAGCGATCCACAGCTTTGAAACAGCCTCAGGAAGGCGGTTCGTGGCAGGCTTTCATTCCATGTTGGTCTGCCACTTGGAGGAAACGTAAGATGCCTTGAAAGAAACCACCGGGACTCCAATTCAGTTTGGGGACTCCTGTCGAGGTCTCTCTAAGTGATGCGAAAGTGGCCTTTAGGTCCAGACTGAAATAAAGTAGAGATTTACCCTGAGCATCGCTAGGCATTTGGAACATCCAAAGTCACCTAGGCCTACTGAGGGCATTTAGAGGATTATGCCGTTCACCACATGCAGAACACACTGCATCCAAAGGTTTCATCGCAGAAGGCCAAATTGCGTTCCGACGGTCTCCTTTGGATTGCCAGAGAAGATAGGTCTATGTGCTGGGTGATCCAGTTTGTCATGGAGAATCTCGGAAAAGGCAGGATTTCCCCCATTTGAAAGGGAGATAGTGGCGGCGTCAAGGCTGACTGAAAGACATTGCTGTTACCGTCTTCTAGTCACCTCTAGCAATGCCTCAGTGAAGGAAGTGAGTGTTCTCCTACTAATCCAGGTGTTCTCCAGTGCCTTGTTTGGAGTTCATGCTACGTTTGCCCTAGCTCAGTGCCAAGTAAACGTGACCCATAGCCTCAGGTAAGCACGAGTGTTTCCTCTCAGCAATGTTTTGTGTGCAGCCATCTCCATGAGCCGTGACTCGAGAGAGGGTTTGAACTCAACAACGGCTTTCCGTAGCCCTAAGAGAGTCACGTAGGAATTCCCTTCTGAGGGAGAGTGTGTGCCCTGTAGTTCCGTTTTATTTTCCGAGAAACATAACACAGAACAGACTGTGGGGTCAACTGTTTCTATGCAGAGGAAAGGGTAATGAACAGATTCTCGCTGGCAGAGCTTGATTTCTACAGCTCTAAGGCAGCCCCAGGACCACGTTTTTGCCAGTATTCCATTCAACGTGGCTCTGCCTCTGCGGAGGCCCTCTGAACTGCACTGAAAGAATCCCTGAGCCTAATGTGCATCCTGGCAACTCTTACCTGTCATCTCTCTATTGTGGAGCAAGGTACACGGTAGGTCCAGCCTGACAGAAAATGCTGAAAATCCGGTACAATTGTGAGGCATTTGGACGATCCAAAGTCACCTAGGCCGGACTAGTTCATGAAGCGTGTAATGCGATTCATGGCACGCAAAACAGCCCGCGTCCAACGAAGTGTGATCATAGAAAGGCCCAGTGGGGCTGAAAGTCTCCAGTGGTCAGTCAGAGATTGCTGGTTATTTTGCTGTGGTGTCAAGTTGGAAACGCGAGAATGTGGGAGAAGCCCGACTTTCTCCCTTTGGAAAGCAGCTCCATTGCAGCTTCCAAGCCTGCTGAAACCCACACCACCGCGACACTGCTCACTCCACAGATGCCGCTGAAGAGCAGTTAGTTTTTACCTGAAGAAACCAGGAGCTTGCAATTCCTTCCTGGGAGCTCACCACAGGAGCATACTGTAGCTAAAGTGCCAACTAAATGTGACCTCTAGTCTTGAGGTAAGGTGCACATTTTCCCATTACAAGAGAGAGGGGTGCACCAGTTGCCAGGAAGTCTTAGTCAATGGACGGCTTTAGCTTTAGTAGTGCTCACAGGGCTCAAGACTCTCACGTGGTCACTTCTTTCCAAGGAAGTACACTGTGTCCCCAAAGCCTTCTGAGCACAATCAAGGGATACACAGTTGTGGGAACATTCCTCACCATGCAGTTGGAAGGGCCGGGACCTAATGTGTTCCCTATGGTTAGCGATCCACAGCTTTGAAACAGCCTCAGGAAGGCGGTTCGTGGCAGGCTTTCATTCCATGCGGGTCTGCCACTTGGAGGAAACGTAAGATGCCTTGAAAGAAACCACCGGGACTCCAATTCAGTTTGGGGACTCCTGCTCGAGGTCTCTCTAAGTGATGCGAAAGTGGCCTTTAGGTCCAGACTGAAATAAAGTAGAGATTTACCCTGAGCATCGCTAGGCATTTGGAACATCCAAAGTCACCTAGGCCTACTGAGGGCATTTAGAGGATTATGCCGTTCACCACATGCAGAACACACTGCATCCAAAAGTTTCATCGCAGAAGGCCAAATTGCGTTCCAACGGTCTCCTTTGGATTGCCAGAGAAGATAGGTCTATGTGCTGGGTGATCCAGTTTGTCATGGAGAATCTCGGAAAAGGCAGGATTTCCCCCATTTGAAAGGGAGATAGTGGCGGCGTCAAGGCTGACTGAAAGACATTGCTGTTACCGTCTTCTAGTCACCTCTAGCAATGCCTCAGTGAAGGAAGTGAGTGTTCTCCTACTAATCCAGGTGTTCTCCAGTGCCTTGTTTGGAGTTCATGCTACGTTTGCCCTAGCTCAGTGCCAAGTAAACGTGACCCATAGCCTCAGGTAAGCACGAGTGTTTCCTCTCAGCAATGTTTTGTGTGCAGCCATCTCCATGAGCCGTGACTCGAGAGAGGGTTTGAACTCAACAACGGCTTTCCGTAGCCCTAAGAGAGTCACGTAGGAATTCCCTTCTGAGGGAGAGTGTGTGCCCTGTAGTTCCGTTTTATTTTCCGAGAAACATAACACAGAACAGACTGTGGGGTCAACTGTTTCTATGCAGAGGAAAGGGTAATGAACAGATTCTCGCTGGCAGAGCTTGATTTCTACAGCTCTAAGGCAGCCCCAGGACCACGTTTTTGCCAGTATTCCATTCAACGTGGCTCTGCCTCTGCGGAGGCCCTCTGAACTGCACTGAAAGAATCCCTGAGCCTAATGTGCATCCTGGCAACTCTTACCTGTCATCTCTCTATTGTGGAGCAAGGTACACGGTAGGTCCAGCCTGACAGAAAATGCTGAAAATCCGGTACAATTGTGAGGCATTTGGACGATCCAAAGTCACCTAGGCCGGACTAGTTCATGAAGCGTGTAATGCGATTCATGGCACGCAAAACAGCCCGCGTCCAACGAAGTGTGATCATAGAAAGGCCCAGTGGGGCTGAAAGTCTCCAGTGGTCAGTCAGAGATTGCTGGTTATTTTGCTGTGGTGTCAAGTTGGAAACGCGAGAATGTGGGAGAAGCCCGACTTTCTCCCTTTGGAAAGCAGCTCCATTGCAGCTTCCAAGCCTGCTGAAACCCACACCACCGCGACACTGCTCACTCCACAGATGCCGCTGAAGAGCAGTTAGTTTTTACCTGAAGAAACCAGGAGCTTGCAATTCCTTCCTGGGAGCTCACCACAGGAGCATACTGTAGCTAAAGTGCTAACTAAATGTGACCTCTAGTCTTGAGGTAAGGTGCACATTTTCCCATTACAAGAGAGAGGGGTGCACCAGTTGCCAGGAAGTCTTAGTCAATGGACGGCTTTAGCTTTAGTAGGGCTCACAGTGCTCAAGACTCTCACGTGGTCAGTTCTTTCCAAGGAAGTATACTGTGTCCCCATAGCCTTCTGAGCACAATCAAGGGATACACAGTTGTGGGAACATTCCTCACCATGCAGTTGGATGGGCCGGGAACTAATGTGTTCCCTATGGTTAGCGATCCACAGCTTTGAAACAGCCTCAGGAAGGCGGTTCGTGGCAGGCTTTCATTCCATGCGGGTCTGCCACTTGGAGGAAACGTAAGATGCCAAGAAAGAAACCACCGGGACTCCAATTCAGTTTGGGGTCTCCTGCTCGAGGTCTCTCTAAGTGATGCGAATGTGGCCTTTAGGTCCAGACTGAAATAAAGTAGAGATTTACCCTGAGCATCGCTAGGCATTTGGAACATCCAAAGTCACCTAGGCCTACTGAGGGCATTTAGAGGATTATGCCGTTCACCACATGCAGAACACACTGCATCCAAAGGTTTCATCGCAGAAGGCCAAACTGCGTTCCAACGGTCTCCTTTGGATTGCCAGAGAAGATAGGTCTATGTGCTGGGTGATCCAGTTTGTCATGGAGAATCTCGGAAAAGGCAGGATTTCCCCCATTTGAAAGGTAGATAGTGGCGGCCTCAAGGCTGACTGAAAGACATTGCCATTACCCGTCTTCTAGACACCTCTAGGAAGGCGTCAGTGAAGAAAGTGAGTTTTCTCCTACGATTCCAGGAGGTCCCCAGTGTCTTGTTTTGAGTTCATGCTACGTTTGCCCTAGCTCAGTGCCAAGTAAACGTGACCCATAGCCTCAGGTAAGCACGAGTGTTTCCTCTCAGCAATGTTTTGTGTGCAGCCATCTCCATGAGCCGTGACTCGAGAGAGGGCTTTAATTATACTACGGCTTTCCGTAGACCTAAGAGAGTCACGTAGGAATTCCCTTCTGATTGAGAGTGTGTGCACTGTAGTTCCCTTTTATTTTCCGAGAAACATAACACAGAACAGACTGTTGGGGTCAACTCTTTCTATGCAGAGGGAAGGGTAATGAACAGATGCTCGCTGGCAGAGCTTGATTTCTACAGCTCTAAGGCAGCCGCACGACGACGTTTTTTCCAGTATTCCATTCAACGTGGCTCTCCCTCTGCGGAGGCCCTCTGAACTGCACTGAAAGTATCCCTGAGCCTAAAGGGCATCCTGGCAACTCTTACCTGTCATCTCTCTATTGTGAAGCAAGGCACACGGTAGGTCCAGCCTGACAGAAAATGCTGAAAATCTGGTAAAATTATGAGGCATTTGGACGATCCAAAGTCACCTAGGCCGTACTAGTTCATGAAGCGTGTAATGCGATTCATGGCACGCAAAACAGCCCGCGTCCAACGAAGTGTGATCATAGAAAGGCCCAGTGGGGCTGAAAGTCTCCAGTGGTCAGTCAGAGATTGCTGGTTATTTTGCTGTGGTGTCAAGTTGGAAACGCGAGAATGTGGGAGAAGCCGACATTCTCCTTTTGGAAAGCAGCTCCATTGCAGCTTCCAAGCCTGCTGAAACCCACACCACCGCGACACTGCTCACTCCACAGATGCCGCTGAAGAGCAGTTAGTTTTTACCTGAAGAAACCAGGAGCTTGCAATTCCTTCCTGGGAGCTCACCACAGGAGCATACTGTAGCTAAAGTGCCAACTAAATGTGACCTCTAGTCTTGAGGTAAGGTGCACATTTTCCCATTACAAGAGAGAGGGGTGCACCAGTTGCCAGGAAGTCTTAGTCAATGGACGGCTTTAGCTTTAGTAGTGCTCACAGGGCTCAAGACTCTCACGTGGTCACTTCTTTCCAAGGAAGTACACTGTGTCCCCAAAGCCTTCTGAGCACAATCAAGGGATACACAGTTGTGGGAACATTCCTCACCATGCAGTTGGAAGGGCCGGGACCTAATGTGTTCCCTATGGTTAGCGATCCACAGCATTGAAACAGCCTCAGGAAGGCGGTTCGTGGCAGGCTTTCATTCCATGCGGGTCTGCCACTTGGAGGAAACGTAAGATGCCAAGAAAGAAACCACCGGGACTCCAATTCAGTTTGGGGACTCCTGCTCGAGGTCTCTCTAAGTGATGCGAAAGTGGCCTTTAGGTCCAGACTGAAATAAAGTAGAGATTTACCCTGAGCATCGCTAGGCATTTGGAACATCCAAAGTCACCTAGGCCTACTGAGGGCATTTAGAGGATTATGCCGTTCACCACATGCAGAACACACTGCATCCAAAAGTTTCATCGCAGAAGGCCAAATTGCGTTCCAACGGTTTCCTTTGGATTGCCAGAGAAGATAGGTCTATGTGCTGGGTGATCCAGTTTGTCATGGAGAATCTCGGAAAAGGCAGGATTTCCCCCATTTGAAAGGGAGATAGTGGCGGCGTCAAGGCTGACTGAAAGACATTGCTGTTACCGTCTTCTAGTCACCTCTAGCAATGCCTCAGTGAAGGAAGTGAGTGTTCTCCTACTAATCCAGGTGTTCTCCAGTGCCTTGTTTGGAGTTCATGCTACGTTTGCCCTAGCTCAGTGCCAAGTAAACGTGACCCATAGCCTCAGGTAAGCACGAGTGTTTCCTCTCAGCAATGTTTTGTGTGCAGCCATCTCCATGAGCCGTGACTCGAGAGAGGGTTTGAACTCAACAACGGCTTTCCGTAGCCCTAAGAGAGTCACGTAGGAATTCCCTTCTGAGGGAGAGTGTGTGCCCTGTAGTTCCGTTTTATTTTCCGAGAAACATAACACAGAACAGACTGTGGGGTCAACTGTTTCTATGCAGAGGAAAGGGTAATGAACAGATTCTCGCTGGCAGAGCTTGATTTCTACAGCTCTAAGGCAGCCCCAGGACCACGTTTTTGCCAGTATTCCATTCAACGTGGCTCTGCCTCTGCGGAGGCCCTCTGAACTGCACTGAAAGAATCCCTGAGCCTAATGTGCATCCTGGCAACTCTTACCTGTCATCTCTCTATTGTGGAGCAAGGTACACGGTAGGTCCAGCCTGACAGAAAATGCTGAAAATCCGGTACAATTGTGAGGCATTTGGACGATCCAAAGTCACCTAGGCCGGACTAGTTCATGAAGCGTGTAATGCGATTCATGGCACGCAAAACAGCCCGCGTCCAACGAAGTGTGATCATAGAAAGGCCCAGTGGGGCTGAAAGTCTCCAGTGGTCAGTCAGAGATTGCTGGTTATTTTGCTGTGGTGTCAAGTTGGAAACGCGAGAATGTGGGAGAAGCCCGACTTTCTCCCTTTGGAAAGCAGCTCCATTGCAGCTTCCAAGCCTGCTGAAACCCACACCACCGCGACACTGCTCACTCCACAGATGCCGCTGAAGAGCAGTTAGTTTTTACCTGAAGAAACCAGGAGCTTGCAATTCCTTCCTGGGAGCTCACCACAGGAGCATACTGTAGCTAAAGTGCTAACTAAATGTGACCTCTAGTCTTGAGGTAAGGTGCACATTTTCCCATTACAAGAGAGAGGGGTGCACCAGTTGCCAGGAAGTCTTAGTCAATGGACGGCTTTAGCTTTAGTAGGGCTCACAGTGCTCAAGACTCTCACGTGGTCAGTTCTTTCCAAGGAAGTATACTGTGTCCCCATAGCCTTCTGAGCACAATCAAGGGATACACAGTTGTGGGAACATTCCTCACCATGCAGTTGGATGGGCCGGGAACTAATGTGTTCCCTATGGTTAGCGATCCACAGCTTTGAAACAGCCTCAGGAAGGCGGTTCGTGGCAGGCTTTCATTCCATGCGGGTCTGCCACTTGGAGGAAACGTAAGATGCCAAGAAAGAAACCACCGGGACTCCAATTCAGTTTGGGGACTCCTGCTCGAGGTCTCTCTAAGTGATGCGAAAGTGGCCTTTAGGTCCAGACTGAAATAAAGTAGAGATTTACCCTGAGCATCGCTAGGCATTTGGAACATCCAAAGTCACCTAGGCCTACTGAGGGCATTTAGAGGATTATGCCGTTCACCACATGCAGAACACACTGCATCCAAAGGTTTCATCGCAGAAGGCCAAACTGCGTTCCAACGGTCTCCTTTGGATTGCCAGAGAAGATAGGTCTATGTGCTGGGTGATCCAGTTTGTCATGGAGAATCTCGGAAAAGGCAGGATTTCCCCCATTTGAAAGGTAGATAGTGGCGGCCTCAAGGCTGACTGAAAGACATTGCCATTACCCGTCTTCTAGACACCTCTAGGAAGGCGTCAGTGAAGAAAGTGAGTTTTCTCCTACGATTCCAGGAGGTCCCCAGTGTCTTGTTTTGAGTTCATGCTACGTTTGCCCTAGCTCAGTGCCAAGTAAACGTGACCCATAGCCTCAGGTAAGCACGAGTGTTTCCTCTCAGCAATGTTTTGTGTGCAGCCATCTCCATGAGCCGTGACTCGAGAGAGGGCTTTAATTATACTACGGCTTTCCGTAGACCTAAGAGAGTCACGTAGGAATTCCCTTCTGATTGAGAGTGTGTGCACTGTAGTTCCCTTTTATTTTCCGAGAAACATAACACAGAACAGACTGTTGGGGTCAACTCTTTCTATGCAGAGGGAAGGGTAATGAACAGATGCTCGCTGGCAGAGCTTGATTTCTACAGCTCTAAGGCAGCCGCACGACGACGTTTTTTCCAGTATTCCATTCAACGTGGCTCTCCCTCTGCGGAGGCCCTCTGAACTGCACTGAAAGTATCCCTGAGCCTAAAGGGCATCCTGGCAACTCTTACCTGTCATCTCTCTATTGTGAAGCAAGGCACACGGTAGGTCCAGCCTGACAGAAAATGCTGAAAATCTGGTAAAATTATGAGGCATTTGGACGATCCAAAGTCACCTAGGCCGTACTAGTTCATGAAGCGTGTAATGCGATTCATGGCACGCAAAACAGCCCGCGTCCAACGAAGTGTGATCATAGAAAGGCCCAGTGGGGCTGAAAGTCTCCAGTGGTCAGTCAGAGATTGCTGGTTATTTTGCTGTGGTGTCAAGTTGGAAACGCGAGAATGTGGGAGAAGCCGACATTCTCCTTTTGGAAAGCAGCTCCATTGCAGCTTCCAAGCCTGCTGAAACCCACACCACCGCGACACTGCTCACTCCACAGATGCCGCTGAAGAGCAGTTAGTTTTTACCTGAAGAAACCAGGAGCTTGCAATTCCTTCCTGGGAGCTCACCACAGGAGCATACTGTAGCTAAAGTGCCAACTAAATGTGACCTCTAGTCTTGAGGTAAGGTGCACATTTTCCCATTACAAGAGAGAGGGGTGCACCAGTTGCCAGGAAGTCTTAGTCAATGGACGGCTTTAGCTTTAGTAGTGCTCACAGGGCTCAAGACTCTCACGTGGTCACTTCTTTCCAAGGAAGTACACTGTGTCCCCAAAGCCTTCTGAGCACAATCAAGGGATACACAGTTGTGGGAACATTCCTCACCATGCAGTTGGAAGGGCCGGGACCTAATGTGTTCCCTATGGTTAGTGATCCACAGCATTGAAACAGCCTCAGGAAGGCGGTTCGTGGCAGGCTTTCATTCCATGCGGGTCTGCCACTTGGAGGAAACGTAAGATGCCAAGAAAGAAACCACCGGGACTCCAATTCAGTTTGGGGACTCCTGCTCGAGGTCTCTCTAAGTGATGCGAAAGTGGCCTTTAGGTCCAGACTGAAATAAAGTAGAGATTTACCCTGAGCATCGCTAGGCATTTGGAACATCCAAAGTCACCTAGGCCTACTGAGGGCATTTAGAGGATTATGCCGTTCACCACATGCAGAACACACTGCATCCAAAAGTTTCATCGCAGAAGGCCAAATTGCGTTCCGACGGTCTCCTTTGGATTGCCAGAGAAGATAGGTCTATGTGCTGGGTGATCCAGTTTGTCATGGAGAATCTCGGAAAAGGCAGGATTTCCCCCATTTGAAAGGGAGATAGTGGCGGCGTCAAGGCTGACTGAAAGACATTGCTGTTACCGTCTTCTAGTCACCTCTAGCAATGCCTCAGTGAAGGAAGTGAGTGTTCTCCTACTAATCCAGGTGTTCTCCAGTGCCTTGTTTGGAGTTCATGCTACGTTTGCCCTAGCTCAGTGCCAAGTAAACGTGACCCATAGCCTCAGGTAAGCACGAGTGTTTCCTCTCAGCAATGTTTTGTGTGCAGCCATCTCCATGAGCCGTGACTCGAGAGAGGGTTTGAACTCAACAACGGCTTTCCGTAGCCCTAAGAGAGTCACGTAGGAATTCCCTTCTGAGGGAGAGTGTGTGCCCTGTAGTTCCGTTTTATTTTCCGAGAAACATAACACAGAACAGACTGTGGGGTCAACTGTTTCTATGCAGAGGAAAGGGTAATGAACAGATTCTCGCTGGCAGAGCTTGATTTCTACAGCTCTAAGGCAGCCCCAGGACCACGTTTTTGCCAGTATTCCATTCAACGTGGCTCTGCCTCTGCGGAGGCCCTCTGAACTGCACTGAAAGAATCCCTGAGCCTAATGTGCATCCTGGCAACTCTTACCTGTCATCTCTCTATTGTGGAGCAAGGTACACGGTAGGTCCAGCCTGACAGAAAATGCTGAAAATCCGGTACAATTGTGAGGCATTTGGACGATCCAAAGTCACCTAGGCCGGACTAGTTCATGAAGCGTGTAATGCGATTCATGGCACGCAAAACAGCCCGCGTCCAACGAAGTGTGATCATAGAAAGGCCCAGTGGGGCTGAAAGTCTCCAGTGGTCAGTCAGAGATTGCTGGTTATTTTGCTGTGGTGTCAAGTTGGAAACGCGAGAATGTGGGAGAAGCCCGACTTTCTCCCTTTGGAAAGCAGCTCCATTGCAGCTTCCAAGCCTGCTGAAACCCACACCACCGCGACACTGCTCACTCCACAGATGCCGCTGAAGAGCAGTTAGTTTTTACCTGAAGAAACCAGGAGCTTGCAATTCCTTCCTGGGAGCTCACCACAGGAGCATACTGTAGCTAAAGTGCTAACTAAATGTGACCTCTAGTCTTGAGGTAAGGTGCACATTTTCCCATTACAAGAGAGAGGGGTGCACCAGTTGCCAGGAAGTCTTAGTCAATGGACGGCTTTAGCTTTAGTAGGGCTCACAGTGCTCAAGACTCTCACGTGGTCAGTTCTTTCCAAGGAAGTATACTGTGTCCCCATAGCCTTCTGAGCACAATCAAGGGATACACAGTTGTGGGAACATTCCTCACCATGCAGTTGGATGGGCCGGGAACTAATGTGTTCCCTATGGTTAGCGATCCACAGCTTTGAAACAGCCTCAGGAAGGCGGTTCGTGGCAGGCTTTCATTCCATGCGGGTCTGCCACTTGGAGGAAACGTAAGATGCCAAGAAAGAAACCACCGGGACTCCAATTCAGTTTGGGGACTCCTGCTCGAGGTCTCTCTAAGTGATGCGAAAGTGGCCTTTAGGTCCAGACTGAAATAAAGTAGAGATTTACCCTGAGCATCGCTAGGCATTTGGAACATCCAAAGTCACCTAGGCCTACTGAGGGCATTTAGAGGATTATGCCGTTCACCACATGCAGAACACACTGCATCCAAAGGTTTCATCGCAGAAGGCCAAACTGCGTTCCAACGGTCTCCTTTGGATTGCCAGAGAAGATAGGTCTATGTGCTGGGTGATCCAGTTTGTCATGGAGAATCTCGGAAAAGGCAGGATTTCCCCCATTTGAAAGGTAGATAGTGGCGGCCTCAAGGCTGACTGAAAGACATTGCCATTACCCGTCTTCTAGACACCTCTAGGAAGGCGTCAGTGAAGAAAGTGAGTTTTCTCCTACGATTCCAGGAGGTCCCCAGTGTCTTGTTTTGAGTTCATGCTACGTTTGCCCTAGCTCAGTGCCAAGTAAACGTGACCCATAGCCTCAGGTAAGCACGAGTGTTTCCTCTCAGCAATGTTTTGTGTGCAGCCATCTCCATGAGCCGTGACTCGAGAGAGGGCTTTAATTATACTACGGCTTTCCGTAGACCTAAGAGAGTCACGTAGGAATTCCCTTCTGATTGAGAGTGTGTGCACTGTAGTTCCCTTTTATTTTCCGAGAAACATAACACAGAACAGACTGTTGGGGTCAACTCTTTCTATGCAGAGGGAAGGGTAATGAACAGATGCTCGCTGGCAGAGCTTGATTTCTACAGCTCTAAGGCAGCCGCACGACGACGTTTTTTCCAGTATTCCATTCAACGTGGCTCTCCCTCTGCGGAGGCCCTCTGAACTGCACTGAAAGTATCCCTGAGCCTAAAGGGCATCCTGGCAACTCTTACCTGTCATCTCTCTATTGTGAAGCAAGGCACACGGTAGGTCCAGCCTGACAGAAAATGCTGAAAATCTGGTAAAATTATGAGGCATTTGGACGATCCAAAGTCACCTAGGCCGTACTAGTTCATGAAGCGTGTAATGCGATTCATGGCACGCAAAACAGCCCGCGTCCAACGAAGTGTGATCATAGAAAGGCCCAGTGGGGCTGAAAGTCTCCAGTGGTCAGTCAGAGATTGCTGGTTATTTTGCTGTGGTGTCAAGTTGGAAACGCGAGAATGTGGGAGAATCCGACATTCTCCTTTTGGAAAGCAGCTCCATTGCAGCTTCCAAGCCTGCTGAAACCCACACCACCGCGACACTGCTCACTCCACAGATGCCGCTGAAGAGCAGTTAGTTTTTACCTGAAGAAACCAGGAGCTTGCAATTCCTTCCTGGGAGTCACCACAGGAGCATACTGTAGCTAAAGTGCCAACTAAATGTGACCTCTAGTCTTGAGGTAAGGTGCACATTTTCCCATTACAAGAGAGAGGGGTGCACCAGTTGCCAGGAAGTCTTAGTCAATGGACGGCTTTAGCTTTAGTAGTGCTCACAGGGCTCAAGACTCTCACGTGGTCACTTCTTTCCAAGGAAGTACACTGTGTCCCCAAAGCCTTCTGAGCACAATCAAGGGATACACAGTTGTGGGAACATTCCTCACCATGCAGTTGGATGGGCCGGGAACTAATGTGTTCCCTATGGTTAGCGATCCACAGCTTTGAAACAGCCTCAGGAAGGCGGTTCGTGGCAGGCTTTCATTCCATGTTGGTCTGCCACTTGGAGGAAACGTAAGATGCCAAGAAAGAAACCACCGGGACTCCAATTCAGTTTGGGGACTCCTGTCGAGGTCTCTCTAAGTGATGCGAAAGTGGCCTTTAGGTCCAGACTGAAATAAAGTAGAGATTTACCCTGAGCATCGCTAGGCATTTGGAACATCCAAAGTCACCTAGGCCTACTGAGGGCATTTAGAGGATTATGCCGTTCACCACATGCAGAACACACTGCATCCAAAAGTTTCATCGCAGAAGGCCAAATTGCGTTCCGACGGTCTCCTTTGGATTGCCAGAGAAGATAGGTCTATGTGCTGGGTGATCCAGTTTGTCATGGAGAATCTCGGAAAAGGCAGGATTTCCCCCATTTGAAAGGGAGATAGTGGCGGCGTCAAGGCTGACTGAAAGACATTGCTGTTACCGTCTTCTAGTCACCTCTAGCAATGCCTCAGTGAAGGAAGTGAGTGTTCTCCTACTAATCCAGGTGTTCTCCAGTGCCTTGTTTGGAGTTCATGCTACGTTTGCCCTAGCTCAGTGCCAAGTAAACGTGACCCATAGCCTCAGGTAAGCACGAGTGTTTCCTCTCAGCAATGTTTTGTGTGCAGCCATCTCCATGAGCCGTGACTCGAGAGAGGGTTTGAACTCAACAACGGCTTTCCGTAGCCCTAAGAGAGTCACGTAGGAATTCCCTTCTGAGGGAGAGTGTGTGCCCTGTAGTTCCGTTTTATTTTCCGAGAAACATAACACAGAACAGACTGTGGGGTCAACTGTTTCTATGCAGAGGAAAGGGTAATGAACAGATTCTCGCTGGCAGAGCTTGATTTCTACAGCTCTAAGGCAGCCCCAGGACCACGTTTTTGCCAGTATTCCATTCAACGTGGCTCTGCCTCTGCGGAGGCCCTCTGAACTGCACTGAAAGAATCCCTGAGCCTAATGTGCATCCTGGCAACTCTTACCTGTCATCTCTCTATTGTGGAGCAAGGTACACGGTAGGTCCAGCCTGACAGAAAATGCTGAAAATCCGGTACAATTGTGAGGCATTTGGACGATCCAAAGTCACCTAGGCCGGACTAGTTCATGAAGCGTGTAATGCGATTCATGGCACGCAAAACAGCCCGCGTCCAACGAAGTGTGATCATAGAAAGGCCCAGTGGGGCTGAAAGTCTCCAGTGGTCAGTCAGAGATTGCTGGTTATTTTGCTGTGGTGTCAAGTTGGAAACGCGAGAATGTGGGAGAAGCCCGACTTTCTCCCTTTGGAAAGCAGCTCCATTGCAGCTTCCAAGCCTGCTGAAACCCACACCACCGCGACACTGCTCACTCCACAGATGCCGCTGAAGAGCAGTTAGTTTTTACCTGAAGAAACCAGGAGCTTGCAATTCCTTCCTGGGAGCTCACCACAGGAGCATACTGTAGCTAAAGTGCCAACTAAATGTGACCTCTAGTCTTGAGGTAAGGTGCACATTTTCCCATTACAAGAGAGAGGGGTGCACCAGTTGCCAGGAAGTCTTAGTCAATGGACGGCTTTAGCTTTAGTAGTGCTCACAGGGCTCAAGACTCTCACGTGGTCACTTCTTTCCAAGGAAGTACACTGTGTCCCCAAAGCCTTCTGAGCACAATCAAGGGATACACAGTTGTGGGAACATTCCTCACCATGCAGTTGGAAGGGCCGGGACCTAATGTGTTCCCTATGGTTAGCGATCCACAGCTTTGAAACAGCCTCAGGAAGGCGGTTCGTGGCAGGCTTTCATTCCATGCGGGTCTGCCACTTGGAGGAAACGTAAGATGCCTTGAAAGAAACCACCGGGACTCCAATTCAGTTTGGGGACTCCTGCTCGAGGTCTCTCTAAGTGATGCGAAAGTGGCCTTTAGGTCCAGACTGAAATAAAGTAGAGATTTACCCTGAGCATCGCTAGGCATTTGGAACATCCAAAGTCACCTAGGCCTACTGAGGGCATTTAGAGGATTATGCCGTTCACCACATGCAGAACACACTGCATCCAAAGGTTTCATCGCAGAAGGCCAAACTGCGTTCCAACGGTCTCCTTTGGATTGCCAGAGAAGATAGGTCTATGTGCTGGGTGATCCAGTTTGTCATGGAGAATCTCGGAAAAGGCAGGATTTCCCCCATTTGAAAGGGAGATAGTGGCGGCGTCAAGGCTGACTGAAAGACATTGCTGTTACCGTCTTCTAGTCACCTCTAGCAATGCCTCAGTGAAGGAAGTGAGTGTTCTCCTACTAATCCAGGTGTTCTCCAGTGCCTTGTTTGGAGTTCATGCTACGTTTGCCCTAGCTCAGTGCCAAGTAAACGTGACCCATAGCCTCAGGTAAGCACGAGTGTTTCCTCTCAGCAATGTTTTGTGTGCAGCCATCTCCATGAGCCGTGACTCGAGAGAGGGTTTGAACTCAACAACGGCTTTCCGTAGCCCTAAGAGAGTCACGTAGGAATTCCCTTCTGAGGGAGAGTGTGTGCCCTGTAGTTCCGTTTTATTTTCCGAGAAACATAACACAGAACAGACTGTGGGGTCAACTGTTTCTATGCAGAGGAAAGGGTAATGAACAGATTCTCGCTGGCAGAGCTTGATTTCTACAGCTCTAAGGCAGCCCCAGGACCACGTTTTTGCCAGTATTCCATTCAACGTGGCTCTGCCTCTGCGGAGGCCCTCTGAACTGCACTGAAAGAATCCCTGAGCCTAATGTGCATCCTGGCAACTCTTACCTGTCATCTCTCTATTGTGGAGCAAGGTACACGGTAGGTCCAGCCTGACAGAAAATGCTGAAAATCCGGTACAATTGTGAGGCATTTGGACGATCCAAAGTCACCTAGGCCGGACTAGTTCATGAAGCGTGTAATGCGATTCATGGCACGCAAAACAGCCCGCGTCCAACGAAGTGTGATCATAGAAAGGCCCAGTGGGGCTGAAAGTCTCCAGTGGTCAGTCAGAGATTGCTGGTTATTTTGCTGTGGTGTCAAGTTGGAAACGCGAGAATGTGGGAGAAGCCCGACTTTCTCCCTTTGGAAAGCAGCTCCATTGCAGCTTCCAAGCCTGCTGAAACCCACACCACCGCGACACTGCTCACTCCACAGATGCCGCTGAAGAGCAGTTAGTTTTTACCTGAAGAAACCAGGAGCTTGCAATTCCTTCCTGGGAGCTCACCACAGGAGCATACTGTAGCTAAAGTGCCAACTAAATGTGACCTCTAGTCTTGAGGTAAGGTGCACATTTTCCCATTACAAGAGAGAGGGGTGCACCAGTTGCCAGGAAGTCTTAGTCAATGGACGGCTTTAGCTTTAGTAGTGCTCACAGGGCTCAAGACTCTCACGTGGTCACTTCTTTCCAAGGAAGTACACTGTGTCCCCAAAGCCTTCTGAGCACAATCAAGGGATACACAGTTGTGGGAACATTCCTCACCATGCAGTTGGAAGGGCCGGGACCTAATGTGTTCCCTATGGTTAGCGATCCACAGCTTTGAAACAGCCTCAGGAAGGCGGTTCGTGGCAGGCTTTCATTCCATGCGGGTCTGCCACTTGGAGGAAACGTAAGATGCCTTGAAAGAAACCACCGGGACTCCAATTCAGTTTGGGGACTCCTGCTCGAGGTCTCTCTAAGTGATGCGAAAGTGGCCTTTAGGTCCAGACTGAAATAAAGTAGAGATTTACCCTGAGCATCGCTAGGCATTTGGAACATCCAAAGTCACCTAGGCCTACTGAGGGCATTTAGAGGATTATGCCGTTCACCACATGCAGAACACACTGCATCCAAAAGTTTCATCGCAGAAGGCCAAATTGCGTTCCAACGGTCTCCTTTGGATTGCCAGAGAAGATAGGTCTATGTGCTGGGTGATCCAGTTTGTCATGGAGAATCTCGGAAAAGGCAGGATTTCCCCCATTTGAAAGGGAGATAGTGGCGGCGTCAAGGCTGACTGAAAGACATTGCTGTTACCGTCTTCTAGTCACCTCTAGCAATGCCTCAGTGAAGGAAGTGAGTGTTCTCCTACTAATCCAGGTGTTCTCCAGTGCCTTGTTTGGAGTTCATGCTACGTTTGCCCTAGCTCAGTGCCAAGTAAACGTGACCCATAGCCTCAGGTAAGCACGAGTGTTTCCTCTCAGCAATGTTTTGTGTGCAGCCATCTCCATGAGCCGTGACTCGAGAGAGGGTTTGAACTCAACAACGGCTTTCCGTAGCCCTAAGAGAGTCACGTAGGAATTCCCTTCTGAGGGAGAGTGTGTGCCCTGTAGTTCCGTTTTATTTTCCGAGAAACATAACACAGAACAGACTGTGGGGTCAACTGTTTCTATGCAGAGGAAAGGGTAATGAACAGATTCTCGCTGGCAGAGCTTGATTTCTACAGCTCTAAGGCAGCCCCAGGACCACGTTTTTGCCAGTATTCCATTCAACGTGGCTCTGCCTCTGCGGAGGCCCTCTGAACTGCACTGAAAGAATCCCTGAGCCTAATGTGCATCCTGGCAACTCTTACCTGTCATCTCTCTATTGTGGAGCAAGGTACACGGTAGGTCCAGCCTGACAGAAAATGCTGAAAATCCGGTACAATTGTGAGGCATTTGGACGATCCAAAGTCACCTAGGCCGGACTAGTTCATGAAGCGTGTAATGCGATTCATGGCACGCAAAACAGCCCGCGTCCAACGAAGTGTGATCATAGAAAGGCCCAGTGGGGCTGAAAGTCTCCAGTGGTCAGTCAGAGATTGCTGGTTATTTTGCTGTGGTGTCAAGTTGGAAACGCGAGAATGTGGGAGAAGCCCGACTTTCTCCCTTTGGAAAGCAGCTCCATTGCAGCTTCCAAGCCTGCTGAAACCCACACCACCGCGACACTGCTCACTCCACAGATGCCGCTGAAGAGCAGTTAGTTTTTACCTGAAGAAACCAGGAGCTTGCAATTCCTTCCTGGGAGCTCACCACAGGAGCATACTGTAGCTAAAGTGCTAACTAAATGTGACCTCTAGTCTTGAGGTAAGGTGCACATTTTCCCATTACAAGAGAGAGGGGTGCACCAGTTGCCAGGAAGTCTTAGTCAATGGACGGCTTTAGCTTTAGTAGGGCTCACAGTGCTCAAGACTCTCACGTGGTCAGTTCTTTCCAAGGAAGTATACTGTGTCCCCATAGCCTTCTGAGCACAATCAAGGGATACACAGTTGTGGGAACATTCCTCACCATGCAGTTGGATGGGCCGGGAACTAATGTGTTCCCTATGGTTAGCGATCCACAGCTTTGAAACAGCCTCAGGAAGGCGGTTCGTGGCAGGCTTTCATTCCATGCGGGTCTGCCACTTGGAGGAAACGTAAGATGCCAAGAAAGAAACCACCGGGACTCCAATTCAGTTTGGGGTCTCCTGCTCGAGGTCTCTCTAAGTGATGCGAATGTGGCCTTTAGGTCCAGACTGAAATAAAGTAGAGATTTACCCTGAGCATCGCTAGGCATTTGGAACATCCAAAGTCACCTAGGCCTACTGAGGGCATTTAGAGGATTATGCCGTTCACCACATGCAGAACACACTGCATCCAAAGGTTTCATCGCAGAAGGCCAAACTGCGTTCCAACGGTCTCCTTTGGATTGCCAGAGAAGATAGGTCTATGTGCTGGGTGATCCAGTTTGTCATGGAGAATCTCGGAAAAGGCAGGATTTCCCCCATTTGAAAGGTAGATAGTGGCGGCCTCAAGGCTGACTGAAAGACATTGCCATTACCCGTCTTCTAGACACCTCTAGGAAGGCGTCAGTGAAGAAAGTGAGTTTTCTCCTACGATTCCAGGAGGTCCCCAGTGTCTTGTTTTGAGTTCATGCTACGTTTGCCCTAGCTCAGTGCCAAGTAAACGTGACCCATAGCCTCAGGTAAGCACGAGTGTTTCCTCTCAGCAATGTTTTGTGTGCAGCCATCTCCATGAGCCGTGACTCGAGAGAGGGCTTTAATTATACTACGGCTTTCCGTAGACCTAAGAGAGTCACGTAGGAATTCCCTTCTGATTGAGAGTGTGTGCACTGTAGTTCCCTTTTATTTTCCGAGAAACATAACACAGAACAGACTGTTGGGGTCAACTCTTTCTATGCAGAGGGAAGGGTAATGAACAGATGCTCGCTGGCAGAGCTTGATTTCTACAGCTCTAAGGCAGCCGCACGACGACGTTTTTTCCAGTATTCCATTCAACGTGGCTCTCCCTCTGCGGAGGCCCTCTGAACTGCACTGAAAGTATCCCTGAGCCTAAAGGGCATCCTGGCAACTCTTACCTGTCATCTCTCTATTGTGAAGCAAGGCACACGGTAGGTCCAGCCTGACAGAAAATGCTGAAAATCTGGTAAAATTATGAGGCATTTGGACGATCCAAAGTCACCTAGGCCGTACTAGTTCATGAAGCGTGTAATGCGATTCATGGCACGCAAAACAGCCCGCGTCCAACGAAGTGTGATCATAGAAAGGCCCAGTGGGGCTGAAAGTCTCCAGTGGTCAGTCAGAGATTGCTGGTTATTTTGCTGTGGTGTCAAGTTGGAAACGCGAGAATGTGGGAGAAGCCGACATTCTCCTTTTGGAAAGCAGCTCCATTGCAGCTTCCAAGCCTGCTGAAACCCACACCACCGCGACACTGCTCACTCCACAGATGCCGCTGAAGAGCAGTTAGTTTTTACCTGAAGAAACCAGGAGCTTGCAATTCCTTCCTGGGAGCTCACCACAGGAGCATACTGTAGCTAAAGTGCCAACTAAATGTGACCTCTAGTCTTGAGGTAAGGTGCACATTTTCCCATTACAAGAGAGAGGGGTGCACCAGTTGCCAGGAAGTCTTAGTCAATGGACGGCTTTAGCTTTAGTAGTGCTCACAGGGCTCAAGACTCTCACGTGGTCACTTCTTTCCAAGGAAGTACACTGTGTCCCCAAAGCCTTCTGAGCACAATCAAGGGATACACAGTTGTGGGAACATTCCTCACCATGCAGTTGGAAGGGCCGGGACCTAATGTGTTCCCTATGGTTAGTGATCCACAGCATTGAAACAGCCTCAGGAAGGCGGTTCGTGGCAGGCTTTCATTCCATGCGGGTCTGCCACTTGGAGGAAACGTAAGATGCCTTGAAAGAAACCACCGGGACTCCAATTCAGTTTGGGGACTCCTGCTCGAGGTCTCTCTAAGTGATGCGAAAGTGGCCTTTAGGTCCAGACTGAAATAAAGTAGAGATTTACCCTGAGCATCGCTAGGCATTTGGAACATCCAAAGTCACCTAGGCCTACTGAGGGCATTTAGAGGATTATGCCGTTCACCACATGCAGAACACACTGCATCCAAAAGTTTCATCGCAGAAGGCCAAATTGCGTTCCAACGGTTTCCTTTGGATTGCCAGAGAAGATAGGTCTATGTGCTGGGTGATCCAGTTTGTCATGGAGAATCTCGGAAAAGGCAGGATTTCCCCCATTTGAAAGGGAGATAGTGGCGGCGTCAAGGCTGACTGAAAGACATTGCTGTTACCGTCTTCTAGTCACCTCTAGCAATGCCTCAGTGAAGGAAGTGAGTGTTCTCCTACTAATCCAGGTGTTCTCCAGTGCCTTGTTTGGAGTTCATGCTACGTTTGCCCTAGCTCAGTGCCAAGTAAACGTGACCCATAGCCTCAGGTAAGCACGAGTGTTTCCTCTCAGCAATGTTTTGTGTGCAGCCATCTCCATGAGCCGTGACTCGAGAGAGGGTTTGAACTCAACAACGGCTTTCCGTAGCCCTAAGAGAGTCACGTAGGAATTCCCTTCTGAGGGAGAGTGTGTGCCCTGTAGTTCCGTTTTATTTTCCGAGAAACATAACACAGAACAGACTGTGGGGTCAACTGTTTCTATGCAGAGGAAAGGGTAATGAACAGATTCTCGCTGGCAGAGCTTGATTTCTACAGCTCTAAGGCAGCCCCAGGACCACGTTTTTGCCAGTATTCCATTCAACGTGGCTCTGCCTCTGCGGAGGCCCTCTGAACTGCACTGAAAGAATCCCTGAGCCTAATGTGCATCCTGGCAACTCTTACCTGTCATCTCTCTATTGTGGAGCAAGGTACACGGTAGGTCCAGCCTGACAGAAAATGCTGAAAATCCGGTACAATTGTGAGGCATTTGGACGATCCAAAGTCACCTAGGCCGGACTAGTTCATGAAGCGTGTAATGCGATTCATGGCACGCAAAACAGCCCGCGTCCAACGAAGTGTGATCATAGAAAGGCCCAGTGGGGCTGAAAGTCTCCAGTGGTCAGTCAGAGATTGCTGGTTATTTTGCTGTGGTGTCAAGTTGGAAACGCGAGAATGTGGGAGAAGCCCGACTTTCTCCCTTTGGAAAGCAGCTCCATTGCAGCTTCCAAGCCTGCTGAAACCCACACCACCGCGACACTGCTCACTCCACAGATGCCGCTGAAGAGCAGTTAGTTTTTACCTGAAGAAACCAGGAGCTTGCAATTCCTTCCTGGGAGCTCACCACAGGAGCATACTGTAGCTAAAGTGCTAACTAAATGTGACCTCTAGTCTTGAGGTAAGGTGCACATTTTCCCATTACAAGAGAGAGGGGTGCACCAGTTGCCAGGAAGTCTTAGTCAATGGACGGCTTTAGCTTTAGTAGGGCTCACAGTGCTCAAGACTCTCACGTGGTCAGTTCTTTCCAAGGAAGTATACTGTGTCCCCATAGCCTTCTGAGCACAATCAAGGGATACACAGTTGTGGGAACATTCCTCACCATGCAGTTGGATGGGCCGGGAACTAATGTGTTCCCTATGGTTAGCGATCCACAGCTTTGAAACAGCCTCAGGAAGGCGGTTCGTGGCAGGCTTTCATTCCATGCGGGTCTGCCACTTGGAGGAAACGTAAGATGCCAAGAAAGAAACCACCGGGACTCCAATTCAGTTTGGGGTCTCCTGCTCGAGGTCTCTCTAAGTGATGCGAATGTGGCCTTTAGGTCCAGACTGAAATAAAGTAGAGATTTACCCTGAGCATCGCTAGGCATTTGGAACATCCAAAGTCACCTAGGCCTACTGAGGGCATTTAGAGGATTATGCCGTTCACCACATGCAGAACACACTGCATCCAAAAGTTTCATCGCAGAAGGCCAAATTGCGTTCCAACGGTCTCCTTTGGATTGCCAGAGAAGATAGGTCTATGTGCTGGGTGATCCAGTTTGTCATGGAGAATCTCGGAAAAGGCAGGATTTCCCCCATTTGAAAGGTAGATAGTGGCGGCCTCAAGGCTGACTGAAAGACATTGCCATTACCCGTCTTCTAGACACCTCTAGGAAGGCGTCAGTGAAGAAAGTGAGTTTTCTCCTACGATTCCAGGAGGTCCCCAGTGTCTTGTTTTGAGTTCATGCTACGTTTGCCCTAGCTCAGTGCCAAGTAAACGTGACCCATAGCCTCAGGTAAGCACGAGTGTTTCCTCTCAGCAATGTTTTGTGTGCAGCCATCTCCATGAGCCGTGACTCGAGAGATGGCTTTAATTATACTACGGCTTTCCGTAGACCTAAGAGAGTCACCTAGGAATTCCCTTCTGATTTAGAGTGTGTGCACTGTAGTTCCCTTTTATTTTCCGAGAAACATAACACAGAACAGACTGTTGGGGTCAACTCTTTCTATGCAGAGGGAAGGGTAATGAACAGATGCTCGCTGGCAGAGCTTGATTTCTACAGCTCTAAGGCAGCCGCACGATGACGTTTTTTCCAGTATTCCATTCAACGTGGCTCTCCCTCTGCGGAGGCCCTCTGAACTGCACTGAAAGTATCCCTGAGCCTAATGTGCATCCTGGCAACTCTTACCTGTCATCTCTCTATTGTGAAGCAAGGCACACGGTAGGTCCAGGCTGACAGAAAATGCTGAAAATCTGGTAAAATTATGAGGCATTTGGACGATCCAAAGTCACCTAGGCCGTACTAGTTCATGAAGCGTGTAATGCGATTCATGGCACGCAAAACAGCCCGCGTCCAACGAAGTGTGATCATAGAAAGGCCCAGTGGGGCTGAAAGTCTCCAGTGGTCAGTCAGAGATTGCTGGTTATTTTGCTGTGGTGTCAAGTTGGAAACGCGAGAATGTGGGAGAAGCCCGACTTTCTCCCTTTGGAAAGCAGCTCCATTGCAGCTTCCAAGCCTGCTGAAACCCACACCACCGCGACACTGCTCACTCCACAGATGCCGCTGAAGAGCAGTTAGTTTTTACCTGAAGAAACCAGGAGCTTGCAATTCCTTCCTGGGAGCTCACCACAGGAGCATACTGTAGCTAAAGTGCTAACTAAATGTGACCTCTAGTCTTGAGGTAAGGTGCACATTTTCCCATTACAAGAGAGAGGGGTGCACCAGTTGCCAGGAAGTCTTAGTCAATGGACGGCTTTAGCTTTAGTAGGGCTCACAGTGCTCAAGACTCTCACGTGGTCAGTTCTTTCCAAGGAAGTATACTGTGTCCCCATAGCCTTCTGAGCACAATCAAGGGATACACAGTTGTGGGAACATTCCTCACCATGCAGTTGGATGGGCCGGGAACTAATGTGTTCCCTATGGTTAGCGATCCACAGCTTTGAAACAGCCTCAGGAAGGCGGTTCGTGGCAGGCTTTCATTCCATGCGGGTCTGCCACTTGGAGGAAACGTAAGATGCCAAGAAAGAAACCACCGGGACTCCAATTCAGTTTGGGGTCTCCTGCTCGAGGTCTCTCTAAGTGATGCGAATGTGGCCTTTAGGTCCAGACTGAAATAAAGTAGAGATTTACCCTGAGCATCGCTAGGCATTTGGAACATCCAAAGTCACCTAGGCCTACTGAGGGCATTTAGAGGATTATGCCGTTCACCACATGCAGAACACACTGCATCCAAAGGTTTCATCGCAGAAGGCCAAACTGCGTTCCAACGGTCTCCTTTGGATTGCCAGAGAAGATAGGTCTATGTGCTGGGTGATCCAGTTTGTCATGGAGAATCTCGGAAAAGGCAGGATTTCCCCCATTTGAAAGGTAGATAGTGGCGGCCTCAAGGCTGACTGAAAGACATTGCCATTACCCGTCTTCTAGACACCTCTAGGAAGGCGTCAGTGAAGAAAGTGAGTTTTCTCCTACGATTCCAGGAGGTCCCCAGTGTCTTGTTTTGAGTTCATGCTACGTTTGCCCTAGCTCAGTGCCAAGTAAACGTGACCCATAGCCTCAGGTAAGCACGAGTGTTTCCTCTCAGCAATGTTTTGTGTGCAGCCATCTCCATGAGCCGTGACTCGAGAGAGGGCTTTAATTATACTACGGCTTTCCGTAGACCTAAGAGAGTCACGTAGGAATTCCCTTCTGATTGAGAGTGTGTGCACTGTAGTTCCCTTTTATTTTCCGAGAAACATAACACAGAACAGACTGTTGGGGTCAACTCTTTCTATGCAGAGGGAAGGGTAATGAACAGATGCTCGCTGGCAGAGCTTGATTTCTACAGCTCTAAGGCAGCCGCACGACGACGTTTTTTCCAGTATTCCATTCAACGTGGCTCTCCCTCTGCGGAGGCCCTCTGAACTGCACTGAAAGTATCCCTGAGCCTAAAGGGCATCCTGGCAACTCTTACCTGTCATCTCTCTATTGTGAAGCAAGGCACACGGTAGGTCCAGCCTGACAGAAAATGCTGAAAATCTGGTAAAATTATGAGGCATTTGGACGATCCAAAGTCACCTAGGCCGTACTAGTTCATGAAGCGTGTAATGCGATTCATGGCACGCAAAACAGCCCGCGTCCAACGAAGTGTGATCATAGAAAGGCCCAGTGGGGCTGAAAGTCTCCAGTGGTCAGTCAGAGATTGCTGGTTATTTTGCTGTGGTGTCAAGTTGGAAACGCGAGAATGTGGGAGAATCCGACATTCTCCTTTTGGAAAGCAGCTCCATTGCAGCCTCCAAGCCTGCTGAAACCCACACCACCGCGACACTGCTCACTCCACAGATGCCGCTGAAGAGCAGTTAGTTTTTACCTGAAGAAACCAGGAGCTTGCAATTCCTTCCTGGGAGTCACCACAGGAGCATACTGTAGCTAAAGTGCCAACTAAATGTGACCTCTAGTCTTGAGGTAAGGTGCACATTTTCCCATTACAAGAGAGAGGGGTGCACCAGTTGCCAGGAAGTCTTAGTCAATGGACGGCTTTAGCTTTAGTAGTGCTCACAGGGCTCAAGACTCTCACGTGGTCACTTCTTTCCAAGGAAGTACACTGTGTCCCCAAAGCCTTCTGAGCACAATCAAGGGATACACAGTTGTGGGAACATTCCTCACCATGCAGTTGGATGGGCCGGGAACTAATGTGTTCCCTATGGTTAGCGATCCACAGCTTTGAAACAGCCTCAGGAAGGCGGTTCGTGGCAGGCTTTCATTCCATGTTGGTCTGCCACTTGGAGGAAACGTAAGATGCCAAGAAAGAAACCACCGGGACTCCAATTCAGTTTGGGGACTCCTGTCGAGGTCTCTCTAAGTGATGCGAAAGTGGCCTTTAGGTCCAGACTGAAATAAAGTAGAGATTTACCCTGAGCATCGCTAGGCATTTGGAACATCCAAAGTCACCTAGGCCTACTGAGGGCATTTAGAGGATTATGCCGTTCACCACATGCAGAACACACTGCATCCAAAAGTTTCATCGCAGAAGGCCAAATTGCGTTCCGACGGTCTCCTTTGGATTGCCAGAGAAGATAGGTCTATGTGCTGGGTGATCCAGTTTGTCATGGAGAATCTCGGAAAAGGCAGGATTTCCCCCATTTGAAAGGGAGATAGTGGCGGCGTCAAGGCTGACTGAAAGACATTGCTGTTACCGTCTTCTAGTCACCTCTAGCAATGCCTCAGTGAAGGAAGTGAGTGTTCTCCTACTAATCCAGGTGTTCTCCAGTGCCTTGTTTGGAGTTCATGCTACGTTTGCCCTAGCTCAGTGCCAAGTAAACGTGACCCATAGCCTCAGGTAAGCACGAGTGTTTCCTCTCAGCAATGTTTTGTGTGCAGCCATCTCCATGAGCCGTGACTCGAGAGAGGGTTTGAACTCAACAACGGCTTTCCGTAGCCCTAAGAGAGTCACGTAGGAATTCCCTTCTGAGGGAGAGTGTGTGCCCTGTAGTTCCGTTTTATTTTCCGAGAAACATAACACAGAACAGACTGTGGGGTCAACTGTTTCTATGCAGAGGAAAGGGTAATGAACAGATTCTCGCTGGCAGAGCTTGATTTCTACAGCTCTAAGGCAGCCCCAGGACCACGTTTTTGCCAGTATTCCATTCAACGTGGCTCTGCCTCTGCGGAGGCCCTCTGAACTGCACTGAAAGAATCCCTGAGCCTAATGTGCATCCTGGCAACTCTTACCTGTCATCTCTCTATTGTGGAGCAAGGTACACGGTAGGTCCAGCCTGACAGAAAATGCTGAAAATCCGGTACAATTGTGAGGCATTTGGACGATCCAAAGTCACCTAGGCCGGACTAGTTCATGAAGCGTGTAATGCGATTCATGGCACGCAAAACAGCCCGCGTCCAACGAAGTGTGATCATAGAAAGGCCCAGTGGGGCTGAAAGTCTCCAGTGGTCAGTCAGAGATTGCTGGTTATTTTGCTGTGGTGTCAAGTTGGAAACGCGAGAATGTGGGAGAAGCCCGACTTTCTCCCTTTGGAAAGCAGCTCCATTGCAGCTTCCAAGCCTGCTGAAACCCACACCACCGCGACACTGCTCACTCCACAGATGCCGCTGAAGAGCAGTTAGTTTTTACCTGAAGAAACCAGGAGCTTGCAATTCCTTCCTGGGAGCTCACCACAGGAGCATACTGTAGCTAAAGTGCCAACTAAATGTGACCTCTAGTCTTGAGGTAAGGTGCACATTTTCCCATTACAAGAGAGAGGGGTGCACCAGTTGCCAGGAAGTCTTAGTCAATGGACGGCTTTAGCTTTAGTAGTGCTCACAGGGCTCAAGACTCTCACGTGGTTACTTCTTTCCAAGGAAGTACACTGTGTCCCCAAAGCCTTCTGAGCACAATCAAGGGATACACAGTTGTGGGAACATTCCTCACCATGCAGTTGGAAGGGCCGGGACCTAATGTGTTCCCTATGGTTAGTGATCCACAGCATTGAAACAGCCTCAGGAAGGCGGTTCGTGGCAGGCTTTCATTCCATGCGGGTCTGCCACTTGGAGGAAACGTAAGATGCCTTGAAAGAAACCACCGGGACTCCAATTCAGTTTGGGGACTCCTGCTCGAGGTCTCTCTAAGTGATGCGAAAGTGGCCTTTAGGTCCAGACTGAAATAAAGTAGAGATTTACCCTGAGCATCGCTAGGCATTTGGAACATCCAAAGTCACCTAGGCCTACTGAGGGCATTTAGAGGATTATGCCGTTCACCACATGCAGAACACACTGCATCCAAAAGTTTCATCGCAGAAGGCCAAATTGCGTTCCAACGGTTTCCTTTGGATTGCCAGAGAAGATAGGTCTATGTGCTGGGTGATCCAGTTTGTCATGGAGAATCTCGGAAAAGGCAGGATTTCCCCCATTTGAAAGGGAGATAGTGGCGGCGTCAAGGCTGACTGAAAGACATTGCTGTTACCGTCTTCTAGTCACCTCTAGCAATGCCTCAGTGAAGGAAGTGAGTGTTCTCCTACTAATCCAGGTGTTCTCCAGTGCCTTGTTTGGAGTTCATGCTACGTTTGCCCTAGCTCAGTGCCAAGTAAACGTGACCCATAGCCTCAGGTAAGCACGAGTGTTTCCTCTCAGCAATGTTTTGTGTGCAGCCATCTCCATGAGCCGTGACTCGAGAGAGGGTTTGAACTCAACAACGGCTTTCCGTAGCCCTAAGAGAGTCACGTAGGAATTCCCTTCTGAGGGAGAGTGTGTGCCCTGTAGTTCCGTTTTATTTTCCGAGAAACATAACACAGAACAGACTGTGGGGTCAACTGTTTCTATGCAGAGGAAAGGGTAATGAACAGATTCTCGCTGGCAGAGCTTGATTTCTACAGCTCTAAGGCAGCCCCAGGACCACGTTTTTGCCAGTATTCCATTCAACGTGGCTCTGCCTCTGCGGAGGCCCTCTGAACTGCACTGAAAGAATCCCTGAGCCTAATGTGCATCCTGGCAACTCTTACCTGTCATCTCTCTATTGTGGAGCAAGGTACACGGTAGGTCCAGCCTGACAGAAAATGCTGAAAATCCGGTACAATTGTGAGGCATTTGGACGATCCAAAGTCACCTAGGCCGGACTAGTTCATGAAGCGTGTAATGCGATTCATGGCACGCAAAACAGCCCGCGTCCAACGAAGTGTGATCATAGAAAGGCCCAGTGGGGCTGAAAGTCTCCAGTGGTCAGTCAGAGATTGCTGGTTATTTTGCTGTGGTGTCAAGTTGGAAACGCGAGAATGTGGGAGAAGCCCGACTTTCTCCCTTTGGAAAGCAGCTCCATTGCAGCTTCCAAGCCTGCTGAAACCCACACCACCGCGACACTGCTCACTCCACAGATGCCGCTGAAGAGCAGTTAGTTTTTACCTGAAGAAACCAGGAGCTTGCAATTCCTTCCTGGGAGCTCACCACAGGAGCATACTGTAGCTAAAGTGCTAACTAAATGTGACCTCTAGTCTTGAGGTAAGGTGCACATTTTCCCATTACAAGAGAGAGGGGTGCACCAGTTGCCAGGAAGTCTTAGTCAATGGACGGCTTTAGCTTTAGTAGGGCTCACAGTGCTCAAGACTCTCACGTGGTCAGTTCTTTCCAAGGAAGTATACTGTGTCCCCATAGCCTTCTGAGCACAATCAAGGGATACACAGTTGTGGGAACATTCCTCACCATGCAGTTGGATGGGCCGGGAACTAATGTGTTCCCTATGGTTAGCGATCCACAGCTTTGAAACAGCCTCAGGAAGGCGGTTCGTGGCAGGCTTTCATTCCATGCGGGTCTGCCACTTGGAGGAAACGTAAGATGCCAAGAAAGAAACCACCGGGACTCCAATTCAGTTTGGGGACTCCTGCTCGAGGTCTCTCTAAGTGATGCGAATGTGGCCTTTAGGTCCAGACTGAAATAAAGTAGAGATTTACCCTGAGCATCGCTAGGCATTTGGAACATCCAAAGTCACCTAGGCCTACTGAGGGCATTTAGAGGATTATGCCGTTCACCACATGCAGAACACACTGCATCCAAAGGTTTCATCGCAGAAGGCCAAACTGCGTTCCAACGGTCTCCTTTGGATTGCCAGAGAAGATAGGTCTATGTGCTGGGTGATCCAGTTTGTCATGGAGAATCTCGGAAAAGGCAGGATTTCCCCCATTTGAAAGGTAGATAGTGGCGGCCTCAAGGCTGACTGAAAGACATTGCCATTACCCGTCTTCTAGACACCTCTAGGAAGGCGTCAGTGAAGAAAGTGAGTTTTCTCCTACGATTCCAGGAGGTCCCCAGTGTCTTGTTTTGAGTTCATGCTACGTTTGCCCTAGCTCAGTGCCAAGTAAACGTGACCCATAGCCTCAGGTAAGCACGAGTGTTTCCTCTCAGCAATGTTTTGTGTGCAGCCATCTCCATGAGCCGTGACTCGAGAGAGGGCTTTAATTATACTACGGCTTTCCGTAGACCTAAGAGAGTCACGTAGGAATTCCCTTCTGATTGAGAGTGTGTGCACTGTAGTTCCCTTTTATTTTCCGAGAAACATAACACAGAACAGACTGTTGGGGTCAACTCTTTCTATGCAGAGGGAAGGGTAATGAACAGATGCTCGCTGGCAGAGCTTGATTTCTACAGCTCTAAGGCAGCCGCACGACGACGTTTTTTCCAGTATTCCATTCAACGTGGCTCTCCCTCTGCGGAGGCCCTCTGAACTGCACTGAAAGTATCCCTGAGCCTAAAGGGCATCCTGGCAACTCTTACCTGTCATCTCTCTATTGTGAAGCAAGGCACACGGTAGGTCCAGCCTGACAGAAAATGCTGAAAATCTGGTAAAATTATGAGGCATTTGGACGATCCAAAGTCACCTAGGCCGTACTAGTTCATGAAGCGTGTAATGCGATTCATGGCACGCAAAACAGCCCGCGTCCAACGAAGTGTGATCATAGAAAGGCCCAGTGGGGCTGAAAGTCTCCAGTGGTCAGTCAGAGATTGCTGGTTATTTTGCTGTGGTGTCAAGTTGGAAACGCGAGAATGTGGGAGAATCCGACATTCTCCTTTTGGAAAGCAGCTCCATTGCAGCTTCCAAGCCTGCTGAAACCCACACCACCGCGACACTGCTCACTCCACAGATGCCGCTGAAGAGCAGTTAGTTTTTACCTGAAGAAACCAGGAGCTTGCAATTCCTTCCTGGGAGTCACCACAGGAGCATACTGTAGCTAAAGTGCCAACTAAATGTGACCTCTAGTCTTGAGGTAAGGTGCACATTTTCCCATTACAAGAGAGAGGGGTGCACCAGTTGCCAGGAAGTCTTAGTCAATGGACGGCTTTAGCTTTAGTAGTGCTCACAGGGCTCAAGACTCTCACGTGGTCACTTCTTTCCAAGGAAGTACACTGTGTCCCCAAAGCCTTCTGAGCACAATCAAGGGATACACAGTTGTGGGAACATTCCTCACCATGCAGTTGGATGGGCCGGGAACTAATGTGTTCCCTATGGTTAGCGATCCACAGCTTTGAAACAGCCTCAGGAAGGCGGTTCGTGGCAGGCTTTCATTCCATGTTGGTCTGCCACTTGGAGGAAACGTAAGATGCCAAGAAAGAAACCACCGGGACTCCAATTCAGTTTGGGGACTCCTGTCGAGGTCTCTCTAAGTGATGCGAAAGTGGCCTTTAGGTCCAGACTGAAATAAAGTAGAGATTTACCCTGAGCATCGCTAGGCATTTGGAACATCCAAAGTCACCTAGGCCTACTGAGGGCATTTAGAGGATTATGCCGTTCACCACATGCAGAACACACTGCATCCAAAAGTTTCATCGCAGAAGGCCAAATTGCGTTCCGACGGTCTCCTTTGGATTGCCAGAGAAGATAGGTCTATGTGCTGGGTGATCCAGTTTGTCATGGAGAATCTCGGAAAAGGCAGGATTTCCCCCATTTGAAAGGGAGATAGTGGCGGCGTCAAGGCTGACTGAAAGACATTGCTGTTACCGTCTTCTAGTCACCTCTAGCAATGCCTCAGTGAAGGAAGTGAGTGTTCTCCTACTAATCCAGGTGTTCTCCAGTGCCTTGTTTGGAGTTCATGCTACGTTTGCCCTAGCTCAGTGCCAAGTAAACGTGACCCATAGCCTCAGGTAAGCACGAGTGTTTCCTCTCAGCAATGTTTTGTGTGCAGCCATCTCCATGAGCCGTGACTCGAGAGAGGGTTTGAACTCAACAACGGCTTTCCGTAGCCCTAAGAGAGTCACGTAGGAATTCCCTTCTGAGGGAGAGTGTGTGCCCTGTAGTTCCGTTTTATTTTCCGAGAAACATAACACAGAACAGACTGTGGGGTCAACTGTTTCTATGCAGAGGAAAGGGTAATGAACAGATTCTCGCTGGCAGAGCTTGATTTCTACAGCTCTAAGGCAGCCCCAGGACCACGTTTTTGCCAGTATTCCATTCAACGTGGCTCTGCCTCTGCGGAGGCCCTCTGAACTGCACTGAAAGAATCCCTGAGCCTAATGTGCATCCTGGCAACTCTTACCTGTCATCTCTCTATTGTGGAGCAAGGTACACGGTAGGTCCAGCCTGACAGAAAATGCTGAAAATCCGGTACAATTGTGAGGCATTTGGACGATCCAAAGTCACCTAGGCCGGACTAGTTCATGAAGCGTGTAATGCGATTCATGGCACGCAAAACAGCCCGCGTCCAACGAAGTGTGATCATAGAAAGGCCCAGTGGGGCTGAAAGTCTCCAGTGGTCAGTCAGAGATTGCTGGTTATTTTGCTGTGGTGTCAAGTTGGAAACGCGAGAATGTGGGAGAAGCCGACATTCTCCTTTTGGAAAGCAGCTCCATTGCAGCCTCCAAGCCTGCTGAAACCCACACCACCGCGACACTGCTCACTCCACAGATGCCGCTGAAGAGCAGTTAGTTTTTACCTGAAGAAACCAGGAGCTTGCAATTCCTTCCTGGGAGTCACCACAGGAGCATACTGTAGCTAAAGTGCCAACTAAATGTGACCTCTAGTCTTGAGGTAAGGTGCACATTTTCCCATTACAAGAGAGAGGGGTGCACCAGTTGCCAGGAAGTCTTAGTCAATGGACGGCTTTAGCTTTAGTAGTGCTCACAGGGCTCAAGACTCTCACGTGGTCACTTCTTTCCAAGGAAGTACACTGTGTCCCCAAAGCCTTCTGAGCACAATCAAGGGATACACAGTTGTGGGAACATTCCTCACCATGCAGTTGGAAGGGCCGGGACCTAATGTGTTCCCTATGGTTAGCGATCCACAGCTTTGAAACAGCCTCAGGAAGGCGGTTCGTGGCAGGCTTTCATTCCATGCGGGTCTGCCACTTGGAGGAAACGTAAGATGCCAAGAAAGAATCCACCGGGACTCCAATTCAGTTTGGGGTCTCCTGCTCGAGGTCTCTCTAAGTGATGCGAATGTGGCCTTTAGGTCCAGACTGAAATAAAGTAGAGATTTACCCTGAGCATCGCTAGGCATTTGGAACATCCAAAGTCACCTAGGCCTACTGAGGGCATTTAGAGGATTATGCCGTTCACCACATGCAGAACACACTGCATCCAAAGGTTTCATCGCAGAAGGCCAAACTGCGTTCCAACGGTCTCCTTTGGATTGCCAGAGAAGATAGGTCTATGTGCTGGGTGATCCAGTTTGTCATGGAGAATCTCGGAAAAGGCAGGATTTCCCCCATTGAAAGGTAGATAGTGGCGGCCTCAAGGCTGACTGAAAGACATTGCCATTACCCGTCTTCTAGACACCTCTAGGAAGGCGTCAGTGAAGAAAGTGAGTTTTCTCCTACGATTCCAGGAGGTCCCCAGTGTCTTGTTTTGAGTTCATGCTACGTTTGCCCTAGCTCAGTGCCAAGTAAACGTGACCCATAGCCTCAGGTAAGCACGAGTGTTTCCTCTCAGCAATGTTTTGTGTGCAGCCATCTCCATGAGCCGTGACTCGAGAGATGGCTTTAATTATACTACGGCTTTCCGTAGACCTAAGAGAGTCACGTAGGAATTCCCTTCTGATTGAGAGTGTGTGCACTGTAGTTCCCTTTTATTTTCCGAGAAACATAACACAGAACAGACTGTTGGGGTCAACTCTTTCTATGCAGAGGGAAGGGTAATGAACAGATGCTCGCTGGCAGAGCTTGATTTCTACAGCTCTAAGGCAGCCGCACGATGACGTTTTTTCCAGTATTCCATTCAACGTGGCTCTCCCTCTGCGGAGGCCCTCTGAACTGCACTGAAAGTATCCCTGAGCCTAAAGGGCATCCTGGCAACTCTTACCTGTCATCTCTCTATTGTGAAGCAAGGCACACGGTAGGTCCAGGCTGACAGAAAATGCTGAAAATCTGGTAAAATTATGAGGCATTTGGACGATCCAAAGTCACCTAGGCCGTACTAGTTCATGAAGCGTGTAATGCGATTCATGGCACGCAAAACAGCCCGCGTCCAACGAAGTGTGATCATAGAAAGGCCCAGTGGGGCTGAAAGTCTCCAGTGGTCAGTCAGAGATTGCTGGTTATTTTGCTGTGGTGTCAAGTTGGAAACGCGAGAATGTGGGAGAAGCCGACATTCTCCTTTTGGAAAGCAGCTCCATTGCAGCCTCCAAGCCTGCTGAAACCCACACCACCGCGACACTGCTCACTCCACAGATGCCGCTGAAGAGCAGTTAGTTTTTACCTGAAGAAACCAGGAGCTTGCAATTCCTTCCTGGGAGTCACCACAGGAGCATACTGTAGCTAAAGTGCCAACTAAATGTGACCTCTAGTCTTGAGGTAAGGTGCACATTTTCCCATTACAAGAGAGAGGGGTGCACCAGTTGCCAGGAAGTCTTAGTCAATGGACGGCTTTAGCTTTAGTAGTGCTCACAGGGCTCAAGACTCTCACGTGGTCACTTCTTTCCAAGGAAGTACACTGTGTCCCCAAAGCCTTCTGAGCACAATCAAGGGATACACAGTTGTGGGAACATTCCTCACCATGCAGTTGGATGGGCCGGGAACTAATGTGTTCCCTATGGTTAGCGATCCACAGCTTTGAAACAGCCTCAGGAAGGCGGTTCGTGGCAGGCTTTCATTCCATGTTGGTCTGCCACTTGGAGGAAACGTAAGATGCCTTGAAAGAAACCACCGGGACTCCAATTCAGTTTGGGGACTCCTGTCGAGGTCTCTCTAAGTGATGCGAAAGTGGCCTTTAGGTCCAGACTGAAATAAAGTAGAGATTTACCCTGAGCATCGCTAGGCATTTGGAACATCCAAAGTCACCTAGGCCTACTGAGGGCATTTAGAGGATTATGCCGTTCACCACATGCAGAACACACTGCATCCAAAAGTTTCATCGCAGAAGGCCAAATTGCGTTCCGACGGTCTCCTTTGGATTGCCAGAGAAGATAGGTCTATGTGCTGGGTGATCCAGTTTGTCATGGAGAATCTCGGAAAAGGCAGGATTTCCCCCATTTGAAAGGGAGATAGTGGCGGCGTCAAGGCTGACTGAAAGACATTGCTGTTACCGTCTTCTAGTCACCTCTAGCAATGCCTCAGTGAAGGAAGTGAGTGTTCTCCTACTAATCCAGGTGTTCTCCAGTGCCTTGTTTGGAGTTCATGCTACGTTTGCCCTAGCTCAGTGCCAAGTAAACGTGACCCATAGCCTCAGGTAAGCACGAGTGTTTCCTCTCAGCAATGTTTTGTGTGCAGCCATCTCCATGAGCCGTGACTCGAGAGAGGGTTTGAACTCAACAACGGCTTTCCGTAGCCCTAAGAGAGTCACGTAGGAATTCCCTTCTGAGGGAGAGTGTGTGCCCTGTAGTTCCGTTTTATTTTCCGAGAAACATAACACAGAACAGACTGTGGGGTCAACTGTTTCTATGCAGAGGAAAGGGTAATGAACAGATTCTCGCTGGCAGAGCTTGATTTCTACAGCTCTAAGGCAGCCCCAGGACCACGTTTTTGCCAGTATTCCATTCAACGTGGCTCTGCCTCTGCGGAGGCCCTCTGAACTGCACTGAAAGAATCCCTGAGCCTAATGTGCATCCTGGCAACTCTTACCTGTCATCTCTCTATTGTGGAGCAAGGTACACGGTAGGTCCAGCCTGACAGAAAATGCTGAAAATCCGGTACAATTGTGAGGCATTTGGACGATCCAAAGTCACCTAGGCCGGACTAGTTCATGAAGCGTGTAATGCGATTCATGGCACGCAAAACAGCCCGCGTCCAACGAAGTGTGATCATAGAAAGGCCCAGTGGGGCTGAAAGTCTCCAGTGGTCAGTCAGAGATTGCTGGTTATTTTGCTGTGGTGTCAAGTTGGAAACGCGAGAATGTGGGAGAAGCCCGACTTTCTCCCTTTGGAAAGCAGCTCCATTGCAGCTTCCAAGCCTGCTGAAACCCACACCACCGCGACACTGCTCACTCCACAGATGCCGCTGAAGAGCAGTTAGTTTTTACCTGAAGAAACCAGGAGCTTGCAATTCCTTCCTGGGAGCTCACCACAGGAGCATACTGTAGCTAAAGTGCTAACTAAATGTGACCTCTAGTCTTGAGGTAAGGTGCACATTTTCCCATTACAAGAGAGAGGGGTGCACCAGTTGCCAGGAAGTCTTAGTCAATGGACGGCTTTAGCTTTAGTAGGGCTCACAGTGCTCAAGACTCTCACGTGGTCAGTTCTTTCCAAGGAAGTATACTGTGTCCCCATAGCCTTCTGAGCACAATCAAGGGATACACAGTTGTGGGAACATTCCTCACCATGCAGTTGGATGGGCCGGGAACTAATGTGTTCCCTATGGTTAGCGATCCACAGCTTTGAAACAGCCTCAGGAAGGCGGTTCGTGGCAGGCTTTCATTCCATGCGGGTCTGCCACTTGGAGGAAACGTAAGATGCCAAGAAAGAAACCACCGGGACTCCAATTCAGTTTGGGGTCTCCTGCTCGAGGTCTCTCTAAGTGATGCGAATGTGGCCTTTAGGTCCAGACTGAAATAAAGTAGAGATTTACCCTGAGCATCGCTAGGCATTTGGAACATCCAAAGTCACCTAGGCCTACTGAGGGCATTTAGAGGATTATGCCGTTCACCACATGCAGAACACACTGCATCCAAAGGTTTCATCGCAGAAGGCCAAACTGCGTTCCAACGGTCTCCTTTGGATTGCCAGAGAAGATAGGTCTATGTGCTGGGTGATCCAGTTTGTCATGGAGAATCTCGGAAAAGGCAGGATTTCCCCCATTTGAAAGGTAGATAGTGGCGGCCTCAAGGCTGACTGAAAGACATTGCCATTACCCGTCTTCTAGACACCTCTAGGAAGGCGTCAGTGAAGAAAGTGAGTTTTCTCCTACGATTCCAGGAGGTCCCCAGTGTCTTGTTTTGAGTTCATGCTACGTTTGCCCTAGCTCAGTGCCAAGTAAACGTGACCCATAGCCTCAGGTAAGCACGAGTGTTTCCTCTCAGCAATGTTTTGTGTGCAGCCATCTCCATGAGCCGTGACTCGAGAGATGGCTTTAATTATACTACGGCTTTCCGTAGACCTAAGAGAGTCACGTAGGAATTCCCTTCTGATTGAGAGTGTGTGCACTGTAGTTCCCTTTTATTTTCCGAGAAACATAACACAGAACAGACTGTTGGGGTCAACTCTTTCTATGCAGAGGGAAGGGTAATGAACAGATGCTCGCTGGCAGAGCTTGATTTCTACAGCTCTAAGGCAGCCGCACGATGACGTTTTTTCCAGTATTCCATTCAACGTGGCTCTCCCTCTGCGGAGGCCCTCTGAACTGCACTGAAAGTATCCCTGAGCCTAAAGGGCATCCTGGCAACTCTTACCTGTCATCTCTCTATTGTGAAGCAAGGCACACGGTAGGTCCAGGCTGACAGAAAATGCTGAAAATCTGGTAAAATTATGAGGCATTTGGACGATCCAAAGTCACCTAGGCCGTACTAGTTCATGAAGCGTGTAATGCGATTCATGGCACGCAAAACAGCCCGCGTCCAACGAAGTGTGATCATAGAAAGGCCCAGTGGGGCTGAAAGTCTCCAGTGGTCAGTCAGAGATTGCTGGTTATTTTGCTGTGGTGTCAAGTTGGAAACGCGAGAATGTGGGAGAAGCCGACATTCTCCTTTTGGAAAGCAGCTCCATTGCAGCTTCCAAGCCTGCTGAAACCCACACCACCGCGACACTGCTCACTCCACAGATGCCGCTGAAGAGCAGTTAGTTTTTACCTGAAGAAACCAGGAGCTTGCAATTCCTTCCTGGGAGCTCACCACAGGAGCATACTGTAGCTAAAGTGCCAACTAAATGTGACCTCTAGTCTTGAGGTAAGGTGCACATTTTCCCATTACAAGAGAGAGGGGTGCACCAGTTGCCAGGAAGTCTTAGTCAATGGACGGCTTTAGCTTTAGTAGTGCTCACAGGGCTCAAGACTCTCACGTGGTCACTTCTTTCCAAGGAAGTACACTGTGTCCCCAAAGCCTTCTGAGCACAATCAAGGGATACACAGTTGTGGGAACATTCCTCACCATGCAGTTGGATGGGCCGGGAACTAATGTGTTCCCTATGGTTAGCGATCCACAGCTTTGAAACAGCCTCAGGAAGGCGGTTCGTGGCAGGCTTTCATTCCATGTTGGTCTGCCACTTGGAGGAAACGTAAGATGCCTTGAAAGAAACCACCGGGACTCCAATTCAGTTTGGGGACTCCTGTCGAGGTCTCTCTATGTGATGCGAAAGTGGCCTTTAGGTCCAGACTGAAATAAAGTAGAGATTTACCCTGAGCATCGCTAGGCATTTGGAACATCCAAAGTCACCTAGGCCTACTGAGGGCATTTAGAGGATTATGCCGTTCACCACATGCAGAACACACTGCATCCAAAAGTTTCATCGCAGAAGGCCAAATTGCGTTCCAACGGTCTCCTTTGGATTGCCAGAGAAGATAGGTCTATGTGCTGGGTGATCCAGTTTGTCATGGAGAATCTCGGAAAAGGCAGGATTTCCCCCATTTGAAAGGGAGATAGTGGCGGCGTCAAGGCTGACTGAAAGACATTGCTGTTACCGTCTTCTAGTCACCTCTAGCAATGCCTCAGTGAAGGAAGTGAGTGTTCTCCTACTAATCCAGGTGTTCTCCAGTGCCTTGTTTGGAGTTCATGCTACGTTTGCCCTAGCTCAGTGCCAAGTAAACGTGACCCATAGCCTCAGGTAAGCACGAGTGTTTCCTCTCAGCAATGTTTTGTGTGCAGCCATCTCCATGAGCCGTGACTCGAGAGAGGGTTTGAACTCAACAACGGCTTTCCGTAGCCCTAAGAGAGTCACGTAGGAATTCCCTTCTGAGGGAGAGTGTGTGCCCTGTAGTTCCGTTTTATTTTCCGAGAAACATAACACAGAACAGACTGTGGGGTCAACTGTTTCTATGCAGAGGAAAGGGTAATGAACAGATTCTCGCTGGCAGAGCTTGATTTCTACAGCTCTAAGGCAGCCCCAGGACCACGTTTTTGCCAGTATTCCATTCAACGTGGCTCTGCCTCTGCGGAGGCCCTCTGAACTGCACTGAAAGAATCCCTGAGCCTAATGTGCATCCTGGCAACTCTTACCTGTCATCTCTCTATTGTGGAGCAAGGTACACGGTAGGTCCAGCCTGACAGAAAATGCTGAAAATCCGGTACAATTGTGAGGCATTTGGACGATCCAAAGTCACCTAGGCCGGACTAGTTCATGAAGCGTGTAATGCGATTCATGGCACGCAAAACAGCCCGCGTCCAACGAAGTGTGATCATAGAAAGGCCCAGTGGGGCTGAAAGTCTCCAGTAGTCAGTCAGAGAGTGCTAGTAAATGGGCTGTGGCATCAAGTTGTAAACGGGAGAATATTGGAGAAACCCGTATTGACAGCAGCTTCATTGCAGCTTCCAAGCCTGCTGAAAACCACTCCACCAGGATACTATTCACTCCACAGGTGCCGCTGAAGAGCACATAGTTTTTTCCTAAAGAATCCAGGAGCTTGCGATTCCTTCCTGGGAGCTCACCGCAGGAGCATACTGTAGCTAAAGTGCCAACTAAATGTGACCTCTAGTCTTGAGGTAAGGTGCACATTTTCCCATTACAAGAGAGACGGGTGCACCAGTTGCCAGGAAGTCTTAGTCAATGGACGGCTTTAGCTTTAGTAGGGCTGACAGTGCTCAAGACTCTCACGTGGTCACTTCTTTCCAAAGAAGTACACTGTGTGCCCAAAGCCTTCTGAGCACAATCAAGGGATACACAGCTCTGGGAACATCCCTCACTATGCAGTTGGACTTGCCAGTAATGAAGTAATGTGTTCACTATGGGTGTCATTCCACCGGTTTGAAGCAGCTTGAGGAACGCGGTTTTTGGCAGGTTTTTGTTCCATGTTCCTTTGTCCTGGAGGATCGCATGTGCCGCGGAGCGGCTTGAGCCATTAGTCATGGCCGCTGAACCTGCGTTTCTGGAACCCGTGCTCCTACACAGTAGAGGCCACAGCAGGGAGAGACACGTGTTTTGCAAAAAAAAAAAAGTATCTTTTGGTATTCACGTTTGGAAGGTGGGTTGTGATTTGCATTCTTCTTCGGCAATGTTCCCCGTATATTTTTGCAGGGTAGGTGTCCTTTACAGTGCCACGGAAGGTTTGACTATGAAGTTGCACTAAGCACCGGTTCTTAAGATGCTGTTACAAGAAACGGCCACAGGGCGGCAGGAGTCTTTTGAAGCAGAGACCGCCTCAGCGGACTCTGCTTGAAAATGAAATCTAATCATTCGAGGAAATCCTTTGTGGGTTTTCATATTAGAGAGAGTGTACCGAAATAAATACCCAAAGCACTGTGTCCCATTACATCTTCCGCTTCTCCTCCAGCAAGTTGACAGATCACGATTCCAGCAAAATCACTGAGATGAGAGTATTGTCATCGATAAGTGGGGCCACACTGATAGAGGAGGCCGGACGTGCAAAACCCAGCACCAAGAGACCTGGACACCAGCTTGCTGGACAGTGCTCATTCCGCCACAGGCTCCATCATTGTTTGGGTTCATGGGCTTGCGTAGCCATAAGAAAACACTCCTGAATGAGGATATAGTGATGCTGTACAGAGTGCACGAGGCAGTACATGGGCAAGCAGAACTTTTTTGTAGGGGAATTTTCCACAGCTGGCTCAGATCCTGCAACATCCAGCTTTGCGACCAAATCCTAAGGAGGCACCACTGAGAGACTCCAAGACAGACTATCGAGGCCTTAGGGAATACAGAATGTATTCCTTTATTTTAAATTGAATATATATATTTGGGTGAAACTTACTTAATTTACACTGCTGTGCTGCCTTTGTTGTAGAGCCACTTGAATCCATTATGCTGGTATATATATCTATGCTCTTTTCAAATCTGTTTCCACTTACCTTACTGAAGAGTGTTTGGAAGAGTTGCCGGACTTCAACTTAAGTCGTGGCTCGTATTCACTTTTAGATGTATATTAGTGTGCCTCAGTTAATCCCAACTCCCTTGGTTAGGCCTCCACCCAAACTTCTCCCATTGGTAGGCATCCTGTGGTGGCTACGTCTGTGACTAGCTTTCTGTTTTGTAATGCATAGTTAGCTTAAATAAGTTTCAAACCTCACCCATAAGTTATATCCTATGGTATGTGTCTTTCTCTGTCTAACTCACCATTTGAATGTGACCAAAGAAAGGTCTTTCCATGTTGTTGTAGTGGGCATTTTTTCAGTCTTGTTTATGGTTGTGTAAAGGTCCACTGTACAGATGTACCACATCTCCTTTCTTCATTCGTCTCTTGCTGGGCAGTGTGGTTGATGCCCTATCTGGGCGATCATACATAGCCATGTAAGGAAAGAATGGGTACAAGTGTGCTATATAAGGATGATGTTCTGTGTATATTCTTCCATGCAATATAGAGCCTGATGATAGGTTAGTACTCGGTGTATATATTGCGGGAAACTGCATAGTGTTTTCCATAATGCCAGGTTCTAATGTGCACTGCTACGAACGGTTTAGGGGTATTCTCAATTCTCTAAGCCCTCTCTCGCATGTATTGCGGGTAGACACCTTGACCTTGCCCATTCTGACTGCTGTGGGGTGATAAGTTGCTGTAGGTTGGATTACCCTTTCTCAAATTCTCAGCCATGTTGATCACTTCTACTTGTGTGTGAGTTATTTTATAAGAACACCTGGAATTTAGTGTTCCTCTCAAAATTGGCTCATACAAAGAGGGCCGTGATGTTAATCCTTTTTCAGTGACCTGCCCCAGGAGAGTTCTGGAAGGAAGGTGTCCTTCAGAAGGCCGTAGGATTTTTGAGTTTGAAGTTCCAATGAGCACCAGTTTTTAAGTGGCTGTTCCAAGATGCGGCCACATGGCAGCAGGTGTTTTCTCAAGCAGAGGCCGCTTATATGAGAAGGCAGGCATTCGGGAGAATGGTGTCCTCCATTTGAAACTAGTGTGGAAGGGGCCACCACTAATACCCAAGGGATTGTGTCACATTCCACATTCCGACTTCTCTTCCAGCCACTCGACAGATCCCTATGTCGGGAAATTCACTGAGATGACAGTGTTGTAGTCAGGAATTGGGGTGAATCTGAGGTAGGAGGCTGAACGTTGAAACTCCAGCACCAAGAGACCTGGATAAACGGGGGACATCCCAGCGCCATTCAAGCCACAGTGTCCATCATTCTTTGGGTGCACTGGCCTTCAGAAGCTACCGCACAGCACTCCTGGATGTGGAGATAGTGGAACCTTTCAGAGTGGATGAGGCATTACAGGTGCAAGCTGTAAACTTTTTCAGGGAAATCCTCCCCAGCAGCCTCAGTCCCTGCATGGGGCAGCTTTGGGACCCAAGTCTTTGCAGGGTCCAGGTCTAGGACACCTGGCCAGGACACCAAAAGCTTATGGAACATAGGATGTATTCCTTTGAATTAAATTCAATTATTATCTGATAGTTATCCAGGAATCCACATGGTGAGGAACACTGGTATCCCATAAATGAAATTAGATCGGAATGTGCCATCACAAACACCCGAAAGTGTGTGTCTCACTGTTTGTTCGCGCTTACACTCCAATAATCGACAGTTCCTCATCCTTGCAAAATCCCCGAGACCAGACGGTTGAGGTAGGTTACTGGGACGACTCTGAGGAAGAATGCTGGAGGTGAGAACCCCAGCACCACAACATCTGAACACTGGGTGCTTTCACAACAAACTTTCATCCACAGGATACATCATTCTTTGAGTTCACGGTGCTTGGTTAACTGTAGGATGATGCTCCTAGATATGCAGGTCGTGGTGCCATGAAAGTCGCACAAGGCATTACAGATGCTCGTGGGACCCCTTTGTTGGCAAATCCTCCCAAGCTGCCTCAGTCGCATCCAGTCCAGCATTGGGACCCTGGACTGCTCACCCTGCAATGATGTGACTCCAGGCCAGGTCCCAGAGACCTGAAGCTAATAGGGGCGCATTCTTTTGTTTAAGGACCAACTGGATTTTTATTTGAGAGTGCAATGTACTTAAGTACTGTTTTGGGTTTTTGTAGGTCTCCAGAGGATGGATTGCCCTCTATAGGTACATATATCTATGTCCTTTTGAATTGTGTTCCCATGAAGTTTACTCCACAGTGTTTGGAACAGGTGCCTGAACGACATAGCTTCTGGCTTGTATCGGTTTGCTATACATTAGTTTGCATGTGTTAACACCAACCTCCTAGTTTATGCCTTCCCCAACCTTCTCCATGTGGTACAAATTCGTTTCTATGTCCGTGACTCGGTGTGTGTTTTGTACAGTAGAGTTTATTTTATCAAGTTTTAAAGCCCACCGATAAGCGATATCCTATGATATGTGCCTTTCTCGATCTAATGTTCTATCCTGAATGTGATCCAATCTAGGTCATTCCATGTTGCTGTAGCTGGCATTTTTTTTTCATTTCTTTTACATGGCTGTTTAATGCTCCACTGTGTCCATGTACCGCACCTTCTTTTCTCAATCTCTGTTGATGGGCCATCTGGTAGGTGCCATATCTGGGCTACAGCACATATATTTGCTAGGACACTAGGGGTGACATTGTGATATTCCACAATGGTGTTCTATGCATAATTGTCTAAGAGTGCCACTGGGTAATCATGCGGTAATTCTTAGTGTATATATTTAGAGAACCTCCATAGTGTTTTCCACAATGCCTCTTTCCAATGTGCAGTCTTAAGAACGGCTTAGGGGGTGTTCTCATTTCTCCAAGCCCTCTTCTGCATGTATTGCCTGTAGGCATTTTGACCACAGGCATTCTGACACTTGTGGGGTGATACATCAGTGTAGGATGCATTTCTCTTCCTCAAATACCTGGTGATGTAGATCACGTTACCTAGTGTGTCAGTTATTTTTTAAGATCACTGGGAATAAAAGATACATGATGGGGTCTTGCCTGGTGGCACCATAGTTGAGAGTCCACCTGCCAATGCGGGGGATGCACGTTCATGCCTGGGTCCGCGAGGATCGAATGTTCCGCACAGCGGCATGGGCCATGAGCCATGGCCGCTGTAGCTTCGCATCCGGTGCCCGTGCTCCTCAGCAGGAGAGACCACAGCAGTGAGAGACATGCGTACCGCAAAAAAGAAAAGTACCTGTTGAAATTGACCTGTTGAAAGTGGGCGTTGATTTGAATCCTTCTTCAGTAACATTCCAAGGACATTTCTGCAGGGCAGGTGTCCTTTACAACGCCACTGACTGTCTCATTATGAAGTTGCACTAAGAACCGGTTTTTTAGTTGCTGTTATAAGAAGCGGCCACAGGGCGGTAGGAATTTTTTAAATCATACTCTGCTGATGCGGGAATCCAGTCTTTTGGGGAAATCGTGTGTTGGAATTCAAGTTAGAGAGAAGGTACCAAAAGAAATACCCAAGGGATTGTGTCCCATTACATCTTCCCGCTTCCCCTCCAGCCACTCGAGAGATCGCCATCCCAGCCAACTCGCCGAGAGGAGAGTACTGGCGTCGGGAAGTGGGGTGACACTGATACAGGAGGCTGGACGTGGGAACCCCAGTGCCAAGAGACCTGGACACTGGCTTTCTTGACAGCGCTCTTTCTGCCACAGGTTCCAACATTGTTTGGGTTCCTTGCCCTTGGCTAGCCATACAAAAACGCTCCTGGATGTGGATTTAGTGATGCTGTTCAGAGTGGATGAGGCACTACATGTACAAAGTGAACCCCTCTGTTGGGAAACTTTCCCCAGCTGCCTTATTTCCAACACATTCTAGAATTGGGCCCCAAGACTACTGAGGCGCCAGGGATGAGACTCCAGGACATATCATCATGGCCTTAGAGAATACAGGATGTATTCCTTTATTTTAAATTGAATATTTATTTTATAATGGAACATACTTAATTTACACTGCTGTGCTGCATTGGCTGTAGAGCCACTTGAATCCATTATGCTGGTATATATATCTAGGCTCTTTTCAAATCTGTTTCCACTTACCTTACTGAAGAGTGTTTGGAAGAGTTGCCGGACTTCAACTTAAGTCGTGGCTCGTATTCACTTTTAGATGTATATTAGTGTGCCTCAGTTAATCCCAACTCCCTTGGTTAGGCCTCCACCCAAACTTCTCCCATTGGTAGGCATCCTGTGGTGGCTACGTCTGTGACTAGCTTTCTGTTTTGTAATGCATAGTTAGCTTAAATAAGTTTCAAACCTCACCCATAAGTTATATCCTATGGTATGTGTCTTTCTCTGTCTAACTCACCATTTGAATGTGACCAAAGAAAGGTCTTTCCATGTTGTTGTAGTGGGCATTTTTTCAGTCTTGTTTATGGTTGTGTAAAGGTCCACTGTACAGATGTACCACATCTCCTTTCTTCATTCGTCTCTTGCTGGGCAGTGTGGTTGATGCCCTATCTGGGCGATCATACATAGCCATGTAAGGAAAGAATGGGTACAAGTGTGCTATATAAGGATGATGTTCTGTGTATATTCTTCCATGCAATATAGAGCCTGATGATAGGTTAGTACTCGGTGTATATATTGCGGGAAACTGCATAGTGTTTTCCATAATGCCAGGTTCTAATGTGCACTGCTACGAACGGTTTAGGGGTATTCTCAATTCTCTAAGCCCTCTCTCGCATGTATTGCGGGTAGACACCTTGACCTTGCCCATTCTGACTGCTGTGGGGTGATAAGTTGCTGTAGGTTGGATTACCCTTTCTCAAATTCTCAGCCATGTTGATCACTTCTACTTGTGTGTGAGTTATTTTATAAGAACACCTGGAATTTAGTGTTCCTCTCAAAATTGGCTCATACAAAGAGGGCCGTGATGTTAATCCTTTTTCAGTGACCTGCCCCAGGAGAGTTCTGGAAGGAAGGTGTCCTTCAGAAGGCCGTAGGATTTTTGAGTTTGAAGTTCCAATGAGCACCAGTTTTTAAGTGGCTGTTCCAAGATGCGGCCACATGGCAGCAGGTGTTTTCTCAAGCAGAGGCCGCTTATATGAGAAGGCAGGCATTCGGGAGAATGGTGTCCTCCATTTGAAACTAGTGTGGAAGGGGCCACCACTAATACCCAAGGGATTGTGTCACATTCCACATTCCGACTTCTCTTCCAGCCACTCGACAGATCCCTATGTCGGGAAATTCACTGAGATGACAGTGTTGTAGTCAGGAATTGGGGTGAATCTGAGGTAGGAGGCTGAACGTTGAAACTCCAGCACCAAGAGACCTGGATAAACGGGGGACATCCCAGCGCCATTCAAGCCACAGTGTCCATCATTCTTTGGGTGCACTGGCCTTCAGAAGCTACCGCACAGCACTCCTGGATGTGGAGATAGTGGAACCTTTCAGAGTGGATGAGGCATTACAGGTGCAAGCTGTAAACTTTTTCAGGGAAATCCTCCCCAGCAGCCTCAGTCCCTGCATGGGGCAGCTTTGGGACCCAAGTCTTTGCAGGGTCCAGGTCTAGGACACCTGGCCAGGACACCAAAAGCTTATGGAACATAGGATGTATTCCTTTGAATTAAATTCAATTATTATCTGATAGTTATCCAGGAATCCACATGGTGAGGAACACTGGTATCCCATAAATGAAATTAGATCGGAATGTGCCATCACAAACACCCGAAAGTGTGTGTCTCACTGTTTGTTCGCGCTTACACTCCAATAATCGACAGTTCCTCATCCTTGCAAAATCCCCGAGACCAGACGGTTGAGGTAGGTTACTGGGACGACTCTGAGGAAGAATGCTGGAGGTGAGAACCCCAGCACCACAACATCTGAACACTGGGTGCTTTCACAACAAACTTTCATCCACAGGATACATCATTCTTTGAGTTCACGGTGCTTGGTTAACTGTAGGATGATGCTCCTAGATATGCAGGTCGTGGTGCCATGAAAGTCGCACAAGGCATTACAGATGCTCGTGGGACCCCTTTGTTGGCAAATCCTCCCAAGCTGCCTCAGTCGCATCCAGTCCAGCATTGGGACCCTGGACTGCTCACCCTGCAATGATGTGACTCCAGGCCAGGTCCCAGAGACCTGAAGCTAATAGGGGCGCATTCTTTTGTTTAAGGACCAACTGGATTTTTATTTGAGAGTGCAATGTACTTAAGTACTGTTTTGGGTTTTTGTAGGTCTCCAGAGGATGGATTGCCCTCTATAGGTACATATATCTATGTCCTTTTGAATTGTGTTCCCATGAAGTTTACTCCACAGTGTTTGGAACAGGTGCCTGAACGACATAGCTTCTGGCTTGTATCGGTTTGCTATACATTAGTTTGCATGTGTTAACACCAACCTCCTAGTTTATGCCTTCCCCAACCTTCTCCATGTGGTACAAATTCGTTTCTATGTCCGTGACTCGGTGTGTGTTTTGTACAGTAGAGTTTATTTTATCAAGTTTTAAAGCCCACCGATAAGCGATATCCTATGATATGTGCCTTTCTCGATCTAATGTTCTATCCTGAATGTGATCCAATCTAGGTCATTCCATGTTGCTGTAGCTGGCATTTTTTTTTCATTTCTTTTACATGGCTGTTTAATGCTCCACTGTGTCCATGTACCGCACCTTCTTTTCTCAATCTCTGTTGATGGGCCATCTGGTAGGTGCCATATCTGGGCTACAGCACATATATTTGCTAGGACACTAGGGGTGACATTGTGATATTCCACAATGGTGTTCTATGCATAATTGTCTAAGAGTGCCACTGGGTAATCATGCGGTAATTCTTAGTGTATATATTTAGAGAACCTCCATAGTGTTTTCCACAATGCCTCTTTCCAATGTGCAGTCTTAAGAACGGCTTAGGGGGTGTTCTCATTTCTCCAAGCCCTCTTCTGCATGTATTGCCTGTAGGCATTTTGACCACAGGCATTCTGACACTTGTGGGGTGATACATCAGTGTAGGATGCATTTCTCTTCCTCAAATACCTGGTGATGTAGATCACATTACCTAGTGTGTCAGTTATTTTTTAAGATCACTGGGAATAAAAGATACATGATGGGGTCTTGCCTGGTGGCACCATAGTTGAGAGTCCACCTGCCAATGCGGGGGATGCACGTTCATGCCTGGGTCCGCGAGGATCGAATGTTCCGCACAGCGGCATGGGCCATGAGCCATGGCCGCTGTAGCTTCGCATCCGGTGCCCGTGCTCCTCAGCAGGAGAGACCACAGCAGTGAGAGACATGCGTACCGCAAAAAAGAAAAGTACCTGTTGAAATTGACCTGTTGAAAGTGGGCGTTGATTTGAATCCTTCTTCAGTAACATTCCAAGGACATTTCTGCAGGGCAGGTGTCCTTTACAACGCCACTGACTGTCTCATTATGAAGTTGCACTAAGAACCGGTTTTTTAGTTGCTGTTATAAGAAGCGGCCACAGGGCGGTAGGAATTTTTTAAATCATACTCTGCTGATGCGGGAATCCAGTCTTTTGGGGAAATCGTGTGTTGGAATTCAAGTTAGAGAGAAGGTACCAAAAGAAATACCCAAGGGATTGTGTCCCATTACATCTTCCCGCTTCCCCTCCAGCCACTCGAGAGATCGCCATCCCAGCCAACTCGCCGAGAGGAGAGTACTGGCGTCGGGAAGTGGGGTGACACTGATACAGGAGGCTGGACGTGGGAACCCCAGTGCCAAGAGACCTGGACACTGGCTTTCTTGACAGCGCTCTTTCTGCCACAGGTTCCAACATTGTTTGGGTTCCTTGCCCTTGGCTAGCCATACAAAAACGCTCCTGGATGTGGATTTAGTGATGCTGTTCAGAGTGGATGAGGCACTACATGTACAAAGTGAACCCCTCTGTTGGGAAACTTTCCCCAGCTGCCTTATTTCCAACACATTCTAGAATTGGGCCCCAAGACTACTGAGGCGCCAGGGATGAGACTCCAGGACATATCATCATGGCCTTAGAGAATACAGGATGTATTCCTTTATTTTAAATTGAATATTTATTTTATAATGGAACATACTTAATTTACACTGCTGTGCTGCATTGGCTGTAGAGCCACTTGAATCCATTATGCTGGTATATATATCTAGGCTCTTTTCAAATCTGTTTCCACTTACCTTACTGAAGAGTGTTTGGAAGAGTTGCCGGACTTCAACTTAAGTCGTGGCTCGTATTCACTTTTAGATGTATATTAGTGTGCCTCAGTTAATCCCAACTCCCTTGGTTAGGCCTCCACCCAAACTTCTCCCATTGGTAGGCATCCTGTGGTGGCTACGTCTGTGACTAGCTTTCTGTTTTGTAATGCATAGTTAGCTTAAATAAGTTTCAAACCTCACCCATAAGTTATATCCTATGGTATGTGTCTTTCTCTGTCTAACTCACCATTTGAATGTGACCAAAGAAAGGTCTTTCCATGTTGTTGTAGTGGGCATTTTTTCAGTCTTGTTTATGGTTGTGTAAAGGTCCACTGTACAGATGTACCACATCTCCTTTCTTCATTCGTCTCTTGCTGGGCAGTGTGGTTGATGCCCTATCTGGGCGATCATACATAGCCATGTAAGGAAAGAATGGGTACAAGTGTGCTATATAAGGATGATGTTCTGTGTATATTCTTCCATGCAATATAGAGCCTGATGATAGGTTAGTACTCGGTGTATATATTGCGGGAAACTGCATAGTGTTTTCCATAATGCCAGGTTCTAATGTGCACTGCTACGAACGGTTTAGGGGTATTCTCAATTCTCTAAGCCCTCTCTCGCATGTATTGCGGGTAGACACCTTGACCTTGCCCATTCTGACTGCTGTGGGGTGATAAGTTGCTGTAGGTTGGATTACCCTTTCTCAAATTCTCAGCCATGTTGATCACTTCTACTTGTGTGTGAGTTATTTTATAAGAACACCTGGAATTTAGTGTTCCTCTCAAAATTGGCTCATACAAAGAGGGCCGTGATGTTAATCCTTTTTCAGTGACCTGCCCCAGGAGAGTTCTGGAAGGAAGGTGTCCTTCAGAAGGCCGTAGGATTTTTGAGTTTGAAGTTCCAATGAGCACCAGTTTTTAAGTGGCTGTTCCAAGATGCGGCCACATGGCAGCAGGTGTTTTCTCAAGCAGAGGCCGCTTATATGAGAAGGCAGGCATTCGGGAGAATGGTGTCCTCCATTTGAAACTAGTGTGGAAGGGGCCACCACTAATACCCAAGGGATTGTGTCACATTCCACATTCCGACTTCTCTTCCAGCCACTCGACAGATCCCTATGTCGGGAAATTCACTGAGATGACAGTGTTGTAGTCAGGAATTGGGGTGAATCTGAGGTAGGAGGCTGAACGTTGAAACTCCAGCACCAAGAGACCTGGATAAACGGGGGACATCCCAGCGCCATTCAAGCCACAGTGTCCATCATTCTTTGGGTGCACTGGCCTTCAGAAGCTACCGCACAGCACTCCTGGATGTGGAGATAGTGGAACCTTTCAGAGTGGATGAGGCATTACAGGTGCAAGCTGTAAACTTTTTCAGGGAAATCCTCCCCAGCAGCCTCAGTCCCTGCATGGGGCAGCTTTGGGACCCAAGTCTTTGCAGGGTCCAGGTCTAGGACACCTGGCCAGGACACCAAAAGCTTATGGAACATAGGATGTATTCCTTTGAATTAAATTCAATTATTATCTGATAGTTATCCAGGAATCCACATGGTGAGGAACACTGGTATCCCATAAATGAAATTAGATCGGAATGTGCCATCACAAACACCCGAAAGTGTGTGTCTCACTGTTTGTTCGCGCTTACACTCCAATAATCGACAGTTCCTCATCCTTGCAAAATCCCCGAGACCAGACGGTTGAGGTAGGTTACTGGGACGACTCTGAGGAAGAATGCTGGAGGTGAGAACCCCAGCACCACAACATCTGAACACTGGGTGCTTTCACAACAAACTTTCATCCACAGGATACATCATTCTTTGAGTTCACGGTGCTTGGTTAACTGTAGGATGATGCTCCTAGATATGCAGGTCGTGGTGCCATGAAAGTCGCACAAGGCATTACAGATGCTCGTGGGACCCCTTTGTTGGCAAATCCTCCCAAGCTGCCTCAGTCGCATCCAGTCCAGCATTGGGACCCTGGACTGCTCACCCTGCAATGATGTGACTCCAGGCCAGGTCCCAGAGACCTGAAGCTAATAGGGGCGCATTCTTTTGTTTAAGGACCAACTGGATTTTTATTTGAGAGTGCAATGTACTTAAGTACTGTTTTGGGTTTTTGTAGGTCTCCAGAGGATGGATTGCCCTCTATAGGTACATATATCTATGTCCTTTTGAATTGTGTTCCCATGAAGTTTACTCCACAGTGTTTGGAACAGGTGCCTGAACGACATAGCTTCTGGCTTGTATCGGTTTGCTATACATTAGTTTGCATGTGTTAACACCAACCTCCTAGTTTATGCCTTCCCCAACCTTCTCCATGTGGTACAAATTCGTTTCTATGTCCGTGACTCGGTGTGTGTTTTGTACAGTAGAGTTTATTTTATCAAGTTTTAAAGCCCACCGATAAGCGATATCCTATGATATGTGCCTTTCTCGATCTAATGTTCTATCCTGAATGTGATCCAATCTAGGTCATTCCATGTTGCTGTAGCTGGCATTTTTTTTTCATTTCTTTTACATGGCTGTTTAATGCTCCACTGTGTCCATGTACCGCACCTTCTTTTCTCAATCTCTGTTGATGGGCCATCTGGTAGGTGCCATATCTGGGCTACAGCACATATATTTGCTAGGACACTAGGGGTGACATTGTGATATTCCACAATGGTGTTCTATGCATAATTGTCTAAGAGTGCCACTGGGTAATCATGCGGTAATTCTTAGTGTATATATTTAGAGAACCTCCATAGTGTTTTCCACAATGCCTCTTTCCAATGTGCAGTCTTAAGAACGGCTTAGGGGGTGTTCTCATTTCTCCAAGCCCTCTTCTGCATGTATTGCCTGTAGGCATTTTGACCACAGGCATTCTGACACTTGTGGGGTGATACATCAGTGTAGGATGCATTTCTCTTCCTCAAATACCTGGTGATGTAGATCACGTTACCTAGTGTGTCAGTTATTTTTTAAGATCACTGGGAATAAAAGATACATGATGGGGTCTTGCCTGGTGGCACCATAGTTGAGAGTCCACCTGCCAATGCGGGGGATGCACGTTCATGCCTGGGTCCGCGAGGATCGAATGTTCCGCACAGCGGCATGGGCCATGAGCCATGGCCGCTGTAGCTTCGCATCCGGTGCCCGTGCTCCTCAGCAGGAGAGACCACAGCAGTGAGAGACATGCGTACCGCAAAAAAGAAAAGTACCTGTTGAAATTGACCTGTTGAAAGTGGGCGTTGATTTGAATCCTTCTTCAGTAACATTCCAAGGACATTTCTGCAGGGCAGGTGTCCTTTACAACGCCACTGACTGTCTCATTATGAAGTTGCACTAAGAACCGGTTTTTTAGTTGCTGTTATAAGAAGCGGCCACAGGGCGGTAGGAATTTTTTAAATCATACTCTGCTGATGCGGGAATCCAGTCTTTTGGGGAAATCGTGTGTTGGAATTCAAGTTAGAGAGAAGGTACCAAAAGAAATACCCAAGGGATTGTGTCCCATTACATCTTCCCGCTTCCCCTCCAGCCACTCGAGAGATCGCCATCCCAGCCAACTCGCCGAGAGGAGAGTACTGGCGTCGGGAAGTGGGGTGACACTGATACAGGAGGCTGGACGTGGGAACCCCAGTGCCAAGAGACCTGGACACTGGCTTTCTTGACAGCGCTCTTTCTGCCACAGGTTCCAACATTGTTTGGGTTCCTTGCCCTTGGCTAGCCATACAAAAACGCTCCTGGATGTGGATTTAGTGATGCTGTTCAGAGTGGATGAGGCACTACATGTACAAAGTGAACCCCTCTGTTGGGAAACTTTCCCCAGCTGCCTTATTTCCAACACATTCTAGAATTGGGCCCCAAGACTACTGAGGCGCCAGGGATGAGACTCCAGGACATATCATCATGGCCTTAGAGAATACAGGATGTATTCCTTTATTTTAAATTGAATATTTATTTTATAATGGAACATACTTAATTTACACTGCTGTGCTGCATTGGCTGTAGAGCCACTTGAATCCATTATGCTGGTATATATATCTATGCTCTTTTCAAATCTGTTTCCACTTACCTTACTGAAGAGTGTTTGGAAGAGTTGCCGGACTTCAACTTAAGTCGTGGCTCGTATTCACTTTTAGATGTATATTAGTGTGCCTCAGTTAATCCCAACTCCCTTGGTTAGGCCTCCACCCAAACTTCTCCCATTGGTAGGCATCCTGTGGTGGCTACGTCTGTGACTAGCTTTCTGTTTTGTAATGCATAGTTAGCTTAAATAAGTTTCAAACCTCACCCATAAGTTATATCCTATGGTATGTGTCTTTCTCTGTCTAACTCACCATTTGAATGTGACCAAAGAAAGGTCTTTCCATGTTGTTGTAGTGGGCATTTTTTCAGTCTTGTTTATGGTTGTGTAAAGGTCCACTGTACAGATGTACCACATCTCCTTTCTTCATTCGTCTCTTGCTGGGCAGTGTGGTTGATGCCCTATCTGGGCGATCATACATAGCCATGTAAGGAAAGAATGGGTACAAGTGTGCTATATAAGGATGATGTTCTGTGTATATTCTTCCATGCAATATAGAGCCTGATGATAGGTTAGTACTCGGTGTATATATTGCGGGAAACTGCATAGTGTTTTCCATAATGCCAGGTTCTAATGTGCACTGCTACGAACGGTTTAGGGGTATTCTCAATTCTCTAAGCCCTCTCTCGCATGTATTGCGGGTAGACACCTTGACCTTGCCCATTCTGACTGCTGTGGGGTGATAAGTTGCTGTAGGTTGGATTACCCTTTCTCAAATTCTCAGCCATGTTGATCACTTCTACTTGTGTGTGAGTTATTTTATAAGAACACCTGGAATTTAGTGTTCCTCTCAAAATTGGCTCATACAAAGAGGGCCGTGATGTTAATCCTTTTTCAGTGACCTGCCCCAGGAGAGTTCTGGAAGGAAGGTGTCCTTCAGAAGGCCGTAGGATTTTTGAGTTTGAAGTTCCAATGAGCACCAGTTTTTAAGTGGCTGTTCCAAGATGCGGCCACATGGCAGCAGGTGTTTTCTCAAGCAGAGGCCGCTTATATGAGAAGGCAGGCATTCGGGAGAATGGTGTCCTCCATTTGAAACTAGTGTGGAAGGGGCCACCACTAATACCCAAGGGATTGTGTCACATTCCACATTCCGACTTCTCTTCCAGCCACTCGACAGATCCCTATGTCGGGAAATTCACTGAGATGACAGTGTTGTAGTCAGGAATTGGGGTGAATCTGAGGTAGGAGGCTGAACGTTGAAACTCCAGCACCAAGAGACCTGGATAAACGGGGGACATCCCAGCGCCATTCAAGCCACAGTGTCCATCATTCTTTGGGTGCACTGGCCTTCAGAAGCTACCGCACAGCACTCCTGGATGTGGAGATAGTGGAACCTTTCAGAGTGGATGAGGCATTACAGGTGCAAGCTGTAAACTTTTTCAGGGAAATCCTCCCCAGCAGCCTCAGTCCCTGCATGGGGCAGCTTTGGGACCCAAGTCTTTGCAGGGTCCAGGTCTAGGACACCTGGCCAGGACACCAAAAGCTTATGGAACATAGGATGTATTCCTTTGAATTAAATTCAATTATTATCTGATAGTTATCCAGGAATCCACATGGTGAGGAACACTGGTATCCCATAAATGAAATTAGATCGGAATGTGCCATCACAAACACCCGAAAGTGTGTGTCTCACTGTTTGTTCGCGCTTACACTCCAATAATCGACAGTTCCTCATCCTTGCAAAATCCCCGAGACCAGACGGTTGAGGTAGGTTACTGGGACGACTCTGAGGAAGAATGCTGGAGGTGAGAACCCCAGCACCACAACATCTGAACACTGGGTGCTTTCACAACAAACTTTCATCCACAGGATACATCATTCTTTGAGTTCACGGTGCTTGGTTAACTGTAGGATGATGCTCCTAGATATGCAGGTCGTGGTGCCATGAAAGTCGCACAAGGCATTACAGATGCTCGTGGGACCCCTTTGTTGGCAAATCCTCCCAAGCTGCCTCAGTCGCATCCAGTCCAGCATTGGGACCCTGGACTGCTCACCCTGCAATGATGTGACTCCAGGCCAGGTCCCAGAGACCTGAAGCTAATAGGGGCGCATTCTTTTGTTTAAGGACCAACTGGATTTTTATTTGAGAGTGCAATGTACTTAAGTACTGTTTTGGGTTTTTGTAGGTCTCCAGAGGATGGATTGCCCTCTATAGGTACATATATCTATGTCCTTTTGAATTGTGTTCCCATGAAGTTTACTCCACAGTGTTTGGAACAGGTGCCTGAACGACATAGCTTCTGGCTTGTATCGGTTTGCTATACATTAGTTTGCATGTGTTAACACCAACCTCCTAGTTTATGCCTTCCCCAACCTTCTCCATGTGGTACAAATTCGTTTCTATGTCCGTGACTCGGTGTGTGTTTTGTACAGTAGAGTTTATTTTATCAAGTTTTAAAGCCCACCGATAAGCGATATCCTATGATATGTGCCTTTCTCGATCTAATGTTCTATCCTGAATGTGATCCAATCTAGGTCATTCCATGTTGCTGTAGCTGGCATTTTTTTTTCATTTCTTTTACATGGCTGTTTAATGCTCCACTGTGTCCATGTACCGCACCTTCTTTTCTCAATCTCTGTTGATGGGCCATCTGGTAGGTGCCATATCTGGGCTACAGCACATATATTTGCTAGGACACTAGGGGTGACATTGTGATATTCCACAATGGTGTTCTATGCATAATTGTCTAAGAGTGCCACTGGGTAATCATGCGGTAATTCTTAGTGTATATATTTAGAGAACCTCCATAGTGTTTTCCACAATGCCTCTTTCCAATGTGCAGTCTTAAGAACGGCTTAGGGGGTGTTCTCATTTCTCCAAGCCCTCTTCTGCATGTATTGCCTGTAGGCATTTTGACCACAGGCATTCTGACACTTGTGGGGTGATACATCAGTGTAGGATGCATTTCTCTTCCTCAAATACCTGGTGATGTAGATCACGTTACCTAGTGTGTCAGTTATTTTTTAAGATCACTGGGAATAAAAGATACATGATGGGGTCTTGCCTGGTGGCACCATAGTTGAGAGTCCACCTGCCAATGCGGGGGATGCACGTTCATGCCTGGGTCCGCGAGGATCGAATGTTCCGCACAGCGGCATGGGCCATGAGCCATGGCCGCTGTAGCTTCGCATCCGGTGCCCGTGCTCCTCAGCAGGAGAGACCACAGCAGTGAGAGACATGCGTACCGCAAAAAAGAAAAGTACCTGTTGAAATTGACCTGTTGAAAGTGGGCGTTGATTTGAATCCTTCTTCAGTAACATTCCAAGGACATTTCTGCAGGGCAGGTGTCCTTTACAACGCCACTGACTGTCTCATTATGAAGTTGCACTAAGAACCGGTTTTTTAGTTGCTGTTATAAGAAGCGGCCACAGGGCGGTAGGAATTTTTTAAATCATACTCTGCTGATGCGGGAATCCAGTCTTTTGGGGAAATCGTGTGTTGGAATTCAAGTTAGAGAGAAGGTACCAAAAGAAATACCCAAGGGATTGTGTCCCATTACATCTTCCCGCTTCCCCTCCAGCCACTCGAGAGATCGCCATCCCAGCCAACTCGCCGAGAGGAGAGTACTGGCGTCGGGAAGTGGGGTGACACTGATACAGGAGGCTGGACGTGGGAACCCCAGTGCCAAGAGACCTGGACACTGGCTTTCTTGACAGCGCTCTTTCTGCCACAGGTTCCAACATTGTTTGGGTTCCTTGCCCTTGGCTAGCCATACAAAAACGCTCCTGGATGTGGATTTAGTGATGCTGTTCAGAGTGGATGAGGCACTACATGTACAAAGTGAACCCCTCTGTTGGGAAACTTTCCCCAGCTGCCTTATTTCCAACACATTCTAGAATTGGGCCCCAAGACTACTGAGGCGCCAGGGATGAGACTCCAGGACATATCATCATGGCCTTAGAGAATACAGGATGTATTCCTTTATTTTAAATTGAATATTTATTTTATAATGGAACATACTTAATTTACACTGCTGTGCTGCATTGGCTGTAGAGCCACTTGAATCCATTATGCTGGTATATATATCTAGGCTCTTTTCAAATCTGTTTCCACTTACCTTACTGAAGAGTGTTTGGAAGAGTTGCCGGACTTCAACTTAAGTCGTGGCTCGTATTCACTTTTAGATGTATATTAGTGTGCCTCAGTTAATCCCAACTCCCTTGGTTAGGCCTCCACCCAAACTTCTCCCATTGGTAGGCATCCTGTGGTGGCTACGTCTGTGACTAGCTTTCTGTTTTGTAATGCATAGTTAGCTTAAATAAGTTTCAAACCTCACCCATAAGTTATATCCTATGGTATGTGTCTTTCTCTGTCTAACTCACCATTTGAATGTGACCAAAGAAAGGTCTTTCCATGTTGTTGTAGTGGGCATTTTTTCAGTCTTGTTTATGGTTGTGTAAAGGTCCACTGTACAGATGTACCACATCTCCTTTCTTCATTCGTCTCTTGCTGGGCAGTGTGGTTGATGCCCTATCTGGGCGATCATACATAGCCATGTAAGGAAAGAATGGGTACAAGTGTGCTATATAAGGATGATGTTCTGTGTATATTCTTCCATGCAATATAGAGCCTGATGATAGGTTAGTACTCGGTGTATATATTGCGGGAAACTGCATAGTGTTTTCCATAATGCCAGGTTCTAATGTGCACTGCTACGAACGGTTTAGGGGTATTCTCAATTCTCTAAGCCCTCTCTCGCATGTATTGCGGGTAGACACCTTGACCTTGCCCATTCTGACTGCTGTGGGGTGATAAGTTGCTGTAGGTTGGATTACCCTTTCTCAAATTCTCAGCCATGTTGATCACTTCTACTTGTGTGTGAGTTATTTTATAAGAACACCTGGAATTTAGTGTTCCTCTCAAAATTGGCTCATACAAAGAGGGCCGTGATGTTAATCCTTTTTCAGTGACCTGCCCCAGGAGAGTTCTGGAAGGAAGGTGTCCTTCAGAAGGCCGTAGGATTTTTGAGTTTGAAGTTCCAATGAGCACCAGTTTTTAAGTGGCTGTTCCAAGATGCGGCCACATGGCAGCAGGTGTTTTCTCAAGCAGAGGCCGCTTATATGAGAAGGCAGGCATTCGGGAGAATGGTGTCCTCCATTTGAAACTAGTGTGGAAGGGGCCACCACTAATACCCAAGGGATTGTGTCACATTCCACATTCCGACTTCTCTTCCAGCCACTCGACAGATCCCTATGTCGGGAAATTCACTGAGATGACAGTGTTGTAGTCAGGAATTGGGGTGAATCTGAGGTAGGAGGCTGAACGTTGAAACTCCAGCACCAAGAGACCTGGATAAACGGGGGACATCCCAGCGCCATTCAAGCCACAGTGTCCATCATTCTTTGGGTGCACTGGCCTTCAGAAGCTACCGCACAGCACTCCTGGATGTGGAGATAGTGGAACCTTTCAGAGTGGATGAGGCATTACAGGTGCAAGCTGTAAACTTTTTCAGGGAAATCCTCCCCAGCAGCCTCAGTCCCTGCATGGGGCAGCTTTGGGACCCAAGTCTTTGCAGGGTCCAGGTCTAGGACACCTGGCCAGGACACCAAAAGCTTATGGAACATAGGATGTATTCCTTTGAATTAAATTCAATTATTATCTGATAGTTATCCAGGAATCCACATGGTGAGGAACACTGGTATCCCATAAATGAAATTAGATCGGAATGTGCCATCACAAACACCCGAAAGTGTGTGTCTCACTGTTTGTTCGCGCTTACACTCCAATAATCGACAGTTCCTCATCCTTGCAAAATCCCCGAGACCAGACGGTTGAGGTAGGTTACTGGGACGACTCTGAGGAAGAATGCTGGAGGTGAGAACCCCAGCACCACAACATCTGAACACTGGGTGCTTTCACAACAAACTTTCATCCACAGGATACATCATTCTTTGAGTTCATGGTGCTTGGTTAACTGTAGGATGATGCTCCTAGATATGCAGGTCGTGGTGCCATGAAAGTCGCACAAGGCATTACAGATGCTCGTGGGACCCCTTTGTTGGCAAATCCTCCCAAGCTGCCTCAGTCGCATCCAGTCCAGCATTGGGACCCTGGACTGCTCACCCTGCAATGATGTGACTCCAGGCCAGGTCCCAGAGACCTGAAGCTAATAGGGGCGCATTCTTTTGTTTAAGGACCAACTGGATTTTTATTTGAGAGTGCAATGTACTTAAGTACTGTTTTGGGTTTTTGTAGGTCTCCAGAGGATGGATTGCCCTCTATAGGTACATATATCTATGTCCTTTTGAATTGTGTTCCCATGAAGTTTACTCCACAGTGTTTGGAACAGGTGCCTGAACGACATAGCTTCTGGCTTGTATCGGTTTGCTATACATTAGTTTGCATGTGTTAACACCAACCTCCTAGTTTATGCCTTCCCCAACCTTCTCCATGTGGTACAAATTCGTTTCTATGTCCGTGACTCGGTGTGTGTTTTGTACAGTAGAGTTTATTTTATCAAGTTTTAAAGCCCACCGATAAGCGATATCCTATGATATGTGCCTTTCTCGATCTAATGTTCTATCCTGAATGTGATCCAATCTAGGTCATTCCATGTTGCTGTAGCTGGCATTTTTTTTTCATTTCTTTTACATGGCTGTTTAATGCTCCACTGTGTCCATGTACCGCACCTTCTTTTCTCAATCTCTGTTGATGGGCCATCTGGTAGGTGCCATATCTGGGCTACAGCACATATATTTGCTAGGACACTAGGGGTGACATTGTGATATTCCACAATGGTGTTCTATGCATAATTGTCTAAGAGTGCCACTGGGTAATCATGCGGTAATTCTTAGTGTATATATTTAGAGAACCTCCATAGTGTTTTCCACAATGCCTCTTTCCAATGTGCAGTCTTAAGAACGGCTTAGGGGGTGTTCTCATTTCTCCAAGCCCTCTTCTGCATGTATTGCCTGTAGGCATTTTGACCACAGGCATTCTGACACTTGTGGGGTGATACATCAGTGTAGGATGCATTTCTCTTCCTCAAATACCTGGTGATGTAGATCACGTTACCTAGTGTGTCAGTTATTTTTTAAGATCACTGGGAATAAAAGATACATGATGGGGTCTTGCCTGGTGGCACCATAGTTGAGAGTCCACCTGCCAATGCGGGGGATGCACGTTCATGCCTGGGTCCGCGAGGATCGAATGTTCCGCACAGCGGCATGGGCCATGAGCCATGGCCGCTGTAGCTTCGCATCCGGTGCCCGTGCTCCTCAGCAGGAGAGACCACAGCAGTGAGAGACATGCGTACCGCAAAAAAGAAAAGTACCTGTTGAAATTGACCTGTTGAAAGTGGGCGTTGATTTGAATCCTTCTTCAGTAACATTCCAAGGACATTTCTGCAGGGCAGGTGTCCTTTACAACGCCACTGACTGTCTCATTATGAAGTTGCACTAAGAACCGGTTTTTTAGTTGCTGTTATAAGAAGCGGCCACAGGGCGGTAGGAATTTTTTAAATCATACTCTGCTGATGCGGGAATCCAGTCTTTTGGGGAAATCGTGTGTTGGAATTCAAGTTAGAGAGAAGGTACCAAAAGAAATACCCAAGGGATTGTGTCCCATTACATCTTCCCGCTTCCCCTCCAGCCACTCGAGAGATCGCCATCCCAGCCAACTCGCCGAGAGGAGAGTACTGGCGTCGGGAAGTGGGGTGACACTGATACAGGAGGCTGGACGTGGGAACCCCAGTGCCAAGAGACCTGGACACTGGCTTTCTTGACAGCGCTCTTTCTGCCACAGGTTCCAACATTGTTTGGGTTCCTTGCCCTTGGCTAGCCATACAAAAACGCTCCTGGATGTGGATTTAGTGATGCTGTTCAGAGTGGATGAGGCACTACATGTACAAAGTGAACCCCTCTGTTGGGAAACTTTCCCCAGCTGCCTTATTTCCAACACATTCTAGAATTGGGCCCCAAGACTACTGAGGCGCCAGGGATGAGACTCCAGGACATATCATCATGGCCTTAGAGAATACAGGATGTATTCCTTTATTTTAAATTGAATATTTATTTTATAATGGAACATACTTAATTTACACTGCTGTGCTGCATTGGCTGTAGAGCCACTTGAATCCATTATGCTGGTATATATATCTAGGCTCTTTTCAAATCTGTTTCCACTTACCTTACTGAAGAGTGTTTGGAAGAGTTGCCGGACTTCAACTTAAGTCGTGGCTCGTATTCACTTTTAGATGTATATTAGTGTGCCTCAGTTAATCCCAACTCCCTTGGTTAGGCCTCCACCCAAACTTCTCCCATTGGTAGGCATCCTGTGGTGGCTACGTCTGTGACTAGCTTTCTGTTTTGTAATGCATAGTTAGCTTAAATAAGTTTCAAACCTCACCCATAAGTTATATCCTATGGTATGTGTCTTTCTCTGTCTAACTCACCATTTGAATGTGACCAAAGAAAGGTCTTTCCATGTTGTTGTAGTGGGCATTTTTTCAGTCTTGTTTATGGTTGTGTAAAGGTCCACTGTACAGATGTACCACATCTCCTTTCTTCATTCGTCTCTTGCTGGGCAGTGTGGTTGATGCCCTATCTGGGCGATCATACATAGCCATGTAAGGAAAGAATGGGTACAAGTGTGCTATATAAGGATGATGTTCTGTGTATATTCTTCCATGCAATATAGAGCCTGATGATAGGTTAGTACTCGGTGTATATATTGCGGGAAACTGCATAGTGTTTTCCATAATGCCAGGTTCTAATGTGCACTGCTACGAACGGTTTAGGGGTATTCTCAATTCTCTAAGCCCTCTCTCGCATGTATTGCGGGTAGACACCTTGACCTTGCCCATTCTGACTGCTGTGGGGTGATAAGTTGCTGTAGGTTGGATTACCCTTTCTCAAATTCTCAGCCATGTTGATCACTTCTACTTGTGTGTGAGTTATTTTATAAGAACACCTGGAATTTAGTGTTCCTCTCAAAATTGGCTCATACAAAGAGGGCCGTGATGTTAATCCTTTTTCAGTGACCTGCCCCAGGAGAGTTCTGGAAGGAAGGTGTCCTTCAGAAGGCCGTAGGATTTTTGAGTTTGAAGTTCCAATGAGCACCAGTTTTTAAGTGGCTGTTCCAAGATGCGGCCACATGGCAGCAGGTGTTTTCTCAAGCAGAGGCCGCTTATATGAGAAGGCAGGCATTCGGGAGAATGGTGTCCTCCATTTGAAACTAGTGTGGAAGGGGCCACCACTAATACCCAAGGGATTGTGTCACATTCCACATTCCGACTTCTCTTCCAGCCACTCGACAGATCCCTATGTCGGGAAATTCACTGAGATGACAGTGTTGTAGTCAGGAATTGGGGTGAATCTGAGGTAGGAGGCTGAACGTTGAAACTCCAGCACCAAGAGACCTGGATAAACGGGGGACATCCCAGCGCCATTCAAGCCACAGTGTCCATCATTCTTTGGGTGCACTGGCCTTCAGAAGCTACCGCACAGCACTCCTGGATGTGGAGATAGTGGAACCTTTCAGAGTGGATGAGGCATTACAGGTGCAAGCTGTAAACTTTTTCAGGGAAATCCTCCCCAGCAGCCTCAGTCCCTGCATGGGGCAGCTTTGGGACCCAAGTCTTTGCAGGGTCCAGGTCTAGGACACCTGGCCAGGACACCAAAAGCTTATGGAACATAGGATGTATTCCTTTGAATTAAATTCAATTATTATCTGATAGTTATCCAGGAATCCACATGGTGAGGAACACTGGTATCCCATAAATGAAATTAGATCGGAATGTGCCATCACAAACACCCGAAAGTGTGTGTCTCACTGTTTGTTCGCGCTTACACTCCAATAATCGACAGTTCCTCATCCTTGCAAAATCCCCGAGACCAGACGGTTGAGGTAGGTTACTGGGACGACTCTGAGGAAGAATGCTGGAGGTGAGAACCCCAGCACCACAACATCTGAACACTGGGTGCTTTCACAACAAACTTTCATCCACAGGATACATCATTCTTTGAGTTCATGGTGCTTGGTTAACTGTAGGATGATGCTCCTAGATATGCAGGTCGTGGTGCCATGAAAGTCGCACAAGGCATTACAGATGCTCGTGGGACCCCTTTGTTGGCAAATCCTCCCAAGCTGCCTCAGTCGCATCCAGTCCAGCATTGGGACCCTGGACTGCTCACCCTGCAATGATGTGACTCCAGGCCAGGTCCCAGAGACCTGAAGCTAATAGGGGCGCATTCTTTTGTTTAAGGACCAACTGGATTTTTATTTGAGAGTGCAATGTACTTAAGTACTGTTTTGGGTTTTTGTAGGTCTCCAGAGGATGGATTGCCCTCTATAGGTACATATATCTATGTCCTTTTGAATTGTGTTCCCATGAAGTTTACTCCACAGTGTTTGGAACAGGTGCCTGAACGACATAGCTTCTGGCTTGTATCGGTTTGCTATACATTAGTTTGCATGTGTTAACACCAACCTCCTAGTTTATGCCTTCCCCAACCTTCTCCATGTGGTACAAATTCGTTTCTATGTCCGTGACTCGGTGTGTGTTTTGTACAGTAGAGTTTATTTTATCAAGTTTTAAAGCCCACCGATAAGCGATATCCTATGATATGTGCCTTTCTCGATCTAATGTTCTATCCTGAATGTGATCCAATCTAGGTCATTCCATGTTGCTGTAGCTGGCATTTTTTTTTCATTTCTTTTACATGGCTGTTTAATGCTCCACTGTGTCCATGTACCGCACCTTCTTTTCTCAATCTCTGTTGATGGGCCATCTGGTAGGTGCCATATCTGGGCTACAGCACATATATTTGCTAGGACACTAGGGGTGACATTGTGATATTCCACAATGGTGTTCTATGCATAATTGTCTAAGAGTGCCACTGGGTAATCATGCGGTAATTCTTAGTGTATATATTTAGAGAACCTCCATAGTGTTTTCCACAATGCCTCTTTCCAATGTGCAGTCTTAAGAACGGCTTAGGGGGTGTTCTCATTTCTCCAAGCCCTCTTCTGCATGTATTGCCTGTAGGCATTTTGACCACAGGCATTCTGACACTTGTGGGGTGATACATCAGTGTAGGATGCATTTCTCTTCCTCAAATACCTGGTGATGTAGATCACGTTACCTAGTGTGTCAGTTATTTTTTAAGATCACTGGGAATAAAAGATACATGATGGGGTCTTGCCTGGTGGCACCATAGTTGAGAGTCCACCTGCCAATGCGGGGGATGCACGTTCATGCCTGGGTCCGCGAGGATCGAATGTTCCGCACAGCGGCATGGGCCATGAGCCATGGCCGCTGTAGCTTCGCATCCGGTGCCCGTGCTCCTCAGCAGGAGAGACCACAGCAGTGAGAGACATGCGTACCGCAAAAAAGAAAAGTACCTGTTGAAATTGACCTGTTGAAAGTGGGCGTTGATTTGAATCCTTCTTCAGTAACATTCCAAGGACATTTCTGCAGGGCAGGTGTCCTTTACAACGCCACTGACTGTCTCATTATGAAGTTGCACTAAGAACCGGTTTTTTAGTTGCTGTTATAAGAAGCGGCCACAGGGCGGTAGGAATTTTTTAAATCATACTCTGCTGATGCGGGAATCCAGTCTTTTGGGGAAATCGTGTGTTGGAATTCAAGTTAGAGAGAAGGTACCAAAAGAAATACCCAAGGGATTGTGTCCCATTACATCTTCCCGCTTCCCCTCCAGCCACTCGAGAGATCGCCATCCCAGCCAACTCGCCGAGAGGAGAGTACTGGCGTCGGGAAGTGGGGTGACACTGATACAGGAGGCTGGACGTGGGAACCCCAGTGCCAAGAGACCTGGACACTGGCTTTCTTGACAGCGCTCTTTCTGCCACAGGTTCCAACATTGTTTGGGTTCCTTGCCCTTGGCTAGCCATACAAAAACGCTCCTGGATGTGGATTTAGTGATGCTGTTCAGAGTGGATGAGGCACTACATGTACAAAGTGAACCCCTCTGTTGGGAAACTTTCCCCAGCTGCCTTATTTCCAACACATTCTAGAATTGGGCCCCAAGACTACTGAGGCGCCAGGGATGAGACTCCAGGACATATCATCATGGCCTTAGAGAATACAGGATGTATTCCTTTATTTTAAATTGAATATTTATTTTATAATGGAACATACTTAATTTACACTGCTGTGCTGCATTGGCTGTAGAGCCACTTGAATCCATTATGCTGGTATATATATCTAGGCTCTTTTCAAATCTGTTTCCACTTACCTTACTGAAGAGTGTTTGGAAGAGTTGCCGGACTTCAACTTAAGTCGTGGCTCGTATTCACTTTTAGATGTATATTAGTGTGCCTCAGTTAATCCCAACTCCCTTGGTTAGGCCTCCACCCAAACTTCTCCCATTGGTAGGCATCCTGTGGTGGCTACGTCTGTGACTAGCTTTCTGTTTTGTAATGCATAGTTAGCTTAAATAAGTTTCAAACCTCACCCATAAGTTATATCCTATGGTATGTGTCTTTCTCTGTCTAACTCACCATTTGAATGTGACCAAAGAAAGGTCTTTCCATGTTGTTGTAGTGGGCATTTTTTCAGTCTTGTTTATGGTTGTGTAAAGGTCCACTGTACAGATGTACCACATCTCCTTTCTTCATTCGTCTCTTGCTGGGCAGTGTGGTTGATGCCCTATCTGGGCGATCATACATAGCCATGTAAGGAAAGAATGGGTACAAGTGTGCTATATAAGGATGATGTTCTGTGTATATTCTTCCATGCAATATAGAGCCTGATGATAGGTTAGTACTCGGTGTATATATTGCGGGAAACTGCATAGTGTTTTCCATAATGCCAGGTTCTAATGTGCACTGCTACGAACGGTTTAGGGGTATTCTCAATTCTCTAAGCCCTCTCTCGCATGTATTGCGGGTAGACACCTTGACCTTGCCCATTCTGACTGCTGTGGGGTGATAAGTTGCTGTAGGTTGGATTACCCTTTCTCAAATTCTCAGCCATGTTGATCACTTCTACTTGTGTGTGAGTTATTTTATAAGAACACCTGGAATTTAGTGTTCCTCTCAAAATTGGCTCATACAAAGAGGGCCGTGATGTTAATCCTTTTTCAGTGACCTGCCCCAGGAGAGTTCTGGAAGGAAGGTGTCCTTCAGAAGGCCGTAGGATTTTTGAGTTTGAAGTTCCAATGAGCACCAGTTTTTAAGTGGCTGTTCCAAGATGCGGCCACATGGCAGCAGGTGTTTTCTCAAGCAGAGGCCGCTTATATGAGAAGGCAGGCATTCGGGAGAATGGTGTCCTCCATTTGAAACTAGTGTGGAAGGGGCCACCACTAATACCCAAGGGATTGTGTCACATTCCACATTCCGACTTCTCTTCCAGCCACTCGACAGATCCCTATGTCGGGAAATTCACTGAGATGACAGTGTTGTAGTCAGGAATTGGGGTGAATCTGAGGTAGGAGGCTGAACGTTGAAACTCCAGCACCAAGAGACCTGGATAAACGGGGGACATCCCAGCGCCATTCAAGCCACAGTGTCCATCATTCTTTGGGTGCACTGGCCTTCAGAAGCTACCGCACAGCACTCCTGGATGTGGAGATAGTGGAACCTTTCAGAGTGGATGAGGCATTACAGGTGCAAGCTGTAAACTTTTTCAGGGAAATCCTCCCCAGCAGCCTCAGTCCCTGCATGGGGCAGCTTTGGGACCCAAGTCTTTGCAGGGTCCAGGTCTAGGACACCTGGCCAGGACACCAAAAGCTTATGGAACATAGGATGTATTCCTTTGAATTAAATTCAATTATTATCTGATAGTTATCCAGGAATCCACATGGTGAGGAACACTGGTATCCCATAAATGAAATTAGATCGGAATGTGCCATCACAAACACCCGAAAGTGTGTGTCTCACTGTTTGTTCACGCTTACACTCCAATAATCGACAGTTCCTCATCCTTGCAAAATCCCCGAGACCAGACGGTTGAGGTAGGTTACTGGGACGACTCTGAGGAAGAATGCTGGAGGTGAGAACCCCAGCACCACAACATCTGAACACTGGGTGCTTTCACAACAAACTTTCATCCACAGGATACATCATTCTTTGAGTTCACGGTGCTTGGTTAACTGTAGGATGATGCTCCTAGATATGCAGGTCGTGGTGCCATGAAAGTCGCACAAGGCATTACAGATGCTCGTGGGACCCCTTTGTTGGCAAATCCTCCCAAGCTGCCTCAGTCGCATCCAGTCCAGCATTGGGACCCTGGACTGCTCACCCTGCAATGATGTGACTCCAGGCCAGGTCCCAGAGACCTGAAGCTAATAGGGGCGCATTCTTTTGTTTAAGGACCAACTGGATTTTTATTTGAGAGTGCAATGTACTTAAGTACTGTTTTGGGTTTTTGTAGGTCTCCAGAGGATGGATTGCCCTCTATAGGTACATATATCTATGTCCTTTTGAATTGTGTTCCCATGAAGTTTACTCCACAGTGTTTGGAACAGGTGCCTGAACGACATAGCTTCTGGCTTGTATCGGTTTGCTATACATTAGTTTGCATGTGTTAACACCAACCTCCTAGTTTATGCCTTCCCCAACCTTCTCCATGTGGTACAAATTCGTTTCTATGTCCGTGACTCGGTGTGTGTTTTGTACAGTAGAGTTTATTTTATCAAGTTTTAAAGCCCACCGATAAGCGATATCCTATGATATGTGCCTTTCTCGATCTAATGTTCTATCCTGAATGTGATCCAATCTAGGTCATTCCATGTTGCTGTAGCTGGCATTTTTTTTTCATTTCTTTTACATGGCTGTTTAATGCTCCACTGTGTCCATGTACCGCACCTTCTTTTCTCAATCTCTGTTGATGGGCCATCTGGTAGGTGCCATATCTGGGCTACAGCACATATATTTGCTAGGACACTAGGGGTGACATTGTGATATTCCACAATGGTGTTCTATGCATAATTGTCTAAGAGTGCCACTGGGTAATCATGCGGTAATTCTTAGTGTATATATTTAGAGAACCTCCATAGTGTTTTCCACAATGCCTCTTTCCAATGTGCAGTCTTAAGAACGGCTTAGGGGGTGTTCTCATTTCTCCAAGCCCTCTTCTGCATGTATTGCCTGTAGGCATTTTGACCACAGGCATTCTGACACTTGTGGGGTGATACATCAGTGTAGGATGCATTTCTCTTCCTCAAATACCTGGTGATGTAGATCACATTACCTAGTGTGTCAGTTATTTTTTAAGATCACTGGGAATAAAAGATACATGATGGGGTCTTGCCTGGTGGCACCATAGTTGAGAGTCCACCTGCCAATGCGGGGGATGCACGTTCATGCCTGGGTCCGCGAGGATCGAATGTTCCGCACAGCGGCATGGGCCATGAGCCATGGCCGCTGTAGCTTCGCATCCGGTGCCCGTGCTCCTCAGCAGGAGAGACCACAGCAGTGAGAGACATGCGTACCGCAAAAAAGAAAAGTACCTGTTGAAATTGACCTGTTGAAAGTGGGCGTTGATTTGAATCCTTCTTCAGTAACATTCCAAGGACATTTCTGCAGGGCAGGTGTCCTTTACAACGCCACTGACTGTCTCATTATGAAGTTGCACTAAGAACCGGTTTTTTAGTTGCTGTTATAAGAAGCGGCCACAGGGCGGTAGGAATTTTTTAAATCATACTCTGCTGATGCGGGAATCCAGTCTTTTGGGGAAATCGTGTGTTGGAATTCAAGTTAGAGAGAAGGTACCAAAAGAAATACCCAAGGGATTGTGTCCCATTACATCTTCCCGCTTCCCCTCCAGCCACTCGAGAGATCGCCATCCCAGCCAACTCGCCGAGAGGAGAGTACTGGCGTCGGGAAGTGGGGTGACACTGATACAGGAGGCTGGACGTGGGAACCCCAGTGCCAAGAGACCTGGACACTGGCTTTCTTGACAGCGCTCTTTCTGCCACAGGTTCCAACATTGTTTGGGTTCCTTGCCCTTGGCTAGCCATACAAAAACGCTCCTGGATGTGGATTTAGTGATGCTGTTCAGAGTGGATGAGGCACTACATGTACAAAGTGAACCCCTCTGTTGGGAAACTTTCCCCAGCTGCCTTATTTCCAACACATTCTAGAATTGGGCCCCAAGACTACTGAGGCGCCAGGGATGAGACTCCAGGACATATCATCATGGCCTTAGAGAATACAGGATGTATTCCTTTATTTTAAATTGAATATTTATTTTATAATGGAACATACTTAATTTACACTGCTGTGCTGCATTGGCTGTAGAGCCACTTGAATCCATTATGCTGGTATATATATCTAGGCTCTTTTCAAATCTGTTTCCACTTACCTTACTGAAGAGTGTTTGGAAGAGTTGCCGGACTTCAACTTAAGTCGTGGCTCGTATTCACTTTTAGATGTATATTAGTGTGCCTCAGTTAATCCCAACTCCCTTGGTTAGGCCTCCACCCAAACTTCTCCCATTGGTAGGCATCCTGTGGTGGCTACGTCTGTGACTAGCTTTCTGTTTTGTAATGCATAGTTAGCTTAAATAAGTTTCAAACCTCACCCATAAGTTATATCCTATGGTATGTGTCTTTCTCTGTCTAACTCACCATTTGAATGTGACCAAAGAAAGGTCTTTCCATGTTGTTGTAGTGGGCATTTTTTCAGTCTTGTTTATGGTTGTGTAAAGGTCCACTGTACAGATGTACCACATCTCCTTTCTTCATTCGTCTCTTGCTGGGCAGTGTGGTTGATGCCCTATCTGGGCGATCATACATAGCCATGTAAGGAAAGAATGGGTACAAGTGTGCTATATAAGGATGATGTTCTGTGTATATTCTTCCATGCAATATAGAGCCTGATGATAGGTTAGTACTCGGTGTATATATTGCGGGAAACTGCATAGTGTTTTCCATAATGCCAGGTTCTAATGTGCACTGCTACGAACGGTTTAGGGGTATTCTCAATTCTCTAAGCCCTCTCTCGCATGTATTGCGGGTAGACACCTTGACCTTGCCCATTCTGACTGCTGTGGGGTGATAAGTTGCTGTAGGTTGGATTACCCTTTCTCAAATTCTCAGCCATGTTGATCACTTCTACTTGTGTGTGAGTTATTTTATAAGAACACCTGGAATTTAGTGTTCCTCTCAAAATTGGCTCATACAAAGAGGGCCGTGATGTTAATCCTTTTTCAGTGACCTGCCCCAGGAGAGTTCTGGAAGGAAGGTGTCCTTCAGAAGGCCGTAGGATTTTTGAGTTTGAAGTTCCAATGAGCACCAGTTTTTAAGTGGCTGTTCCAAGATGCGGCCACATGGCAGCAGGTGTTTTCTCAAGCAGAGGCCGCTTATATGAGAAGGCAGGCATTCGGGAGAATGGTGTCCTCCATTTGAAACTAGTGTGGAAGGGGCCACCACTAATACCCAAGGGATTGTGTCACATTCCACATTCCGACTTCTCTTCCAGCCACTCGACAGATCCCTATGTCGGGAAATTCACTGAGATGACAGTGTTGTAGTCAGGAATTGGGGTGAATCTGAGGTAGGAGGCTGAACGTTGAAACTCCAGCACCAAGAGACCTGGATAAACGGGGGACATCCCAGCGCCATTCAAGCCACAGTGTCCATCATTCTTTGGGTGCACTGGCCTTCAGAAGCTACCGCACAGCACTCCTGGATGTGGAGATAGTGGAACCTTTCAGAGTGGATGAGGCATTACAGGTGCAAGCTGTAAACTTTTTCAGGGAAATCCTCCCCAGCAGCCTCAGTCCCTGCATGGGGCAGCTTTGGGACCCAAGTCTTTGCAGGGTCCAGGTCTAGGACACCTGGCCAGGACACCAAAAGCTTATGGAACATAGGATGTATTCCTTTGAATTAAATTCAATTATTATCTGATAGTTATCCAGGAATCCACATGGTGAGGAACACTGGTATCCCATAAATGAAATTAGATCGGAATGTGCCATCACAAACACCCGAAAGTGTGTGTCTCACTGTTTGTTCGCGCTTACACTCCAATAATCGACAGTTCCTCATCCTTGCAAAATCCCCGAGACCAGACGGTTGAGGTAGGTTACTGGGACGACTCTGAGGAAGAATGCTGGAGGTGAGAACCCCAGCACCACAACATCTGAACACTGGGTGCTTTCACAACAAACTTTCATCCACAGGATACATCATTCTTTGAGTTCACGGTGCTTGGTTAACTGTAGGATGATGCTCCTAGATATGCAGGTCGTGGTGCCATGAAAGTCGCACAAGGCATTACAGATGCTCGTGGGACCCCTTTGTTGGCAAATCCTCCCAAGCTGCCTCAGTCGCATCCAGTCCAGCATTGGGACCCTGGACTGCTCACCCTGCAATGATGTGACTCCAGGCCAGGTCCCAGAGACCTGAAGCTAATAGGGGCGCATTCTTTTGTTTAAGGACCAACTGGATTTTTATTTGAGAGTGCAATGTACTTAAGTACTGTTTTGGGTTTTTGTAGGTCTCCAGAGGATGGATTGCCCTCTATAGGTACATATATCTATGTCCTTTTGAATTGTGTTCCCATGAAGTTTACTCCACAGTGTTTGGAACAGGTGCCTGAACGACATAGCTTCTGGCTTGTATCGGTTTGCTATACATTAGTTTGCATGTGTTAACACCAACCTCCTAGTTTATGCCTTCCCCAACCTTCTCCATGTGGTACAAATTCGTTTCTATGTCCGTGACTCGGTGTGTGTTTTGTACAGTAGAGTTTATTTTATCAAGTTTTAAAGCCCACCGATAAGCGATATCCTATGATATGTGCCTTTCTCGATCTAATGTTCTATCCTGAATGTGATCCAATCTAGGTCATTCCATGTTGCTGTAGCTGGCATTTTTTTTTCATTTCTTTTACATGGCTGTTTAATGCTCCACTGTGTCCATGTACCGCACCTTCTTTTCTCAATCTCTGTTGATGGGCCATCTGGTAGGTGCCATATCTGGGCTACAGCACATATATTTGCTAGGACACTAGGGGTGACATTGTGATATTCCACAATGGTGTTCTATGCATAATTGTCTAAGAGTGCCACTGGGTAATCATGCGGTAATTCTTAGTGTATATATTTAGAGAACCTCCATAGTGTTTTCCACAATGCCTCTTTCCAATGTGCAGTCTTAAGAACGGCTTAGGGGGTGTTCTCATTTCTCCAAGCCCTCTTCTGCATGTATTGCCTGTAGGCATTTTGACCACAGGCATTCTGACACTTGTGGGGTGATACATCAGTGTAGGATGCATTTCTCTTCCTCAAATACCTGGTGATGTAGATCACGTTACCTAGTGTGTCAGTTATTTTTTAAGATCACTGGGAATAAAAGATACATGATGGGGTCTTGCCTGGTGGCACCATAGTTGAGAGTCCACCTGCCAATGCGGGGGATGCACGTTCATGCCTGGGTCCGCGAGGATCGAATGTTCCGCACAGCGGCATGGGCCATGAGCCATGGCCGCTGTAGCTTCGCATCCGGTGCCCGTGCTCCTCAGCAGGAGAGACCACAGCAGTGAGAGACATGCGTACCGCAAAAAAGAAAAGTACCTGTTGAAATTGACCTGTTGAAAGTGGGCGTTGATTTGAATCCTTCTTCAGTAACATTCCAAGGACATTTCTGCAGGGCAGGTGTCCTTTACAACGCCACTGACTGTCTCATTATGAAGTTGCACTAAGAACCGGTTTTTTAGTTGCTGTTATAAGAAGCGGCCACAGGGCGGTAGGAATTTTTTAAATCATACTCTGCTGATGCGGGAATCCAGTCTTTTGGGGAAATCGTGTGTTGGAATTCAAGTTAGAGAGAAGGTACCAAAAGAAATACCCAAGGGATTGTGTCCCATTACATCTTCCCGCTTCCCCTCCAGCCACTCGAGAGATCGCCATCCCAGCCAACTCGCCGAGAGGAGAGTACTGGCGTCGGGAAGTGGGGTGACACTGATACAGGAGGCTGGACGTGGGAACCCCAGTGCCAAGAGACCTGGACACTGGCTTTCTTGACAGCGCTCTTTCTGCCACAGGTTCCAACATTGTTTGGGTTCCTTGCCCTTGGCTAGCCATACAAAAACGCTCCTGGATGTGGATTTAGTGATGCTGTTCAGAGTGGATGAGGCACTACATGTACAAAGTGAACCCCTCTGTTGGGAAACTTTCCCCAGCTGCCTTATTTCCAACACATTCTAGAATTGGGCCCCAAGACTACTGAGGCGCCAGGGATGAGACTCCAGGACATATCATCATGGCCTTAGAGAATACAGGATGTATTCCTTTATTTTAAATTGAATATTTATTTTATAATGGAACATACTTAATTTACACTGCTGTGCTGCATTGGCTGTAGAGCCACTTGAATCCATTATGCTGGTATATATATCTATGCTCTTTTCAAATCTGTTTCCACTTACCTTACTGAAGAGTGTTTGGAAGAGTTGCCGGACTTCAACTTAAGTCGTGGCTCGTATTCACTTTTAGATGTATATTAGTGTGCCTCAGTTAATCCCAACTCCCTTGGTTAGGCCTCCACCCAAACTTCTCCCATTGGTAGGCATCCTGTGGTGGCTACGTCTGTGACTAGCTTTCTGTTTTGTAATGCATAGTTAGCTTAAATAAGTTTCAAACCTCACCCATAAGTTATATCCTATGGTATGTGTCTTTCTCTGTCTAACTCACCATTTGAATGTGACCAAAGAAAGGTCTTTCCATGTTGTTGTAGTGGGCATTTTTTCAGTCTTGTTTATGGTTGTGTAAAGGTCCACTGTACAGATGTACCACATCTCCTTTCTTCATTCGTCTCTTGCTGGGCAGTGTGGTTGATGCCCTATCTGGGCGATCATACATAGCCATGTAAGGAAAGAATGGGTACAAGTGTGCTATATAAGGATGATGTTCTGTGTATATTCTTCCATGCAATATAGAGCCTGATGATAGGTTAGTACTCGGTGTATATATTGCGGGAAACTGCATAGTGTTTTCCATAATGCCAGGTTCTAATGTGCACTGCTACGAACGGTTTAGGGGTATTCTCAATTCTCTAAGCCCTCTCTCGCATGTATTGCGGGTAGACACCTTGACCTTGCCCATTCTGACTGCTGTGGGGTGATAACTTGCTGTAGGTTGGATTACCCTTTCTCAAATTCTCAGCCATGTTGATCACTTCTACTTGTGTGTGAGTTATTTTATAAGAACACCTGGAATTTAGTGTTCCTCTCAAAATTGGCTCATACAAAGAGGGCCGTGATGTTAATCCTTTTTCAGTGACCTGCCCCAGGAGAGTTCTGGAAGGAAGGTGTCCTTCAGAAGGCCGTAGGATTTTTGAGTTTGAAGTTCCAATGAGCACCAGTTTTTAAGTGGCTGTTCCAAGATGCGGCCACATGGCAGCAGGTGTTTTCTCAAGCAGAGGCCGCTTATATGAGAAGGCAGGCATTCGGGAGAATGGTGTCCTCCATTTGAAACTAGTGTGGAAGGGGCCACCACTAATACCCAAGGGATTGTGTCACATTCCACATTCCGACTTCTCTTCCAGCCACTCGACAGATCCCTATGTCGGGAAATTCACTGAGATGACAGTGTTGTAGTCAGGAATTGGGGTGAATCTGAGGTAGGAGGCTGAACGTTGAAACTCCAGCACCAAGAGACCTGGATAAACGGGGGACATCCCAGCGCCATTCAAGCCACAGTGTCCATCATTCTTTGGGTGCACTGGCCTTCAGAAGCTACCGCACAGCACTCCTGGATGTGGAGATAGTGGAACCTTTCAGAGTGGATGAGGCATTACAGGTGCAAGCTGTAAACTTTTTCAGGGAAATCCTCCCCAGCAGCCTCAGTCCCTGCATGGGGCAGCTTTGGGACCCAAGTCTTTGCAGGGTCCAGGTCTAGGACACCTGGCCAGGACACCAAAAGCTTATGGAACATAGGATGTATTCCTTTGAATTAAATTCAATTATTATCTGATAGTTATCCAGGAATCCACATGGTGAGGAACACTGGTATCCCATAAATGAAATTAGATCGGAATGTGCCATCACAAACACCCGAAAGTGTGTGTCTCACTGTTTGTTCGCGCTTACACTCCAATAATCGACAGTTCCTCATCCTTGCAAAATCCCCGAGACCAGACGGTTGAGGTAGGTTACTGGGACGACTCTGAGGAAGAATGCTGGAGGTGAGAACCCCAGCACCACAACATCTGAACACTGGGTGCTTTCACAACAAACTTTCATCCACAGGATACATCATTCTTTGAGTTCACGGTGCTTGGTTAACTGTAGGATGATGCTCCTAGATATGCAGGTCGTGGTGCCATGAAAGTCGCACAAGGCATTACAGATGCTCGTGGGACCCCTTTGTTGGCAAATCCTCCCAAGCTGCCTCAGTCGCATCCAGTCCAGCATTGGGACCCTGGACTGCTCACCCTGCAATGATGTGACTCCAGGCCAGGTCCCAGAGACCTGAAGCTAATAGGGGCGCATTCTTTTGTTTAAGGACCAACTGGATTTTTATTTGAGAGTGCAATGTACTTAAGTACTGTTTTGGGTTTTTGTAGGTCTCCAGAGGATGGATTGCCCTCTATAGGTACATATATCTATGTCCTTTTGAATTGTGTTCCCATGAAGTTTACTCCACAGTGTTTGGAACAGGTGCCTGAACGACATAGCTTCTGGCTTGTATCGGTTTGCTATACATTAGTTTGCATGTGTTAACACCAACCTCCTAGTTTATGCCTTCCCCAACCTTCTCCATGTGGTACAAATTCGTTTCTATGTCCGTGACTCGGTGTGTGTTTTGTACAGTAGAGTTTATTTTATCAAGTTTTAAAGCCCACCGATAAGCGATATCCTATGATATGTGCCTTTCTCGATCTAATGTTCTATCCTGAATGTGATCCAATCTAGGTCATTCCATGTTGCTGTAGCTGGCATTTTTTTTTCATTTCTTTTACATGGCTGTTTAATGCTCCACTGTGTCCATGTACCGCACCTTCTTTTCTCAATCTCTGTTGATGGGCCATCTGGTAGGTGCCATATCTGGGCTACAGCACATATATTTGCTAGGACACTAGGGGTGACATTGTGATATTCCACAATGGTGTTCTATGCATAATTGTCTAAGAGTGCCACTGGGTAATCATGCGGTAATTCTTAGTGTATATATTTAGAGAACCTCCATAGTGTTTTCCACAATGCCTCTTTCCAATGTGCAGTCTTAAGAACGGCTTAGGGGGTGTTCTCATTTCTCCAAGCCCTCTTCTGCATGTATTGCCTGTAGGCATTTTGACCACAGGCATTCTGACACTTGTGGGGTGATACATCAGTGTAGGATGCATTTCTCTTCCTCAAATACCTGGTGATGTAGATCACATTACCTAGTGTGTCAGTTATTTTTTAAGATCACTGGGAATAAAAGATACATGATGGGGTCTTGCCTGGTGGCACCATAGTTGAGAGTCCACCTGCCAATGCGGGGGATGCACGTTCATGCCTGGGTCCGCGAGGATCGAATGTTCCGCACAGCGGCATGGGCCATGAGCCATGGCCGCTGTAGCTTCGCATCCGGTGCCCGTGCTCCTCAGCAGGAGAGACCACAGCAGTGAGAGACATGCGTACCGCAAAAAAGAAAAGTACCTGTTGAAATTGACCTGTTGAAAGTGGGCGTTGATTTGAATCCTTCTTCAGTAACATTCCAAGGACATTTCTGCAGGGCAGGTGTCCTTTACAACGCCACTGACTGTCTCATTATGAAGTTGCACTAAGAACCGGTTTTTTAGTTGCTGTTATAAGAAGCGGCCACAGGGCGGTAGGAATTTTTTAAATCATACTCTGCTGATGCGGGAATCCAGTCTTTTGGGGAAATCGTGTGTTGGAATTCAAGTTAGAGAGAAGGTACCAAAAGAAATACCCAAGGGATTGTGTCCCATTACATCTTCCCGCTTCCCCTCCAGCCACTCGAGAGATCGCCATCCCAGCCAACTCGCCGAGAGGAGAGTACTGGCGTCGGGAAGTGGGGTGACACTGATACAGGAGGCTGGACGTGGGAACCCCAGTGCCAAGAGACCTGGACACTGGCTTTCTTGACAGCGCTCTTTCTGCCACAGGTTCCAACATTGTTTGGGTTCCTTGCCCTTGGCTAGCCATACAAAAACGCTCCTGGATGTGGATTTAGTGATGCTGTTCAGAGTGGATGAGGCACTACATGTACAAAGTGAACCCCTCTGTTGGGAAACTTTCCCCAGCTGCCTTATTTCCAACACATTCTAGAATTGGGCCCCAAGACTACTGAGGCGCCAGGGATGAGACTCCAGGACATATCATCATGGCCTTAGAGAATACAGGATGTATTCCTTTATTTTAAATTGAATATTTATTTTATAATGGAACATACTTAATTTACACTGCTGTGCTGCATTGGCTGTAGAGCCACTTGAATCCATTATGCTGGTATATATATCTATGCTCTTTTCAAATCTGTTTCCACTTACCTTACTGAAGAGTGTTTGGAAGAGTTGCCGGACTTCAACTTAAGTCGTGGCTCGTATTCACTTTTAGATGTATATTAGTGTGCCTCAGTTAATCCCAACTCCCTTGGTTAGGCCTCCACCCAAACTTCTCCCATTGGTAGGCATCCTGTGGTGGCTACGTCTGTGACTAGCTTTCTGTTTTGTAATGCATAGTTAGCTTAAATAAGTTTCAAACCTCACCCATAAGTTATATCCTATGGTATGTGTCTTTCTCTGTCTAACTCACCATTTGAATGTGACCAAAGAAAGGTCTTTCCATGTTGTTGTAGTGGGCATTTTTTCAGTCTTGTTTATGGTTGTGTAAAGGTCCACTGTACAGATGTACCACATCTCCTTTCTTCATTCGTCTCTTGCTGGGCAGTGTGGTTGATGCCCTATCTGGGCGATCATACATAGCCATGTAAGGAAAGAATGGGTACAAGTGTGCTATATAAGGATGATGTTCTGTGTATATTCTTCCATGCAATATAGAGCCTGATGATAGGTTAGTACTCGGTGTATATATTGCGGGAAACTGCATAGTGTTTTCCATAATGCCAGGTTCTAATGTGCACTGCTACGAACGGTTTAGGGGTATTCTCAATTCTCTAAGCCCTCTCTCGCATGTATTGCGGGTAGACACCTTGACCTTGCCCATTCTGACTGCTGTGGGGTGATAACTTGCTGTAGGTTGGATTACCCTTTCTCAAATTCTCAGCCATGTTGATCACTTCTACTTGTGTGTGAGTTATTTTATAAGAACACCTGGAATTTAGTGTTCCTCTCAAAATTGGCTCATACAAAGAGGGCCGTGATGTTAATCCTTTTTCAGTGACCTGCCCCAGGAGAGTTCTGGAAGGAAGGTGTCCTTCAGAAGGCCGTAGGATTTTTGAGTTTGAAGTTCCAATGAGCACCAGTTTTTAAGTGGCTGTTCCAAGATGCGGCCACATGGCAGCAGGTGTTTTCTCAAGCAGAGGCCGCTTATATGAGAAGGCAGGCATTCGGGAGAATGGTGTCCTCCATTTGAAACTAGTGTGGAAGGGGCCACCACTAATACCCAAGGGATTGTGTCACATTCCACATTCCGACTTCTCTTCCAGCCACTCGACAGATCCCTATGTCGGGAAATTCACTGAGATGACAGTGTTGTAGTCAGGAATTGGGGTGAATCTGAGGTAGGAGGCTGAACGTTGAAACTCCAGCACCAAGAGACCTGGATAAACGGGGGACATCCCAGCGCCATTCAAGCCACAGTGTCCATCATTCTTTGGGTGCACTGGCCTTCAGAAGCTACCGCACAGCACTCCTGGATGTGGAGATAGTGGAACCTTTCAGAGTGGATGAGGCATTACAGGTGCAAGCTGTAAACTTTTTCAGGGAAATCCTCCCCAGCAGCCTCAGTCCCTGCATGGGGCAGCTTTGGGACCCAAGTCTTTGCAGGGTCCAGGTCTAGGACACCTGGCCAGGACACCAAAAGCTTATGGAACATAGGATGTATTCCTTTGAATTAAATTCAATTATTATCTGATAGTTATCCAGGAATCCACATGGTGAGGAACACTGGTATCCCATAAATGAAATTAGATCGGAATGTGCCATCACAAACACCCGAAAGTGTGTGTCTCACTGTTTGTTCGCGCTTACACTCCAATAATCGACAGTTCCTCATCCTTGCAAAATCCCCGAGACCAGACGGTTGAGGTAGGTTACTGGGACGACTCTGAGGAAGAATGCTGGAGGTGAGAACCCCAGCACCACAACATCTGAACACTGGGTGCTTTCACAACAAACTTTCATCCACAGGATACATCATTCTTTGAGTTCACGGTGCTTGGTTAACTGTAGGATGATGCTCCTAGATATGCAGGTCGTGGTGCCATGAAAGTCGCACAAGGCATTACAGATGCTCGTGGGACCCCTTTGTTGGCAAATCCTCCCAAGCTGCCTCAGTCGCATCCAGTCCAGCATTGGGACCCTGGACTGCTCACCCTGCAATGATGTGACTCCAGGCCAGGTCCCAGAGACCTGAAGCTAATAGGGGCGCATTCTTTTGTTTAAGGACCAACTGGATTTTTATTTGAGAGTGCAATGTACTTAAGTACTGTTTTGGGTTTTTGTAGGTCTCCAGAGGATGGATTGCCCTCTATAGGTACATATATCTATGTCCTTTTGAATTGTGTTCCCATGAAGTTTACTCCACAGTGTTTGGAACAGGTGCCTGAACGACATAGCTTCTGGCTTGTATCGGTTTGCTATACATTAGTTTGCATGTGTTAACACCAACCTCCTAGTTTATGCCTTCCCCAACCTTCTCCATGTGGTACAAATTCGTTTCTATGTCCGTGACTCGGTGTGTGTTTTGTACAGTAGAGTTTATTTTATCAAGTTTTAAAGCCCACCGATAAGCGATATCCTATGATATGTGCCTTTCTCGATCTAATGTTCTATCCTGAATGTGATCCAATCTAGGTCATTCCATGTTGCTGTAGCTGGCATTTTTTTTTCATTTCTTTTACATGGCTGTTTAATGCTCCACTGTGTCCATGTACCGCACCTTCTTTTCTCAATCTCTGTTGATGGGCCATCTGGTAGGTGCCATATCTGGGCTACAGCACATATATTTGCTAGGACACTAGGGGTGACATTGTGATATTCCACAATGGTGTTCTATGCATAATTGTCTAAGAGTGCCACTGGGTAATCATGCGGTAATTCTTAGTGTATATATTTAGAGAACCTCCATAGTGTTTTCCACAATGCCTCTTTCCAATGTGCAGTCTTAAGAACGGCTTAGGGGGTGTTCTCATTTCTCCAAGCCCTCTTCTGCATGTATTGCCTGTAGGCATTTTGACCACAGGCATTCTGACACTTGTGGGGTGATACATCAGTGTAGGATGCATTTCTCTTCCTCAAATACCTGGTGATGTAGATCACATTACCTAGTGTGTCAGTTATTTTTTAAGATCACTGGGAATAAAAGATACATGATGGGGTCTTGCCTGGTGGCACCATAGTTGAGAGTCCACCTGCCAATGCGGGGGATGCACGTTCATGCCTGGGTCCGCGAGGATCGAATGTTCCGCACAGCGGCATGGGCCATGAGCCATGGCCGCTGTAGCTTCGCATCCGGTGCCCGTGCTCCTCAGCAGGAGAGACCACAGCAGTGAGAGACATGCGTACCGCAAAAAAGAAAAGTACCTGTTGAAATTGACCTGTTGAAAGTGGGCGTTGATTTGAATCCTTCTTCAGTAACATTCCAAGGACATTTCTGCAGGGCAGGTGTCCTTTACAACGCCACTGACTGTCTCATTATGAAGTTGCACTAAGAACCGGTTTTTTAGTTGCTGTTATAAGAAGCGGCCACAGGGCGGTAGGAATTTTTTAAATCATACTCTGCTGATGCGGGAATCCAGTCTTTTGGGGAAATCGTGTGTTGGAATTCAAGTTAGAGAGAAGGTACCAAAAGAAATACCCAAGGGATTGTGTCCCATTACATCTTCCCGCTTCCCCTCCAGCCACTCGAGAGATCGCCATCCCAGCCAACTCGCCGAGAGGAGAGTACTGGCGTCGGGAAGTGGGGTGACACTGATACAGGAGGCTGGACGTGGGAACCCCAGTGCCAAGAGACCTGGACACTGGCTTTCTTGACAGCGCTCTTTCTGCCACAGGTTCCAACATTGTTTGGGTTCCTTGCCCTTGGCTAGCCATACAAAAACGCTCCTGGATGTGGATTTAGTGATGCTGTTCAGAGTGGATGAGGCACTACATGTACAAAGTGAACCCCTCTGTTGGGAAACTTTCCCCAGCTGCCTTATTTCCAACACATTCTAGAATTGGGCCCCAAGACTACTGAGGCGCCAGGGATGAGACTCCAGGACATATCATCATGGCCTTAGAGAATACAGGATGTATTCCTTTATTTTAAATTGAATATTTATTTTATAATGGAACATACTTAATTTACACTGCTGTGCTGCATTGGCTGTAGAGCCACTTGAATCCATTATGCTGGTATATATATCTAGGCTCTTTTCAAATCTGTTTCCACTTACCTTACTGAAGAGTGTTTGGAAGAGTTGCCGGACTTCAACTTAAGTCGTGGCTCGTATTCACTTTTAGATGTATATTAGTGTGCCTCAGTTAATCCCAACTCCCTTGGTTAGGCCTCCACCCAAACTTCTCCCATTGGTAGGCATCCTGTGGTGGCTACGTCTGTGACTAGCTTTCTGTTTTGTAATGCATAGTTAGCTTAAATAAGTTTCAAACCTCACCCATAAGTTATATCCTATGGTATGTGTCTTTCTCTGTCTAACTCACCATTTGAATGTGACCAAAGAAAGGTCTTTCCATGTTGTTGTAGTGGGCATTTTTTCAGTCTTGTTTATGGTTGTGTAAAGGTCCACTGTACAGATGTACCACATCTCCTTTCTTCATTCGTCTCTTGCTGGGCAGTGTGGTTGATGCCCTATCTGGGCGATCATACATAGCCATGTAAGGAAAGAATGGGTACAAGTGTGCTATATAAGGATGATGTTCTGTGTATATTCTTCCATGCAATATAGAGCCTGATGATAGGTTAGTACTCGGTGTATATATTGCGGGAAACTGCATAGTGTTTTCCATAATGCCAGGTTCTAATGTGCACTGCTACGAACGGTTTAGGGGTATTCTCAATTCTCTAAGCCCTCTCTCGCATGTATTGCGGGTAGACACCTTGACCTTGCCCATTCTGACTGCTGTGGGGTGATAACTTGCTGTAGGTTGGATTACCCTTTCTCAAATTCTCAGCCATGTTGATCACTTCTACTTGTGTGTGAGTTATTTTATAAGAACACCTGGAATTTAGTGTTCCTCTCAAAATTGGCTCATACAAAGAGGGCCGTGATGTTAATCCTTTTTCAGTGACCTGCCCCAGGAGAGTTCTGGAAGGAAGGTGTCCTTCAGAAGGCCGTAGGATTTTTGAGTTTGAAGTTCCAATGAGCACCAGTTTTTAAGTGGCTGTTCCAAGATGCGGCCACATGGCAGCAGGTGTTTTCTCAAGCAGAGGCCGCTTATATGAGAAGGCAGGCATTCGGGAGAATGGTGTCCTCCATTTGAAACTAGTGTGGAAGGGGCCACCACTAATACCCAAGGGATTGTGTCACATTCCACATTCCGACTTCTCTTCCAGCCACTCGACAGATCCCTATGTCGGGAAATTCACTGAGATGACAGTGTTGTAGTCAGGAATTGGGGTGAATCTGAGGTAGGAGGCTGAACGTTGAAACTCCAGCACCAAGAGACCTGGATAAACGGGGGACATCCCAGCGCCATTCAAGCCACAGTGTCCATCATTCTTTGGGTGCACTGGCCTTCAGAAGCTACCGCACAGCACTCCTGGATGTGGAGATAGTGGAACCTTTCAGAGTGGATGAGGCATTACAGGTGCAAGCTGTAAACTTTTTCAGGGAAATCCTCCCCAGCAGCCTCAGTCCCTGCATGGGGCAGCTTTGGGACCCAAGTCTTTGCAGGGTCCAGGTCTAGGACACCTGGCCAGGACACCAAAAGCTTATGGAACATAGGATGTATTCCTTTGAATTAAATTCAATTATTATCTGATAGTTATCCAGGAATCCACATGGTGAGGAACACTGGTATCCCATAAATGAAATTAGATCGGAATGTGCCATCACAAACACCCGAAAGTGTGTGTCTCACTGTTTGTTCGCGCTTACACTCCAATAATCGACAGTTCCTCATCCTTGCAAAATCCCCGAGACCAGACGGTTGAGGTAGGTTACTGGGACGACTCTGAGGAAGAATGCTGGAGGTGAGAACCCCAGCACCACAACATCTGAACACTGGGTGCTTTCACAACAAACTTTCATCCACAGGATACATCATTCTTTGAGTTCACGGTGCTTGGTTAACTGTAGGATGATGCTCCTAGATATGCAGGTCGTGGTGCCATGAAAGTCGCACAAGGCATTACAGATGCTCGTGGGACCCCTTTGTTGGCAAATCCTCCCAAGCTGCCTCAGTCGCATCCAGTCCAGCATTGGGACCCTGGACTGCTCACCCTGCAATGATGTGACTCCAGGCCAGGTCCCAGAGACCTGAAGCTAATAGGGGCGCATTCTTTTGTTTAAGGACCAACTGGATTTTTATTTGAGAGTGCAATGTACTTAAGTACTGTTTTGGGTTTTTGTAGGTCTCCAGAGGATGGATTGCCCTCTATAGGTACATATATCTATGTCCTTTTGAATTGTGTTCCCATGAAGTTTACTCCACAGTGTTTGGAACAGGTGCCTGAACGACATAGCTTCTGGCTTGTATCGGTTTGCTATACATTAGTTTGCATGTGTTAACACCAACCTCCTAGTTTATGCCTTCCCCAACCTTCTCCATGTGGTACAAATTCGTTTCTATGTCCGTGACTCGGTGTGTGTTTTGTACAGTAGAGTTTATTTTATCAAGTTTTAAAGCCCACCGATAAGCGATATCCTATGATATGTGCCTTTCTCGATCTAATGTTCTATCCTGAATGTGATCCAATCTAGGTCATTCCATGTTGCTGTAGCTGGCATTTTTTTTTCATTTCTTTTACATGGCTGTTTAATGCTCCACTGTGTCCATGTACCGCACCTTCTTTTCTCAATCTCTGTTGATGGGCCATCTGGTAGGTGCCATATCTGGGCTACAGCACATATATTTGCTAGGACACTAGGGGTGACATTGTGATATTCCACAATGGTGTTCTATGCATAATTGTCTAAGAGTGCCACTGGGTAATCATGCGGTAATTCTTAGTGTATATATTTAGAGAACCTCCATAGTGTTTTCCACAATGCCTCTTTCCAATGTGCAGTCTTAAGAACGGCTTAGGGGGTGTTCTCATTTCTCCAAGCCCTCTTCTGCATGTATTGCCTGTAGGCATTTTGACCACAGGCATTCTGACACTTGTGGGGTGATACATCAGTGTAGGATGCATTTCTCTTCCTCAAATACCTGGTGATGTAGATCACATTACCTAGTGTGTCAGTTATTTTTTAAGATCACTGGGAATAAAAGATACATGATGGGGTCTTGCCTGGTGGCACCATAGTTGAGAGTCCACCTGCCAATGCGGGGGATGCACGTTCATGCCTGGGTCCGCGAGGATCGAATGTTCCGCACAGCGGCATGGGCCATGAGCCATGGCCGCTGTAGCTTCGCATCCGGTGCCCGTGCTCCTCAGCAGGAGAGACCACAGCAGTGAGAGACATGCGTACCGCAAAAAAGAAAAGTACCTGTTGAAATTGACCTGTTGAAAGTGGGCGTTGATTTGAATCCTTCTTCAGTAACATTCCAAGGACATTTCTGCAGGGCAGGTGTCCTTTACAACGCCACTGACTGTCTCATTATGAAGTTGCACTAAGAACCGGTTTTTTAGTTGCTGTTATAAGAAGCGGCCACAGGGCGGTAGGAATTTTTTAAATCATACTCTGCTGATGCGGGAATCCAGTCTTTTGGGGAAATCGTGTGTTGGAATTCAAGTTAGAGAGAAGGTACCAAAAGAAATACCCAAGGGATTGTGTCCCATTACATCTTCCCGCTTCCCCTCCAGCCACTCGAGAGATCGCCATCCCAGCCAACTCGCCGAGAGGAGAGTACTGGCGTCGGGAAGTGGGGTGACACTGATACAGGAGGCTGGACGTGGGAACCCCAGTGCCAAGAGACCTGGACACTGGCTTTCTTGACAGCGCTCTTTCTGCCACAGGTTCCAACATTGTTTGGGTTCCTTGCCCTTGGCTAGCCATACAAAAACGCTCCTGGATGTGGATTTAGTGATGCTGTTCAGAGTGGATGAGGCACTACATGTACAAAGTGAACCCCTCTGTTGGGAAACTTTCCCCAGCTGCCTTATTTCCAACACATTCTAGAATTGGGCCCCAAGACTACTGAGGCGCCAGGGATGAGACTCCAGGACATATCATCATGGCCTTAGAGAATACAGGATGTATTCCTTTATTTTAAATTGAATATTTATTTTATAATGGAACATACTTAATTTACACTGCTGTGCTGCATTGGCTGTAGAGCCACTTGAATCCATTATGCTGGTATATATATCTATGCTCTTTTCAAATCTGTTTCCACTTACCTTACTGAAGAGTGTTTGGAAGAGTTGCCGGACTTCAACTTAAGTCGTGGCTCGTATTCACTTTTAGATGTATATTAGTGTGCCTCAGTTAATCCCAACTCCCTTGGTTAGGCCTCCACCCAAACTTCTCCCATTGGTAGGCATCCTGTGGTGGCTACGTCTGTGACTAGCTTTCTGTTTTGTAATGCATAGTTAGCTTAAATAAGTTTCAAACCTCACCCATAAGTTATATCCTATGGTATGTGTCTTTCTCTGTCTAACTCACCATTTGAATGTGACCAAAGAAAGGTCTTTCCATGTTGTTGTAGTGGGCATTTTTTCAGTCTTGTTTATGGTTGTGTAAAGGTCCACTGTACAGATGTACCACATCTCCTTTCTTCATTCGTCTCTTGCTGGGCAGTGTGGTTGATGCCCTATCTGGGCGATCATACATAGCCATGTAAGGAAAGAATGGGTACAAGTGTGCTATATAAGGATGATGTTCTGTGTATATTCTTCCATGCAATATAGAGCCTGATGATAGGTTAGTACTCGGTGTATATATTGCGGGAAACTGCATAGTGTTTTCCATAATGCCAGGTTCTAATGTGCACTGCTACGAACGGTTTAGGGGTATTCTCAATTCTCTAAGCCCTCTCTCGCATGTATTGCGGGTAGACACCTTGACCTTGCCCATTCTGACTGCTGTGGGGTGATAACTTGCTGTAGGTTGGATTACCCTTTCTCAAATTCTCAGCCATGTTGATCACTTCTACTTGTGTGTGAGTTATTTTATAAGAACACCTGGAATTTAGTGTTCCTCTCAAAATTGGCTCATACAAAGAGGGCCGTGATGTTAATCCTTTTTCAGTGACCTGCCCCAGGAGAGTTCTGGAAGGAAGGTGTCCTTCAGAAGGCCGTAGGATTTTTGAGTTTGAAGTTCCAATGAGCACCAGTTTTTAAGTGGCTGTTCCAAGATGCGGCCACATGGCAGCAGGTGTTTTCTCAAGCAGAGGCCGCTTATATGAGAAGGCAGGCATTCGGGAGAATGGTGTCCTCCATTTGAAACTAGTGTGGAAGGGGCCACCACTAATACCCAAGGGATTGTGTCACATTCCACATTCCGACTTCTCTTCCAGCCACTCGACAGATCCCTATGTCGGGAAATTCACTGAGATGACAGTGTTGTAGTCAGGAATTGGGGTGAATCTGAGGTAGGAGGCTGAACGTTGAAACTCCAGCACCAAGAGACCTGGATAAACGGGGGACATCCCAGCGCCATTCAAGCCACAGTGTCCATCATTCTTTGGGTGCACTGGCCTTCAGAAGCTACCGCACAGCACTCCTGGATGTGGAGATAGTGGAACCTTTCAGAGTGGATGAGGCATTACAGGTGCAAGCTGTAAACTTTTTCAGGGAAATCCTCCCCAGCAGCCTCAGTCCCTGCATGGGGCAGCTTTGGGACCCAAGTCTTTGCAGGGTCCAGGTCTAGGACACCTGGCCAGGACACCAAAAGCTTATGGAACATAGGATGTATTCCTTTGAATTAAATTCAATTATTATCTGATAGTTATCCAGGAATCCACATGGTGAGGAACACTGGTATCCCATAAATGAAATTAGATCGGAATGTGCCATCACAAACACCCGAAAGTGTGTGTCTCACTGTTTGTTCGCGCTTACACTCCAATAATCGACAGTTCCTCATCCTTGCAAAATCCCCGAGACCAGACGGTTGAGGTAGGTTACTGGGACGACTCTGAGGAAGAATGCTGGAGGTGAGAACCCCAGCACCACAACATCTGAACACTGGGTGCTTTCACAACAAACTTTCATCCACAGGATACATCATTCTTTGAGTTCACGGTGCTTGGTTAACTGTAGGATGATGCTCCTAGATATGCAGGTCGTGGTGCCATGAAAGTCGCACAAGGCATTACAGATGCTCGTGGGACCCCTTTGTTGGCAAATCCTCCCAAGCTGCCTCAGTCGCATCCAGTCCAGCATTGGGACCCTGGACTGCTCACCCTGCAATGATGTGACTCCAGGCCAGGTCCCAGAGACCTGAAGCTAATAGGGGCGCATTCTTTTGTTTAAGGACCAACTGGATTTTTATTTGAGAGTGCAATGTACTTAAGTACTGTTTTGGGTTTTTGTAGGTCTCCAGAGGATGGATTGCCCTCTATAGGTACATATATCTATGTCCTTTTGAATTGTGTTCCCATGAAGTTTACTCCACAGTGTTTGGAACAGGTGCCTGAACGACATAGCTTCTGGCTTGTATCGGTTTGCTATACATTAGTTTGCATGTGTTAACACCAACCTCCTAGTTTATGCCTTCCCCAACCTTCTCCATGTGGTACAAATTCGTTTCTATGTCCGTGACTCGGTGTGTGTTTTGTACAGTAGAGTTTATTTTATCAAGTTTTAAAGCCCACCGATAAGCGATATCCTATGATATGTGCCTTTCTCGATCTAATGTTCTATCCTGAATGTGATCCAATCTAGGTCATTCCATGTTGCTGTAGCTGGCATTTTTTTTTTCATTTCTTTTACATGGCTGTTTAATGCTCCACTGTGTCCATGTACCGCACCTTCTTTTCTCAATCTCTGTTGATGGGCCATCTGGTAGGTGCCATATCTGGGCTACAGCACATATATTTGCTAGGACACTAGGGGTGACATTGTGATATTCCACAATGGTGTTCTATGCATAATTGTCTAAGAGTGCCACTGGGTAATCATGCGGTAATTCTTAGTGTATATATTTAGAGAACCTCCATAGTGTTTTCCACAATGCCTCTTTCCAATGTGCAGTCTTAAGAACGGCTTAGGGGGTGTTCTCATTTCTCCAAGCCCTCTTCTGCATGTATTGCCTGTAGGCATTTTGACCACAGGCATTCTGACACTTGTGGGGTGATACATCAGTGTAGGATGCATTTCTCTTCCTCAAATACCTGGTGATGTAGATCACATTACCTAGTGTGTCAGTTATTTTTTAAGATCACTGGGAATAAAAGATACATGATGGGGTCTTGCCTGGTGGCACCATAGTTGAGAGTCCACCTGCCAATGCGGGGGATGCACGTTCATGCCTGGGTCCGCGAGGATCGAATGTTCCGCACAGCGGCATGGGCCATGAGCCATGGCCGCTGTAGCTTCGCATCCGGTGCCCGTGCTCCTCAGCAGGAGAGACCACAGCAGTGAGAGACATGCGTACCGCAAAAAAGAAAAGTACCTGTTGAAATTGACCTGTTGAAAGTGGGCGTTGATTTGAATCCTTCTTCAGTAACATTCCAAGGACATTTCTGCAGGGCAGGTGTCCTTTACAACGCCACTGACTGTCTCATTATGAAGTTGCACTAAGAACCGGTTTTTTAGTTGCTGTTATAAGAAGCGGCCACAGGGCGGTAGGAATTTTTTAAATCATACTCTGCTGATGCGGGAATCCAGTCTTTTGGGGAAATCGTGTGTTGGAATTCAAGTTAGAGAGAAGGTACCAAAAGAAATACCCAAGGGATTGTGTCCCATTACATCTTCCCGCTTCCCCTCCAGCCACTCGAGAGATCGCCATCCCAGCCAACTCGCCGAGAGGAGAGTACTGGCGTCGGGAAGTGGGGTGACACTGATACAGGAGGCTGGACGTGGGAACCCCAGTGCCAAGAGACCTGGACACTGGCTTTCTTGACAGCGCTCTTTCTGCCACAGGTTCCAACATTGTTTGGGTTCCTTGCCCTTGGCTAGCCATACAAAAACGCTCCTGGATGTGGATTTAGTGATGCTGTTCAGAGTGGATGAGGCACTACATGTACAAAGTGAACCCCTCTGTTGGGAAACTTTCCCCAGCTGCCTTATTTCCAACACATTCTAGAATTGGGCCCCAAGACTACTGAGGCGCCAGGGATGAGACTCCAGGACATATCATCATGGCCTTAGAGAATACAGGATGTATTCCTTTATTTTAAATTGAATATTTATTTTATAATGGAACATACTTAATTTACACTGCTGTGCTGCATTGGCTGTAGAGCCACTTGAATCCATTATGCTGGTATATATATCTAGGCTCTTTTCAAATCTGTTTCCACTTACCTTACTGAAGAGTGTTTGGAAGAGTTGCCGGACTTCAACTTAAGTCGTGGCTCGTATTCACTTTTAGATGTATATTAGTGTGCCTCAGTTAATCCCAACTCCCTTGGTTAGGCCTCCACCCAAACTTCTCCCATTGGTAGGCATCCTGTGGTGGCTACGTCTGTGACTAGCTTTCTGTTTTGTAATGCATAGTTAGCTTAAATAAGTTTCAAACCTCACCCATAAGTTATATCCTATGGTATGTGTCTTTCTCTGTCTAACTCACCATTTGAATGTGACCAAAGAAAGGTCTTTCCATGTTGTTGTAGTGGGCATTTTTTCAGTCTTGTTTATGGTTGTGTAAAGGTCCACTGTACAGATGTACCACATCTCCTTTCTTCATTCGTCTCTTGCTGGGCAGTGTGGTTGATGCCCTATCTGGGCGATCATACATAGCCATGTAAGGAAAGAATGGGTACAAGTGTGCTATATAAGGATGATGTTCTGTGTATATTCTTCCATGCAATATAGAGCCTGATGATAGGTTAGTACTCGGTGTATATATTGCGGGAAACTGCATAGTGTTTTCCATAATGCCAGGTTCTAATGTGCACTGCTACGAACGGTTTAGGGGTATTCTCAATTCTCTAAGCCCTCTCTCGCATGTATTGCGGGTAGACACCTTGACCTTGCCCATTCTGACTGCTGTGGGGTGATAACTTGCTGTAGGTTGGATTACCCTTTCTCAAATTCTCAGCCATGTTGATCACTTCTACTTGTGTGTGAGTTATTTTATAAGAACACCTGGAATTTAGTGTTCCTCTCAAAATTGGCTCATACAAAGAGGGCCGTGATGTTAATCCTTTTTCAGTGACCTGCCCCAGGAGAGTTCTGGAAGGAAGGTGTCCTTCAGAAGGCCGTAGGATTTTTGAGTTTGAAGTTCCAATGAGCACCAGTTTTTAAGTGGCTGTTCCAAGATGCGGCCACATGGCAGCAGGTGTTTTCTCAAGCAGAGGCCGCTTATATGAGAAGGCAGGCATTCGGGAGAATGGTGTCCTCCATTTGAAACTAGTGTGGAAGGGGCCACCACTAATACCCAAGGGATTGTGTCACATTCCACATTCCGACTTCTCTTCCAGCCACTCGACAGATCCCTATGTCGGGAAATTCACTGAGATGACAGTGTTGTAGTCAGGAATTGGGGTGAATCTGAGGTAGGAGGCTGAACGTTGAAACTCCAGCACCAAGAGACCTGGATAAACGGGGGACATCCCAGCGCCATTCAAGCCACAGTGTCCATCATTCTTTGGGTGCACTGGCCTTCAGAAGCTACCGCACAGCACTCCTGGATGTGGAGATAGTGGAACCTTTCAGAGTGGATGAGGCATTACAGGTGCAAGCTGTAAACTTTTTCAGGGAAATCCTCCCCAGCAGCCTCAGTCCCTGCATGGGGCAGCTTTGGGACCCAAGTCTTTGCAGGGTCCAGGTCTAGGACACCTGGCCAGGACACCAAAAGCTTATGGAACATAGGATGTATTCCTTTGAATTAAATTCAATTATTATCTGATAGTTATCCAGGAATCCACATGGTGAGGAACACTGGTATCCCATAAATGAAATTAGATCGGAATGTGCCATCACAAACACCCGAAAGTGTGTGTCTCACTGTTTGTTCGCGCTTACACTCCAATAATCGACAGTTCCTCATCCTTGCAAAATCCCCGAGACCAGACGGTTGAGGTAGGTTACTGGGACGACTCTGAGGAAGAATGCTGGAGGTGAGAACCCCAGCACCACAACATCTGAACACTGGGTGCTTTCACAACAAACTTTCATCCACAGGATACATCATTCTTTGAGTTCACGGTGCTTGGTTAACTGTAGGATGATGCTCCTAGATATGCAGGTCGTGGTGCCATGAAAGTCGCACAAGGCATTACAGATGCTCGTGGGACCCCTTTGTTGGCAAATCCTCCCAAGCTGCCTCAGTCGCATCCAGTCCAGCATTGGGACCCTGGACTGCTCACCCTGCAATGATGTGACTCCAGGCCAGGTCCCAGAGACCTGAAGCTAATAGGGGCGCATTCTTTTGTTTAAGGACCAACTGGATTTTTATTTGAGAGTGCAATGTACTTAAGTACTGTTTTGGGTTTTTGTAGGTCTCCAGAGGATGGATTGCCCTCTATAGGTACATATATCTATGTCCTTTTGAATTGTGTTCCCATGAAGTTTACTCCACAGTGTTTGGAACAGGTGCCTGAACGACATAGCTTCTGGCTTGTATCGGTTTGCTATACATTAGTTTGCATGTGTTAACACCAACCTCCTAGTTTATGCCTTCCCCAACCTTCTCCATGTGGTACAAATTCGTTTCTATGTCCGTGACTCGGTGTGTGTTTTGTACAGTAGAGTTTATTTTATCAAGTTTTAAAGCCCACCGATAAGCGATATCCTATGATATGTGCCTTTCTCGATCTAATGTTCTATCCTGAATGTGATCCAATCTAGGTCATTCCATGTTGCTGTAGCTGGCATTTTTTTTTCATTTCTTTTACATGGCTGTTTAATGCTCCACTGTGTCCATGTACCGCACCTTCTTTTCTCAATCTCTGTTGATGGGCCATCTGGTAGGTGCCATATCTGGGCTACAGCACATATATTTGCTAGGACACTAGGGGTGACATTGTGATATTCCACAATGGTGTTCTATGCATAATTGTCTAAGAGTGCCACTGGGTAATCATGCGGTAATTCTTAGTGTATATATTTAGAGAACCTCCATAGTGTTTTCCACAATGCCTCTTTCCAATGTGCAGTCTTAAGAACGGCTTAGGGGGTGTTCTCATTTCTCCAAGCCCTCTTCTGCATGTATTGCCTGTAGGCATTTTGACCACAGGCATTCTGACACTTGTGGGGTGATACATCAGTGTAGGATGCATTTCTCTTCCTCAAATACCTGGTGATGTAGATCACATTACCTAGTGTGTCAGTTATTTTTTAAGATCACTGGGAATAAAAGATACATGATGGGGTCTTGCCTGGTGGCACCATAGTTGAGAGTCCACCTGCCAATGCGGGGGATGCACGTTCATGCCTGGGTCCGCGAGGATCGAATGTTCCGCACAGCGGCATGGGCCATGAGCCATGGCCGCTGTAGCTTCGCATCCGGTGCCCGTGCTCCTCAGCAGGAGAGACCACAGCAGTGAGAGACATGCGTACCGCAAAAAAGAAAAGTACCTGTTGAAATTGACCTGTTGAAAGTGGGCGTTGATTTGAATCCTTCTTCAGTAACATTCCAAGGACATTTCTGCAGGGCAGGTGTCCTTTACAACGCCACTGACTGTCTCATTATGAAGTTGCACTAAGAACCGGTTTTTTAGTTGCTGTTATAAGAAGCGGCCACAGGGCGGTAGGAATTTTTTAAATCATACTCTGCTGATGCGGGAATCCAGTCTTTTGGGGAAATCGTGTGTTGGAATTCAAGTTAGAGAGAAGGTACCAAAAGAAATACCCAAGGGATTGTGTCCCATTACATCTTCCCGCTTCCCCTCCAGCCACTCGAGAGATCGCCATCCCAGCCAACTCGCCGAGAGGAGAGTACTGGCGTCGGGAAGTGGGGTGACACTGATACAGGAGGCTGGACGTGGGAACCCCAGTGCCAAGAGACCTGGACACTGGCTTTCTTGACAGCGCTCTTTCTGCCACAGGTTCCAACATTGTTTGGGTTCCTTGCCCTTGGCTAGCCATACAAAAACGCTCCTGGATGTGGATTTAGTGATGCTGTTCAGAGTGGATGAGGCACTACATGTACAAAGTGAACCCCTCTGTTGGGAAACTTTCCCCAGCTGCCTTATTTCCAACACATTCTAGAATTGGGCCCCAAGACTACTGAGGCGCCAGGGATGAGACTCCAGGACATATCATCATGGCCTTAGAGAATACAGGATGTATTCCTTTATTTTAAATTGAATATTTATTTTATAATGGAACATACTTAATTTACACTGCTGTGCTGCATTGGCTGTAGAGCCACTTGAATCCATTATGCTGGTATATATATCTATGCTCTTTTCAAATCTGTTTCCACTTACCTTACTGAAGAGTGTTTGGAAGAGTTGCCGGACTTCAACTTAAGTCGTGGCTCGTATTCACTTTTAGATGTATATTAGTGTGCCTCAGTTAATCCCAACTCCCTTGGTTAGGCCTCCACCCAAACTTCTCCCATTGGTAGGCATCCTGTGGTGGCTACGTCTGTGACTAGCTTTCTGTTTTGTAATGCATAGTTAGCTTAAATAAGTTTCAAACCTCACCCATAAGTTATATCCTATGGTATGTGTCTTTCTCTGTCTAACTCACCATTTGAATGTGACCAAAGAAAGGTCTTTCCATGTTGTTGTAGTGGGCATTTTTTCAGTCTTGTTTATGGTTGTGTAAAGGTCCACTGTACAGATGTACCACATCTCCTTTCTTCATTCGTCTCTTGCTGGGCAGTGTGGTTGATGCCCTATCTGGGCGATCATACATAGCCATGTAAGGAAAGAATGGGTACAAGTGTGCTATATAAGGATGATGTTCTGTGTATATTCTTCCATGCAATATAGAGCCTGATGATAGGTTAGTACTCGGTGTATATATTGCGGGAAACTGCATAGTGTTTTCCATAATGCCAGGTTCTAATGTGCACTGCTACGAACGGTTTAGGGGTATTCTCAATTCTCTAAGCCCTCTCTCGCATGTATTGCGGGTAGACACCTTGACCTTGCCCATTCTGACTGCTGTGGGGTGATAACTTGCTGTAGGTTGGATTACCCTTTCTCAAATTCTCAGCCATGTTGATCACTTCTACTTGTGTGTGAGTTATTTTATAAGAACACCTGGAATTTAGTGTTCCTCTCAAAATTGGCTCATACAAAGAGGGCCGTGATGTTAATCCTTTTTCAGTGACCTGCCCCAGGAGAGTTCTGGAAGGAAGGTGTCCTTCAGAAGGCCGTAGGATTTTTGAGTTTGAAGTTCCAATGAGCACCAGTTTTTAAGTGGCTGTTCCAAGATGCGGCCACATGGCAGCAGGTGTTTTCTCAAGCAGAGGCCGCTTATATGAGAAGGCAGGCATTCGGGAGAATGGTGTCCTCCATTTGAAACTAGTGTGGAAGGGGCCACCACTAATACCCAAGGGATTGTGTCACATTCCACATTCCGACTTCTCTTCCAGCCACTCGACAGATCCCTATGTCGGGAAATTCACTGAGATGACAGTGTTGTAGTCAGGAATTGGGGTGAATCTGAGGTAGGAGGCTGAACGTTGAAACTCCAGCACCAAGAGACCTGGATAAACGGGGGACATCCCAGCGCCATTCAAGCCACAGTGTCCATCATTCTTTGGGTGCACTGGCCTTCAGAAGCTACCGCACAGCACTCCTGGATGTGGAGATAGTGGAACCTTTCAGAGTGGATGAGGCATTACAGGTGCAAGCTGTAAACTTTTTCAGGGAAATCCTCCCCAGCAGCCTCAGTCCCTGCATGGGGCAGCTTTGGGACCCAAGTCTTTGCAGGGTCCAGGTCTAGGACACCTGGCCAGGACACCAAAAGCTTATGGAACATAGGATGTATTCCTTTGAATTAAATTCAATTATTATCTGATAGTTATCCAGGAATCCACATGGTGAGGAACACTGGTATCCCATAAATGAAATTAGATCGGAATGTGCCATCACAAACACCCGAAAGTGTGTGTCTCACTGTTTGTTCGCGCTTACACTCCAATAATCGACAGTTCCTCATCCTTGCAAAATCCCCGAGACCAGACGGTTGAGGTAGGTTACTGGGACGACTCTGAGGAAGAATGCTGGAGGTGAGAACCCCAGCACCACAACATCTGAACACTGGGTGCTTTCACAACAAACTTTCATCCACAGGATACATCATTCTTTGAGTTCACGGTGCTTGGTTAACTGTAGGATGATGCTCCTAGATATGCAGGTCGTGGTGCCATGAAAGTCGCACAAGGCATTACAGATGCTCGTGGGACCCCTTTGTTGGCAAATCCTCCCAAGCTGCCTCAGTCGCATCCAGTCCAGCATTGGGACCCTGGACTGCTCACCCTGCAATGATGTGACTCCAGGCCAGGTCCCAGAGACCTGAAGCTAATAGGGGCGCATTCTTTTGTTTAAGGACCAACTGGATTTTTATTTGAGAGTGCAATGTACTTAAGTACTGTTTTGGGTTTTTGTAGGTCTCCAGAGGATGGATTGCCCTCTATAGGTACATATATCTATGTCCTTTTGAATTGTGTTCCCATGAAGTTTACTCCACAGTGTTTGGAACAGGTGCCTGAACGACATAGCTTCTGGCTTGTATCGGTTTGCTATACATTAGTTTGCATGTGTTAACACCAACCTCCTAGTTTATGCCTTCCCCAACCTTCTCCATGTGGTACAAATTCGTTTCTATGTCCGTGACTCGGTGTGTGTTTTGTACAGTAGAGTTTATTTTATCAAGTTTTAAAGCCCACCGATAAGCGATATCCTATGATATGTGCCTTTCTCGATCTAATGTTCTATCCTGAATGTGATCCAATCTAGGTCATTCCATGTTGCTGTAGCTGGCATTTTTTTTTTCATTTCTTTTACATGGCTGTTTAATGCTCCACTGTGTCCATGTACCGCACCTTCTTTTCTCAATCTCTGTTGATGGGCCATCTGGTAGGTGCCATATCTGGGCTACAGCACATATATTTGCTAGGACACTAGGGGTGACATTGTGATATTCCACAATGGTGTTCTATGCATAATTGTCTAAGAGTGCCACTGGGTAATCATGCGGTAATTCTTAGTGTATATATTTAGAGAACCTCCATAGTGTTTTCCACAATGCCTCTTTCCAATGTGCAGTCTTAAGAACGGCTTAGGGGGTGTTCTCATTTCTCCAAGCCCTCTTCTGCATGTATTGCCTGTAGGCATTTTGACCACAGGCATTCTGACACTTGTGGGGTGATACATCAGTGTAGGATGCATTTCTCTTCCTCAAATACCTGGTGATGTAGATCACATTACCTAGTGTGTCAGTTATTTTTTAAGATCACTGGGAATAAAAGATACATGATGGGGTCTTGCCTGGTGGCACCATAGTTGAGAGTCCACCTGCCAATGCGGGGGATGCACGTTCATGCCTGGGTCCGCGAGGATCGAATGTTCCGCACAGCGGCATGGGCCATGAGCCATGGCCGCTGTAGCTTCGCATCCGGTGCCCGTGCTCCTCAGCAGGAGAGACCACAGCAGTGAGAGACATGCGTACCGCAAAAAAGAAAAGTACCTGTTGAAATTGACCTGTTGAAAGTGGGCGTTGATTTGAATCCTTCTTCAGTAACATTCCAAGGACATTTCTGCAGGGCAGGTGTCCTTTACAACGCCACTGACTGTCTCATTATGAAGTTGCACTAAGAACCGGTTTTTTAGTTGCTGTTATAAGAAGCGGCCACAGGGCGGTAGGAATTTTTTAAATCATACTCTGCTGATGCGGGAATCCAGTCTTTTGGGGAAATCGTGTGTTGGAATTCAAGTTAGAGAGAAGGTACCAAAAGAAATACCCAAGGGATTGTGTCCCATTACATCTTCCCGCTTCCCCTCCAGCCACTCGAGAGATCGCCATCCCAGCCAACTCGCCGAGAGGAGAGTACTGGCGTCGGGAAGTGGGGTGACACTGATACAGGAGGCTGGACGTGGGAACCCCAGTGCCAAGAGACCTGGACACTGGCTTTCTTGACAGCGCTCTTTCTGCCACAGGTTCCAACATTGTTTGGGTTCCTTGCCCTTGGCTAGCCATACAAAAACGCTCCTGGATGTGGATTTAGTGATGCTGTTCAGAGTGGATGAGGCACTACATGTACAAAGTGAACCCCTCTGTTGGGAAACTTTCCCCAGCTGCCTTATTTCCAACACATTCTAGAATTGGGCCCCAAGACTACTGAGGCGCCAGGGATGAGACTCCAGGACATATCATCATGGCCTTAGAGAATACAGGATGTATTCCTTTATTTTAAATTGAATATTTATTTTATAATGGAACATACTTAATTTACACTGCTGTGCTGCATTGGCTGTAGAGCCACTTGAATCCATTATGCTGGTATATATATCTAGGCTCTTTTCAAATCTGTTTCCACTTACCTTACTGAAGAGTGTTTGGAAGAGTTGCCGGACTTCAACTTAAGTCGTGGCTCGTATTCACTTTTAGATGTATATTAGTGTGCCTCAGTTAATCCCAACTCCCTTGGTTAGGCCTCCACCCAAACTTCTCCCATTGGTAGGCATCCTGTGGTGGCTACGTCTGTGACTAGCTTTCTGTTTTGTAATGCATAGTTAGCTTAAATAAGTTTCAAACCTCACCCATAAGTTATATCCTATGGTATGTGTCTTTCTCTGTCTAACTCACCATTTGAATGTGACCAAAGAAAGGTCTTTCCATGTTGTTGTAGTGGGCATTTTTTCAGTCTTGTTTATGGTTGTGTAAAGGTCCACTGTACAGATGTACCACATCTCCTTTCTTCATTCGTCTCTTGCTGGGCAGTGTGGTTGATGCCCTATCTGGGCGATCATACATAGCCATGTAAGGAAAGAATGGGTACAAGTGTGCTATATAAGGATGATGTTCTGTGTATATTCTTCCATGCAATATAGAGCCTGATGATAGGTTAGTACTCGGTGTATATATTGCGGGAAACTGCATAGTGTTTTCCATAATGCCAGGTTCTAATGTGCACTGCTACGAACGGTTTAGGGGTATTCTCAATTCTCTAAGCCCTCTCTCGCATGTATTGCGGGTAGACACCTTGACCTTGCCCATTCTGACTGCTGTGGGGTGATAAGTTGCTGTAGGTTGGATTACCCTTTCTCAAATTCTCAGCCATGTTGATCACTTCTACTTGTGTGTGAGTTATTTTATAAGAACACCTGGAATTTAGTGTTCCTCTCAAAATTGGCTCATACAAAGAGGGCCGTGATGTTAATCCTTTTTCAGTGACCTGCCCCAGGAGAGTTCTGGAAGGAAGGTGTCCTTCAGAAGGCCGTAGGATTTTTGAGTTTGAAGTTCCAATGAGCACCAGTTTTTAAGTGGCTGTTCCAAGATGCGGCCACATGGCAGCAGGTGTTTTCTCAAGCAGAGGCCGCTTATATGAGAAGGCAGGCATTCGGGAGAATGGTGTCCTCCATTTGAAACTAGTGTGGAAGGGGCCACCACTAATACCCAAGGGATTGTGTCACATTCCACATTCCGACTTCTCTTCCAGCCACTCGACAGATCCCTATGTCGGGAAATTCACTGAGATGACAGTGTTGTAGTCAGGAATTGGGGTGAATCTGAGGTAGGAGGCTGAACGTTGAAACTCCAGCACCAAGAGACCTGGATAAACGGGGGACATCCCAGCGCCATTCAAGCCACAGTGTCCATCATTCTTTGGGTGCACTGGCCTTCAGAAGCTACCGCACAGCACTCCTGGATGTGGAGATAGTGGAACCTTTCAGAGTGGATGAGGCATTACAGGTGCAAGCTGTAAACTTTTTCAGGGAAATCCTCCCCAGCAGCCTCAGTCCCTGCATGGGGCAGCTTTGGGACCCAAGTCTTTGCAGGGTCCAGGTCTAGGACACCTGGCCAGGACACCAAAAGCTTATGGAACATAGGATGTATTCCTTTGAATTAAATTCAATTATTATCTGATAGTTATCCAGGAATCCACATGGTGAGGAACACTGGTATCCCATAAATGAAATTAGATCGGAATGTGCCATCACAAACACCCGAAAGTGTGTGTCTCACTGTTTGTTCGCGCTTACACTCCAATAATCGACAGTTCCTCATCCTTGCAAAATCCCCGAGACCAGACGGTTGAGGTAGGTTACTGGGACGACTCTGAGGAAGAATGCTGGAGGTGAGAACCCCAGCACCACAACATCTGAACACTGGGTGCTTTCACAACAAACTTTCATCCACAGGATACATCATTCTTTGAGTTCACGGTGCTTGGTTAACTGTAGGATGATGCTCCTAGATATGCAGGTCGTGGTGCCATGAAAGTCGCACAAGGCATTACAGATGCTCGTGGGACCCCTTTGTTGGCAAATCCTCCCAAGCTGCCTCAGTCGCATCCAGTCCAGCATTGGGACCCTGGACTGCTCACCCTGCAATGATGTGACTCCAGGCCAGGTCCCAGAGACCTGAAGCTAATAGGGGCGCATTCTTTTGTTTAAGGACCAACTGGATTTTTATTTGAGAGTGCAATGTACTTAAGTACTGTTTTGGGTTTTTGTAGGTCTCCAGAGGATGGATTGCCCTCTATAGGTACATATATCTATGTCCTTTTGAATTGTGTTCCCATGAAGTTTACTCCACAGTGTTTGGAACAGGTGCCTGAACGACATAGCTTCTGGCTTGTATCGGTTTGCTATACATTAGTTTGCATGTGTTAACACCAACCTCCTAGTTTATGCCTTCCCCAACCTTCTCCATGTGGTACAAATTCGTTTCTATGTCCGTGACTCGGTGTGTGTTTTGTACAGTAGAGTTTATTTTATCAAGTTTTAAAGCCCACCGATAAGCGATATCCTATGATATGTGCCTTTCTCGATCTAATGTTCTATCCTGAATGTGATCCAATCTAGGTCATTCCATGTTGCTGTAGCTGGCATTTTTTTTTCATTTCTTTTACATGGCTGTTTAATGCTCCACTGTGTCCATGTACCGCACCTTCTTTTCTCAATCTCTGTTGATGGGCCATCTGGTAGGTGCCATATCTGGGCTACAGCACATATATTTGCTAGGACACTAGGGGTGACATTGTGATATTCCACAATGGTGTTCTATGCATAATTGTCTAAGAGTGCCACTGGGTAATCATGCGGTAATTCTTAGTGTATATATTTAGAGAACCTCCATAGTGTTTTCCACAATGCCTCTTTCCAATGTGCAGTCTTAAGAACGGCTTAGGGGGTGTTCTCATTTCTCCAAGCCCTCTTCTGCATGTATTGCCTGTAGGCATTTTGACCACAGGCATTCTGACACTTGTGGGGTGATACATCAGTGTAGGATGCATTTCTCTTCCTCAAATACCTGGTGATGTAGATCACGTTACCTAGTGTGTCAGTTATTTTTTAAGATCACTGGGAATAAAAGATACATGATGGGGTCTTGCCTGGTGGCACCATAGTTGAGAGTCCACCTGCCAATGCGGGGGATGCACGTTCATGCCTGGGTCCGCGAGGATCGAATGTTCCGCACAGCGGCATGGGCCATGAGCCATGGCCGCTGTAGCTTCGCATCCGGTGCCCGTGCTCCTCAGCAGGAGAGACCACAGCAGTGAGAGACATGCGTACCGCAAAAAAGAAAAGTACCTGTTGAAATTGACCTGTTGAAAGTGGGCGTTGATTTGAATCCTTCTTCAGTAACATTCCAAGGACATTTCTGCAGGGCAGGTGTCCTTTACAACGCCACTGACTGTCTCATTATGAAGTTGCACTAAGAACCGGTTTTTTAGTTGCTGTTATAAGAAGCGGCCACAGGGCGGTAGGAATTTTTTAAATCATACTCTGCTGATGCGGGAATCCAGTCTTTTGGGGAAATCGTGTGTTGGAATTCAAGTTAGAGAGAAGGTACCAAAAGAAATACCCAAGGGATTGTGTCCCATTACATCTTCCCGCTTCCCCTCCAGCCACTCGAGAGATCGCCATCCCAGCCAACTCGCCGAGAGGAGAGTACTGGCGTCGGGAAGTGGGGTGACACTGATACAGGAGGCTGGACGTGGGAACCCCAGTGCCAAGAGACCTGGACACTGGCTTTCTTGACAGCGCTCTTTCTGCCACAGGTTCCAACATTGTTTGGGTTCCTTGCCCTTGGCTAGCCATACAAAAACGCTCCTGGATGTGGATTTAGTGATGCTGTTCAGAGTGGATGAGGCACTACATGTACAAAGTGAACCCCTCTGTTGGGAAACTTTCCCCAGCTGCCTTATTTCCAACACATTCTAGAATTGGGCCCCAAGACTACTGAGGCGCCAGGGATGAGACTCCAGGACATATCATCATGGCCTTAGAGAATACAGGATGTATTCCTTTATTTTAAATTGAATATTTATTTTATAATGGAACATACTTAATTTACACTGCTGTGCTGCATTGGCTGTAGAGCCACTTGAATCCATTATGCTGGTATATATATCTATGCTCTTTTCAAATCTGTTTCCACTTACCTTACTGAAGAGTGTTTGGAAGAGTTGCCGGACTTCAACTTAAGTCGTGGCTCGTATTCACTTTTAGATGTATATTAGTGTGCCTCAGTTAATCCCAACTCCCTTGGTTAGGCCTCCACCCAAACTTCTCCCATTGGTAGGCATCCTGTGGTGGCTACGTCTGTGACTAGCTTTCTGTTTTGTAATGCATAGTTAGCTTAAATAAGTTTCAAACCTCACCCATAAGTTATATCCTATGGTATGTGTCTTTCTCTGTCTAACTCACCATTTGAATGTGACCAAAGAAAGGTCTTTCCATGTTGTTGTAGTGGGCATTTTTTCAGTCTTGTTTATGGTTGTGTAAAGGTCCACTGTACAGATGTACCACATCTCCTTTCTTCATTCGTCTCTTGCTGGGCAGTGTGGTTGATGCCCTATCTGGGCGATCATACATAGCCATGTAAGGAAAGAATGGGTACAAGTGTGCTATATAAGGATGATGTTCTGTGTATATTCTTCCATGCAATATAGAGCCTGATGATAGGTTAGTACTCGGTGTATATATTGCGGGAAACTGCATAGTGTTTTCCATAATGCCAGGTTCTAATGTGCACTGCTACGAACGGTTTAGGGGTATTCTCAATTCTCTAAGCCCTCTCTCGCATGTATTGCGGGTAGACACCTTGACCTTGCCCATTCTGACTGCTGTGGGGTGATAACTTGCTGTAGGTTGGATTACCCTTTCTCAAATTCTCAGCCATGTTGATCACTTCTACTTGTGTGTGAGTTATTTTATAAGAACACCTGGAATTTAGTGTTCCTCTCAAAATTGGCTCATACAAAGAGGGCCGTGATGTTAATCCTTTTTCAGTGACCTGCCCCAGGAGAGTTCTGGAAGGAAGGTGTCCTTCAGAAGGCCGTAGGATTTTTGAGTTTGAAGTTCCAATGAGCACCAGTTTTTAAGTGGCTGTTCCAAGATGCGGCCACATGGCAGCAGGTGTTTTCTCAAGCAGAGGCCGCTTATATGAGAAGGCAGGCATTCGGGAGAATGGTGTCCTCCATTTGAAACTAGTGTGGAAGGGGCCACCACTAATACCCAAGGGATTGTGTCACATTCCACATTCCGACTTCTCTTCCAGCCACTCGACAGATCCCTATGTCGGGAAATTCACTGAGATGACAGTGTTGTAGTCAGGAATTGGGGTGAATCTGAGGTAGGAGGCTGAACGTTGAAACTCCAGCACCAAGAGACCTGGATAAACGGGGGACATCCCAGCGCCATTCAAGCCACAGTGTCCATCATTCTTTGGGTGCACTGGCCTTCAGAAGCTACCGCACAGCACTCCTGGATGTGGAGATAGTGGAACCTTTCAGAGTGGATGAGGCATTACAGGTGCAAGCTGTAAACTTTTTCAGGGAAATCCTCCCCAGCAGCCTCAGTCCCTGCATGGGGCAGCTTTGGGACCCAAGTCTTTGCAGGGTCCAGGTCTAGGACACCTGGCCAGGACACCAAAAGCTTATGGAACATAGGATGTATTCCTTTGAATTAAATTCAATTATTATCTGATAGTTATCCAGGAATCCACATGGTGAGGAACACTGGTATCCCATAAATGAAATTAGATCGGAATGTGCCATCACAAACACCCGAAAGTGTGTGTCTCACTGTTTGTTCGCGCTTACACTCCAATAATCGACAGTTCCTCATCCTTGCAAAATCCCCGAGACCAGACGGTTGAGGTAGGTTACTGGGACGACTCTGAGGAAGAATGCTGGAGGTGAGAACCCCAGCACCACAACATCTGAACACTGGGTGCTTTCACAACAAACTTTCATCCACAGGATACATCATTCTTTGAGTTCACGGTGCTTGGTTAACTGTAGGATGATGCTCCTAGATATGCAGGTCGTGGTGCCATGAAAGTCGCACAAGGCATTACAGATGCTCGTGGGACCCCTTTGTTGGCAAATCCTCCCAAGCTGCCTCAGTCGCATCCAGTCCAGCATTGGGACCCTGGACTGCTCACCCTGCAATGATGTGACTCCAGGCCAGGTCCCAGAGACCTGAAGCTAATAGGGGCGCATTCTTTTGTTTAAGGACCAACTGGATTTTTATTTGAGAGTGCAATGTACTTAAGTACTGTTTTGGGTTTTTGTAGGTCTCCAGAGGATGGATTGCCCTCTATAGGTACATATATCTATGTCCTTTTGAATTGTGTTCCCATGAAGTTTACTCCACAGTGTTTGGAACAGGTGCCTGAACGACATAGCTTCTGGCTTGTATCGGTTTGCTATACATTAGTTTGCATGTGTTAACACCAACCTCCTAGTTTATGCCTTCCCCAACCTTCTCCATGTGGTACAAATTCGTTTCTATGTCCGTGACTCGGTGTGTGTTTTGTACAGTAGAGTTTATTTTATCAAGTTTTAAAGCCCACCGATAAGCGATATCCTATGATATGTGCCTTTCTCGATCTAATGTTCTATCCTGAATGTGATCCAATCTAGGTCATTCCATGTTGCTGTAGCTGGCATTTTTTTTTCATTTCTTTTACATGGCTGTTTAATGCTCCACTGTGTCCATGTACCGCACCTTCTTTTCTCAATCTCTGTTGATGGGCCATCTGGTAGGTGCCATATCTGGGCTACAGCACATATATTTGCTAGGACACTAGGGGTGACATTGTGATATTCCACAATGGTGTTCTATGCATAATTGTCTAAGAGTGCCACTGGGTAATCATGCGGTAATTCTTAGTGTATATATTTAGAGAACCTCCATAGTGTTTTCCACAATGCCTCTTTCCAATGTGCAGTCTTAAGAACGGCTTAGGGGGTGTTCTCATTTCTCCAAGCCCTCTTCTGCATGTATTGCCTGTAGGCATTTTGACCACAGGCATTCTGACACTTGTGGGGTGATACATCAGTGTAGGATGCATTTCTCTTCCTCAAATACCTGGTGATGTAGATCACGTTACCTAGTGTGTCAGTTATTTTTTAAGATCACTGGGAATAAAAGATACATGATGGGGTCTTGCCTGGTGGCACCATAGTTGAGAGTCCACCTGCCAATGCGGGGGATGCACGTTCATGCCTGGGTCCGCGAGGATCGAATGTTCCGCACAGCGGCATGGGCCATGAGCCATGGCCGCTGTAGCTTCGCATCCGGTGCCCGTGCTCCTCAGCAGGAGAGACCACAGCAGTGAGAGACATGCGTACCGCAAAAAAGAAAAGTACCTGTTGAAATTGACCTGTTGAAAGTGGGCGTTGATTTGAATCCTTCTTCAGTAACATTCCAAGGACATTTCTGCAGGGCAGGTGTCCTTTACAACGCCACTGACTGTCTCATTATGAAGTTGCACTAAGAACCGGTTTTTTAGTTGCTGTTATAAGAAGCGGCCACAGGGCGGTAGGAATTTTTTAAATCATACTCTGCTGATGCGGGAATCCAGTCTTTTGGGGAAATCGTGTGTTGGAATTCAAGTTAGAGAGAAGGTACCAAAAGAAATACCCAAGGGATTGTGTCCCATTACATCTTCCCGCTTCCCCTCCAGCCACTCGAGAGATCGCCATCCCAGCCAACTCGCCGAGAGGAGAGTACTGGCGTCGGGAAGTGGGGTGACACTGATACAGGAGGCTGGACGTGGGAACCCCAGTGCCAAGAGACCTGGACACTGGCTTTCTTGACAGCGCTCTTTCTGCCACAGGTTCCAACATTGTTTGGGTTCCTTGCCCTTGGCTAGCCATACAAAAACGCTCCTGGATGTGGATTTAGTGATGCTGTTCAGAGTGGATGAGGCACTACATGTACAAAGTGAACCCCTCTGTTGGGAAACTTTCCCCAGCTGCCTTATTTCCAACACATTCTAGAATTGGGCCCCAAGACTACTGAGGCGCCAGGGATGAGACTCCAGGACATATCATCATGGCCTTAGAGAATACAGGATGTATTCCTTTATTTTAAATTGAATATTTATTTTATAATGGAACATACTTAATTTACACTGCTGTGCTGCATTGGCTGTAGAGCCACTTGAATCCATTATGCTGGTATATATATCTATGCTCTTTTCAAATCTGTTTCCACTTACCTTACTGAAGAGTGTTTGGAAGAGTTGCCGGACTTCAACTTAAGTCGTGGCTCGTATTCACTTTTAGATGTATATTAGTGTGCCTCAGTTAATCCCAACTCCCTTGGTTAGGCCTCCACCCAAACTTCTCCCATTGGTAGGCATCCTGTGGTGGCTACGTCTGTGACTAGCTTTCTGTTTTGTAATGCATAGTTAGCTTAAATAAGTTTCAAACCTCACCCATAAGTTATATCCTATGGTATGTGTCTTTCTCTGTCTAACTCACCATTTGAATGTGACCAAAGAAAGGTCTTTCCATGTTGTTGTAGTGGGCATTTTTTCAGTCTTGTTTATGGTTGTGTAAAGGTCCACTGTACAGATGTACCACATCTCCTTTCTTCATTCGTCTCTTGCTGGGCAGTGTGGTTGATGCCCTATCTGGGCGATCATACATAGCCATGTAAGGAAAGAATGGGTACAAGTGTGCTATATAAGGATGATGTTCTGTGTATATTCTTCCATGCAATATAGAGCCTGATGATAGGTTAGTACTCGGTGTATATATTGCGGGAAACTGCATAGTGTTTTCCATAATGCCAGGTTCTAATGTGCACTGCTACGAACGGTTTAGGGGTATTCTCAATTCTCTAAGCCCTCTCTCGCATGTATTGCGGGTAGACACCTTGACCTTGCCCATTCTGACTGCTGTGGGGTGATAAGTTGCTGTAGGTTGGATTACCCTTTCTCAAATTCTCAGCCATGTTGATCACTTCTACTTGTGTGTGAGTTATTTTATAAGAACACCTGGAATTTAGTGTTCCTCTCAAAATTGGCTCATACAAAGAGGGCCGTGATGTTAATCCTTTTTCAGTGACCTGCCCCAGGAGAGTTCTGGAAGGAAGGTGTCCTTCAGAAGGCCGTAGGATTTTTGAGTTTGAAGTTCCAATGAGCACCAGTTTTTAAGTGGCTGTTCCAAGATGCGGCCACATGGCAGCAGGTGTTTTCTCAAGCAGAGGCCGCTTATATGAGAAGGCAGGCATTCGGGAGAATGGTGTCCTCCATTTGAAACTAGTGTGGAAGGGGCCACCACTAATACCCAAGGGATTGTGTCACATTCCACATTCCGACTTCTCTTCCAGCCACTCGACAGATCCCTATGTCGGGAAATTCACTGAGATGACAGTGTTGTAGTCAGGAATTGGGGTGAATCTGAGGTAGGAGGCTGAACGTTGAAACTCCAGCACCAAGAGACCTGGATAAACGGGGGACATCCCAGCGCCATTCAAGCCACAGTGTCCATCATTCTTTGGGTGCACTGGCCTTCAGAAGCTACCGCACAGCACTCCTGGATGTGGAGATAGTGGAACCTTTCAGAGTGGATGAGGCATTACAGGTGCAAGCTGTAAACTTTTTCAGGGAAATCCTCCCCAGCAGCCTCAGTCCCTGCATGGGGCAGCTTTGGGACCCAAGTCTTTGCAGGGTCCAGGTCTAGGACACCTGGCCAGGACACCAAAAGCTTATGGAACATAGGATGTATTCCTTTGAATTAAATTCAATTATTATCTGATAGTTATCCAGGAATCCACATGGTGAGGAACACTGGTATCCCATAAATGAAATTAGATCGGAATGTGCCATCACAAACACCCGAAAGTGTGTGTCTCACTGTTTGTTCGCGCTTACACTCCAATAATCGACAGTTCCTCATCCTTGCAAAATCCCCGAGACCAGACGGTTGAGGTAGGTTACTGGGACGACTCTGAGGAAGAATGCTGGAGGTGAGAACCCCAGCACCACAACATCTGAACACTGGGTGCTTTCACAACAAACTTTCATCCACAGGATACATCATTCTTTGAGTTCACGGTGCTTGGTTAACTGTAGGATGATGCTCCTAGATATGCAGGTCGTGGTGCCATGAAAGTCGCACAAGGCATTACAGATGCTCGTGGGACCCCTTTGTTGGCAAATCCTCCCAAGCTGCCTCAGTCGCATCCAGTCCAGCATTGGGACCCTGGACTGCTCACCCTGCAATGATGTGACTCCAGGCCAGGTCCCAGAGACCTGAAGCTAATAGGGGCGCATTCTTTTGTTTAAGGACCAACTGGATTTTTATTTGAGAGTGCAATGTACTTAAGTACTGTTTTGGGTTTTTGTAGGTCTCCAGAGGATGGATTGCCCTCTATAGGTACATATATCTATGTCCTTTTGAATTGTGTTCCCATGAAGTTTACTCCACAGTGTTTGGAACAGGTGCCTGAACGACATAGCTTCTGGCTTGTATCGGTTTGCTATACATTAGTTTGCATGTGTTAACACCAACCTCCTAGTTTATGCCTTCCCCAACCTTCTCCATGTGGTACAAATTCGTTTCTATGTCCGTGACTCGGTGTGTGTTTTGTACAGTAGAGTTTATTTTATCAAGTTTTAAAGCCCACCGATAAGCGATATCCTATGATATGTGCCTTTCTCGATCTAATGTTCTATCCTGAATGTGATCCAATCTAGGTCATTCCATGTTGCTGTAGCTGGCATTTTTTTTTCATTTCTTTTACATGGCTGTTTAATGCTCCACTGTGTCCATGTACCGCACCTTCTTTTCTCAATCTCTGTTGATGGGCCATCTGGTAGGTGCCATATCTGGGCTACAGCACATATATTTGCTAGGACACTAGGGGTGACATTGTGATATTCCACAATGGTGTTCTATGCATAATTGTCTAAGAGTGCCACTGGGTAATCATGCGGTAATTCTTAGTGTATATATTTAGAGAACCTCCATAGTGTTTTCCACAATGCCTCTTTCCAATGTGCAGTCTTAAGAACGGCTTAGGGGGTGTTCTCATTTCTCCAAGCCCTCTTCTGCATGTATTGCCTGTAGGCATTTTGACCACAGGCATTCTGACACTTGTGGGGTGATACATCAGTGTAGGATGCATTTCTCTTCCTCAAATACCTGGTGATGTAGATCACATTACCTAGTGTGTCAGTTATTTTTTAAGATCACTGGGAATAAAAGATACATGATGGGGTCTTGCCTGGTGGCACCATAGTTGAGAGTCCACCTGCCAATGCGGGGGATGCACGTTCATGCCTGGGTCCGCGAGGATCGAATGTTCCGCACAGCGGCATGGGCCATGAGCCATGGCCGCTGTAGCTTCGCATCCGGTGCCCGTGCTCCTCAGCAGGAGAGACCACAGCAGTGAGAGACATGCGTACCGCAAAAAAGAAAAGTACCTGTTGAAATTGACCTGTTGAAAGTGGGCGTTGATTTGAATCCTTCTTCAGTAACATTCCAAGGACATTTCTGCAGGGCAGGTGTCCTTTACAACGCCACTGACTGTCTCATTATGAAGTTGCACTAAGAACCGGTTTTTTAGTTGCTGTTATAAGAAGCGGCCACAGGGCGGTAGGAATTTTTTAAATCATACTCTGCTGATGCGGGAATCCAGTCTTTTGGGGAAATCGTGTGTTGGAATTCAAGTTAGAGAGAAGGTACCAAAAGAAATACCCAAGGGATTGTGTCCCATTACATCTTCCCGCTTCCCCTCCAGCCACTCGAGAGATCGCCATCCCAGCCAACTCGCCGAGAGGAGAGTACTGGCGTCGGGAAGTGGGGTGACACTGATACAGGAGGCTGGACGTGGGAACCCCAGTGCCAAGAGACCTGGACACTGGCTTTCTTGACAGCGCTCTTTCTGCCACAGGTTCCAACATTGTTTGGGTTCCTTGCCCTTGGCTAGCCATACAAAAACGCTCCTGGATGTGGATTTAGTGATGCTGTTCAGAGTGGATGAGGCACTACATGTACAAAGTGAACCCCTCTGTTGGGAAACTTTCCCCAGCTGCCTTATTTCCAACACATTCTAGAATTGGGCCCCAAGACTACTGAGGCGCCAGGGATGAGACTCCAGGACATATCATCATGGCCTTAGAGAATACAGGATGTATTCCTTTATTTTAAATTGAATATTTATTTTATAATGGAACATACTTAATTTACACTGCTGTGCTGCATTGGCTGTAGAGCCACTTGAATCCATTATGCTGGTATATATATCTATGCTCTTTTCAAATCTGTTTCCACTTACCTTACTGAAGAGTGTTTGGAAGAGTTGCCGGACTTCAACTTAAGTCGTGGCTCGTATTCACTTTTAGATGTATATTAGTGTGCCTCAGTTAATCCCAACTCCCTTGGTTAGGCCTCCACCCAAACTTCTCCCATTGGTAGGCATCCTGTGGTGGCTACGTCTGTGACTAGCTTTCTGTTTTGTAATGCATAGTTAGCTTAAATAAGTTTCAAACCTCACCCATAAGTTATATCCTATGGTATGTGTCTTTCTCTGTCTAACTCACCATTTGAATGTGACCAAAGAAAGGTCTTTCCATGTTGTTGTAGTGGGCATTTTTTCAGTCTTGTTTATGGTTGTGTAAAGGTCCACTGTACAGATGTACCACATCTCCTTTCTTCATTCGTCTCTTGCTGGGCAGTGTGGTTGATGCCCTATCTGGGCGATCATACATAGCCATGTAAGGAAAGAATGGGTACAAGTGTGCTATATAAGGATGATGTTCTGTGTATATTCTTCCATGCAATATAGAGCCTGATGATAGGTTAGTACTCGGTGTATATATTGCGGGAAACTGCATAGTGTTTTCCATAATGCCAGGTTCTAATGTGCACTGCTACGAACGGTTTAGGGGTATTCTCAATTCTCTAAGCCCTCTCTCGCATGTATTGCGGGTAGACACCTTGACCTTGCCCATTCTGACTGCTGTGGGGTGATAAGTTGCTGTAGGTTGGATTACCCTTTCTCAAATTCTCAGCCATGTTGATCACTTCTACTTGTGTGTGAGTTATTTTATAAGAACACCTGGAATTTAGTGTTCCTCTCAAAATTGGCTCATACAAAGAGGGCCGTGATGTTAATCCTTTTTCAGTGACCTGCCCCAGGAGAGTTCTGGAAGGAAGGTGTCCTTCAGAAGGCCGTAGGATTTTTGAGTTTGAAGTTCCAATGAGCACCAGTTTTTAAGTGGCTGTTCCAAGATGCGGCCACATGGCAGCAGGTGTTTTCTCAAGCAGAGGCCGCTTATATGAGAAGGCAGGCATTCGGGAGAATGGTGTCCTCCATTTGAAACTAGTGTGGAAGGGGCCACCACTAATACCCAAGGGATTGTGTCACATTCCACATTCCGACTTCTCTTCCAGCCACTCGACAGATCCCTATGTCGGGAAATTCACTGAGATGACAGTGTTGTAGTCAGGAATTGGGGTGAATCTGAGGTAGGAGGCTGAACGTTGAAACTCCAGCACCAAGAGACCTGGATAAACGGGGGACATCCCAGCGCCATTCAAGCCACAGTGTCCATCATTCTTTGGGTGCACTGGCCTTCAGAAGCTACCGCACAGCACTCCTGGATGTGGAGATAGTGGAACCTTTCAGAGTGGATGAGGCATTACAGGTGCAAGCTGTAAACTTTTTCAGGGAAATCCTCCCCAGCAGCCTCAGTCCCTGCATGGGGCAGCTTTGGGACCCAAGTCTTTGCAGGGTCCAGGTCTAGGACACCTGGCCAGGACACCAAAAGCTTATGGAACATAGGATGTATTCCTTTGAATTAAATTCAATTATTATCTGATAGTTATCCAGGAATCCACATGGTGAGGAACACTGGTATCCCATAAATGAAATTAGATCGGAATGTGCCATCACAAACACCCGAAAGTGTGTGTCTCACTGTTTGTTCGCGCTTACACTCCAATAATCGACAGTTCCTCATCCTTGCAAAATCCCCGAGACCAGACGGTTGAGGTAGGTTACTGGGACGACTCTGAGGAAGAATGCTGGAGGTGAGAACCCCAGCACCACAACATCTGAACACTGGGTGCTTTCACAACAAACTTTCATCCACAGGATACATCATTCTTTGAGTTCACGGTGCTTGGTTAACTGTAGGATGATGCTCCTAGATATGCAGGTCGTGGTGCCATGAAAGTCGCACAAGGCATTACAGATGCTCGTGGGACCCCTTTGTTGGCAAATCCTCCCAAGCTGCCTCAGTCGCATCCAGTCCAGCATTGGGACCCTGGACTGCTCACCCTGCAATGATGTGACTCCAGGCCAGGTCCCAGAGACCTGAAGCTAATAGGGGCGCATTCTTTTGTTTAAGGACCAACTGGATTTTTATTTGAGAGTGCAATGTACTTAAGTACTGTTTTGGGTTTTTGTAGGTCTCCAGAGGATGGATTGCCCTCTATAGGTACATATATCTATGTCCTTTTGAATTGTGTTCCCATGAAGTTTACTCCACAGTGTTTGGAACAGGTGCCTGAACGACATAGCTTCTGGCTTGTATCGGTTTGCTATACATTAGTTTGCATGTGTTAACACCAACCTCCTAGTTTATGCCTTCCCCAACCTTCTCCATGTGGTACAAATTCGTTTCTATGTCCGTGACTCGGTGTGTGTTTTGTACAGTAGAGTTTATTTTATCAAGTTTTAAAGCCCACCGATAAGCGATATCCTATGATATGTGCCTTTCTCGATCTAATGTTCTATCCTGAATGTGATCCAATCTAGGTCATTCCATGTTGCTGTAGCTGGCATTTTTTTTTCATTTCTTTTACATGGCTGTTTAATGCTCCACTGTGTCCATGTACCGCACCTTCTTTTCTCAATCTCTGTTGATGGGCCATCTGGTAGGTGCCATATCTGGGCTACAGCACATATATTTGCTAGGACACTAGGGGTGACATTGTGATATTCCACAATGGTGTTCTATGCATAATTGTCTAAGAGTGCCACTGGGTAATCATGCGGTAATTCTTAGTGTATATATTTAGAGAACCTCCATAGTGTTTTCCACAATGCCTCTTTCCAATGTGCAGTCTTAAGAACGGCTTAGGGGGTGTTCTCATTTCTCCAAGCCCTCTTCTGCATGTATTGCCTGTAGGCATTTTGACCACAGGCATTCTGACACTTGTGGGGTGATACATCAGTGTAGGATGCATTTCTCTTCCTCAAATACCTGGTGATGTAGATCACGTTACCTAGTGTGTCAGTTATTTTTTAAGATCACTGGGAATAAAAGATACATGATGGGGTCTTGCCTGGTGGCACCATAGTTGAGAGTCCACCTGCCAATGCGGGGGATGCACGTTCATGCCTGGGTCCGCGAGGATCGAATGTTCCGCACAGCGGCATGGGCCATGAGCCATGGCCGCTGTAGCTTCGCATCCGGTGCCCGTGCTCCTCAGCAGGAGAGACCACAGCAGTGAGAGACATGCGTACCGCAAAAAAGAAAAGTACCTGTTGAAATTGACCTGTTGAAAGTGGGCGTTGATTTGAATCCTTCTTCAGTAACATTCCAAGGACATTTCTGCAGGGCAGGTGTCCTTTACAACGCCACTGACTGTCTCATTATGAAGTTGCACTAAGAACCGGTTTTTTAGTTGCTGTTATAAGAAGCGGCCACAGGGCGGTAGGAATTTTTTAAATCATACTCTGCTGATGCGGGAATCCAGTCTTTTGGGGAAATCGTGTGTTGGAATTCAAGTTAGAGAGAAGGTACCAAAAGAAATACCCAAGGGATTGTGTCCCATTACATCTTCCCGCTTCCCCTCCAGCCACTCGAGAGATCGCCATCCCAGCCAACTCGCCGAGAGGAGAGTACTGGCGTCGGGAAGTGGGGTGACACTGATACAGGAGGCTGGACGTGGGAACCCCAGTGCCAAGAGACCTGGACACTGGCTTTCTTGACAGCGCTCTTTCTGCCACAGGTTCCAACATTGTTTGGGTTCCTTGCCCTTGGCTAGCCATACAAAAACGCTCCTGGATGTGGATTTAGTGATGCTGTTCAGAGTGGATGAGGCACTACATGTACAAAGTGAACCCCTCTGTTGGGAAACTTTCCCCAGCTGCCTTATTTCCAACACATTCTAGAATTGGGCCCCAAGACTACTGAGGCGCCAGGGATGAGACTCCAGGACATATCATCATGGCCTTAGAGAATACAGGATGTATTCCTTTATTTTAAATTGAATATTTATTTTATAATGGAACA